>NW_022589711.1:45732581-46311250 GCF_004348235.1 Phoca vitulina
ATAATTGTGGTTAAATACACATGACAAAATTTACCATTGTAACCACCTCTAAGTGGTATGGTTCAGAAGCATTAAATGCATTCTCATTGCTGGGCACCCATCACCACCAACCATCTCTAGGACTTTTTCATCTTCTCAAACTGAAACTCCGTACCAATTTAACAATAATTCTCCATTTCCCCCCTCCCCTGAGCTCCTGGCAACCACCATTCTGCTTTCTGTATTTATGAACTTGACTACTCTAGGTACTTCATATAAGTAGAATTACATAGTATTTGCTCTTTTGTATCTGGCTTATTTCACTTAATATAATGTCCTTAAGATTCACCCACGTTGTAGAGTGTGTCTGATTTTCTTCCCCTTTTAAAGCTAAATAATATTCCACTGTATATATATATACCACATTCATCTGTTGTTGAGCATTTGGGTGTTTTTTTTGTTTGTTTTGGTCTTTTGGCTATTGTGAATAATGCTGCTATGAACTGGGTATACGAATATCTTTTCAAGTCCCTGCTTTCAATTCTTTGGGGCATATACCCAGAAGTGGGATTGCTGGATCAGATGGTAATTCTATTTTTGACTTTTTGAGGCAGTGCCAGACTGTTCTTTCAAAGAAGCTGCACCTTAGACTATTTGTATATATTTTGACAGGATCTTTTAGTTGTGCAATTGTTTTATTTCTATTCTAAAGGTTAAAATGGCCTTACATAAATGAAAAGATGGCCCAACCCTAATTAACTAGGCTTCCGGGATAACAATAACAATGATAACCCTTGGTCAGTACAGAGCAGATTTAAGCAAAGCCTTTACCCCGTGCCTCTTCTAAGAACATTCTGTGATCTCTCTCCATTTTTGGCCAATCTCTTTTTCTCCGTGATCAGTCCTTCTTTAACCTCTTGCAATTCTTTCTTCTCACCACCCCATTTTTCCGTTAAAAGTCATCAATTACATCTATTAACTTCTGGCCTGTGCCAGATACTATGTTAAGTATTCTGGATACATTTTCTCACTTAATTCTCAAAATATCCCTATGAGGTAGACTTTATTATCACCATTTTAGAGATGATGAAACTGAGAGAGAGAATAAAACTTTTGAAATGACACATAGCCCATAAGTGACAGAGGCAGGATTTGAACACACACACAGTCTGATGCGGAAGGTGCCCCGTTAAACATGAGTGTCCTTTCCTTCTTGAGGCTTTCTCTTCCTTTGATGGCAGATACCATTCTTCTTTTTCTATTTTCCTTCGCACTCCTCCCGTCACTGTAACTTTTTTCCTCTTTCCTCGTGTTAAACATGAGTTTGCAATCTTCCCAAAGCTCAGTCTTCAGCATTCTGAGCTTATGTCTTTCTGTCACTCTTTTTGGAGAGCTCACATCCTCTCCTAGCTTCATCCAATCCGGTGTTGATTATACTTGTTCTTCCATCCCCTGACCTCTCACCTGTGCTTTTGTTGTTCACTTCCTACTGCCTCCAAGACACATCTCCACCAAAATTTATTCTCCATCTCCCAACTAAGTCCCCTTCCCAAATTTGTCTCTGAACATCATGGCACTATTTTCTCAGTCGTTTGGCCTCAAAGCCTGGGGCCATCCATTCTCTTCAATCTCTTGAATCTCACGAAATCCCATGGATGTTTCCTTTGAAATGTGTCTCCAATTCATCCCTTCCTCTCTATTTCTACTCCTTTTATTCTGGTTCAGCCCCTCATCACCTACTGTGCAGCCTCCTAACCGGTATCCCTGTCTCAGGTCATTCCCTGGTCTATTCTGAGTGTGTCCAGATCTATCTTCTATGCTGCTGTTAATAGGTCAGAGGGCCCTGCTCAAAAATGGCAATCATATCCATCCTGACTTTCAAGGTTCTCTACGATTTACACACAATTTTAAATTAGAAATTTTCTGCTAGTACTTACCAACACAAATTTCCAACACGTAGTCTACTCTGGCATCCTTCCAATCCTTCCAGATTATATATCTGAAGGTTGGCACTTGCTCATCCATTGTTAACAGAACTCTATCTTGCTTTTCTATTTCCCTCAGGATGTTGCTAATTCTGGCTGGTTTACTCGAAGTGCTCTCTTTTTTTCCATCTGTTCAAACTCTACACACCCCTAAGGTTCATCTTGAGTCCTACTATGCCATAGGCCTTCCTAGAAAACTCGAGAATCATCAGGTATTATTTGTAATACACATTTTACCATTTCATCCCATTCTGCCTTTTTTTTTTTTTTAAAGATTTTATTTATTTATTTGACAGAGAGAGACACAGCGAGAGAGGGAACACAAGCAAGGGGAGTGGCAGAGGGAGGGGGAGAAGGAGGCTTCCCGAGGAGCAGGGAGCCCGATGCGGGGCTCGATCCCAGGACCCTGGGATCATGACCCGAGCTGAAGGCAGACGCTCAACCATCTGAGCCACCCAGGCGCCCCCCCATTCTGCCTTTTACAGATCTCTACAGCTGAGCTTTCCACAAGTGGCCATGGCAGAATGGTTACAGGTGTCTCCAGGAGAGACTGATGGCTGTAAACTTTTTATAGTGATACAAAATTTACAACCATTTTACAACCATTCGCTGATTTAGAACACCTGAAATTATATTCGGAAACAGTTGGGCTCAGTCAGTAAACTTCCAGATTTCAGTAATTATTGTTTTTGTGCTTAAGGTTTTATGCATAACACCTGCCAGAGGAGATGCTTGTATATAGGGTTTTCCCCTTTATCCATCATGTTAGAACCATCGAGAATCATCAGGTATTATTTGTAATACACATTTTACCGTGAGTCTGCTTAATTTCGCTTAATTGTAATGTGTTTATTACCAGTGATAATCATTTGTGCATATGTTTCAAATACATAGTTCTTCATTTAATTTGCTTATTTTTTGTATTTTCTCCCAACAAAGAGGCATATGTGCTTCATCATTATCATCACCATTTGCTCTTTGTTTGAAATTGTGACTTGATTTATATAGTTAGTTATTCTTGGCTTTTGATGTAAAATATTCAAAATCTGATTCTTAATGAAATTTTGTAATGACATTACTTGTTTATAGAAATAAAAACGTTTCTAAAAACAAATAATAATGGAAAATAATTTAATTGGTTTAGTAAAGGGGTTTGAAGCTCTTTAATATCCCATGAAAAATATTTTTCAAAATATTTTAACTCCACTTGATTATGAGTAGTTGTTTATATTCTTAGAAATCTAGCACTTTGGGGCGCCTGGGTGGCTCAGTTGGTTAAGCGTCTGCCTTCAGCTCAGGTTCTGATCTCGGGGTCCTGGGATTGAGCCCCATGTTGCCACATGTGGGGCTCCCTGCTTGGCAGGGAGCCTGCTTCTCCCTCTCCCTCTGCCCTTCCCCCTCCTTGTGCTCACGCTCTGGTTCGCGTGCGCGTGCTCTCCCTCTGCCTCTCAAATAAATAAATAAAATCTTTTTAAAAAAAGAAATCTAGCACTTTGATTATAAAATAATATTTTCAGAATTCCCACCTTACTTATCAAATGCTTAATTTTTCAAAATTTTATGTGATTTATTTTAAAATATTCATAAGAAAATGGACCCCTTATTTTCTTTGCAAATTGATTTGTTATGGTCAAAAAGGCCCATAGTCTCCTTAACATTTTCAATATATTATTTACTTTCCTACCATAAAGTATAACTTAAAATTAAGTAGTAATCATTTTTATTAATATCTATTATTTTTAGGATAATTTCAAATTTAGAGTTGTTTGCTCTGATAATTTTTTCTTTGTCTGCCTCAGTATCTTATTTTCATGGAAAAGTTATCAAATGAAGAAAATGGTGCCAGGAAAAATATGCCAGGGCCTTAACAGAAAATGTCTATATTACACAGATAGTTTCTTTAGAGGATAATTCTTAAAGTTTCTGGTCTCAGGACCCCTTAAAAGTTATTGAGGATCCCAAAGAGCTTTTGTTAATATGGGTTATATCTATCAATATTTATCATTTTAGAAATTAAAGCAAAAATTTTTAAATATTAATTTTAAAATAATAAATCCTTTACATATCAACATAAGTAACATTTCAATGAAAAATAACTATAGTTTCCAGAAACAAAAAAACCCTTAATGAGAAGAGTGGCATTGTTTTACATTTTTTGCAAATCTCTTAATGTCTGGCTTAATAGAAGACGGTCAGATTCTCATATCTGTTTTGCATTCAATCTGTTATAATATCACACATCATGTAGCTTCCGGAAAACTCCACTGTATACTCTTAAGGAAAAGAGCGAAGAAGGCATACCATGTCTTAATATTATTACAAAAATAGTTTTAACTTCAATGGACTCCTACTCACTAAAGTCTCAAGGCTCCTCTGAAGTCCCTTAAACCACACTTTGAAAACCACTGTTTTAGGAAACTGTTTACAACGGTATTTACAACAGTAGTTTACATCAAATCAGATTCAAGAAGCTAATTAAAAGGTCCCATAATTAGGAACTAAAGCCAAAATATCTCCCACAATTATAGGATAACTCATTTTACCAACCTGCCTGGGAAATGACCACACATTTGGGACCAAATGAAGCCAAGGAAATATATAAATGCTACTCTGGAATAATACTCTTAGAAGATGCATTGATGACATTCTGTACAAGACTAATTAATCCAAGCATTTCCTTGCGGAGTGGTGAACCTGCTGATGTTAAGTCACTGTGTTCAGTTAATAGCACTAGTTAGAATCCCTGGAGAGGAATGCTTGGAAGAATGTGGATTGTTTTGCCAAAAAGTACCCAAACAAACTACTCAGGATGATGTATGTGGAGTAGTAACTAAGTACTTTAAAACAAATCAGATGTTCTAGATTATGCAAGCACAGCAGTTCCTGCACTGGTGGGAAATCTGTGATGACAGGAAGGTGGGAGGGCTTTCCATCTTATCTGCTCTCCATCTTCTCAATGCCTGGGATGCAAGGAAGACACTGTTTTGTCCACAATGAGCTCTTGTCTGTAGTTCCCCTGTAAATGTGAATTCCACCTTAAAGGATGTTACTAATAAAATCCAAGCCGTTCTGGTTCCGTCTGTTTTCAGCTTTATGTGAAGAAACTGCTGTTTCCTACCAACGTACTTATGAAAGGAAAAGCTTTTTCTCTAGAGATTAGGAGCTAAAAGAAAAATTAAAAAAAAAAAGTCAATGATCTTTATTGCAGAGTTGTTGAGGAGAGTATTGTCTTCAGAAAATTGGCTTACTTGACATTTTTGAGCACCAGAATGAATTTAATCAAAATCTCAAGGAGTGTGTGAAAATAAGTATACCAACAATGCTCATGGGTTGAAAGGAAATGTAAGGTCACATGCAGTTCAGTGGGGAGTTTAACTGATATTCTAGCTTCAGTCCTCAAGAAGACTAGCAGCAAAACATCTGTTAAGTGTCACATTATTTGGAAATACATGATATGAAAAAGTTCAAGCGCATTAGAAATCTTTTCATGTAATCACGAGAATTTCAATGAAAGAAGGAAGGAACTAAATGATCCAGATTCTGGTTAATAGTGAGAAAGGAGTTTCTGTCAATTGGAGAAAAATCAGTAAATACCCTTCTACTATTTGCCAAGACCCATCTGTGAGGCAAACTTTTCCACTGATGGTAGCTGTAAGAATTTGAAGAGAACATCATTGAAAGATTTTTGTCGGGAACCTCATGTATTCATTTCAACACAAAACTTGATATAAAGCAAGCTCCTGATAGGAAAGCAAGCTTGACTTCTCTTTAAAAAGCTTTAAAATGTTTATTTGGGAGTTTCATTCAAATTAAACAGTTATATCTTTACTGTTACTCTGTATTTTACTTTTTATTACAATTATGTAATAAAAATATATTGAATTTTTGTATAAGCGCCATAAAAACCTCCCAATACCCTGCAGTTTACCCCAGAAATATATTACATATATTTCTTTGTGTGCTATGACATGAAAAAGGTTGAGGAAGCTCAAGTACTTCTGTTGAAAAGCTTTTAAGTTTTCTTTCAGTGTTTAAGTTGCAGTGTTTTAAGATTCTGTGTTACAGAAGAAATTCTGGTGATTATTGAGATCAATTTCTAGTAAAAGCTGAGATTTATATAATTTAAAAAGAATGTTCATTAGAAAGTAAACTGTAAAAATACTGGTTGTTAAAGGAAAAATTAGCTTCTAGTTTATATTGCTCACCTAGAGTATTAGAAGCCAGCAAGAAAGTTTGAGACAAATTAGCAAAGTGAATAAATGTCTTGTTTTTTGCAGGGAAATAGAATTCACAGAATATCCCACAGGCCAAAGACACCTGGTACTTTCTAAAGAAAACAGGAGCCCAGGGAAAGAAGTAGGAACATCTGACTAATCACTAGCAGAAACTCCCTTACTGAGGAAGCATTCGAAGGCAGCGTAACTTTGTACTAATTTATTAATAGGAGCTGGGATTCCGTCATGAGAATTGAAATTGCTTGCTGGGTTGTTAAGGGGGGGGTTGTCTTTAAGATTTCTGACACCTATAAAACACCAAAGCATGAGCAAATTTTAAGATCGTCATGTGATTCTAAGATTGAGATCTGCTGAGTGAATTTGAAAGAACAGAAAAATTGTAATCTATTACTAATCTATTTTTATTTTATAAAACAGTAACAGTATAATAATCTTTACAATATCATCCAGGGCAGCACAATCCAACCACGCCTCTCCCCTACTCTCAAACTCCTTCACTCCTGCTTCTCCAACGATTCTATTTCTTATTTAATTTCCACTGAATGACTTTCCGCCCAAGGCTGCATCCCTCCCAACTATTGTCCTCACTTTTAGAACACGAAGCCATTTCCTACCTGAGTGAGTCCAAGAATGTCAGAATGAATCCACACTGCAATCCTTTGCCTACCTTCATCTATCTAAACACATTTTCATGCTCCATTTGCATGCCCAGTATTAAATTTATATGTCAGACGTGTAAAAACTAAAGTGTGTTTGGGGTACCGAAAATTTCTAATCTGTCACGCCACTGCTCTTTGACTACCAAAGGTCTTGCCGGCTTCTCTTGCCCCCAGTATAGTTGCTCTGTGAGGGTCAAGCACGATCCTCAGTCCACAGCCAGAGTTGCCAAATGGCCCCAGGGGAAAAAAACGGCTTGTGATCGTCAGCTCAGCTTGGAGGGGCTCCACGCCCTCCTGGAATTTTAATCCATCTAGTCCTCATTGCTTCTAAAGCTCTCCACTCTCTCTACAATGTTTTTAAAAATGTATTTTCTAGGGGTGCCTGGGTGGCTCAGTCGTGAAATGTCTGCCTTTGGCTCAGGTCATGATCCTAGGGTCCTGGGTGGGGAGCCTGTGAGCGGGGAGTGTATATATATATATATATATATATATATATATATATTTTTTTTTTTTTTTTTTTTCCCCTAGAGTTTTAAATGTTGTTGCAGTTGGACTCCTGAGCTACTGTACCCTACTATATTCTAGCTGGAGATAAGGCCCATTTTCTTGGCTTCAACCAGAGCTCTACTCTGATGCCTCCCAAATTTCCCATGGTAGACTCTCAACGACGCTGCAGTTGTATGCACCAGCTACCTACTATAGAGTTCTCCTCTCCCATAAAAGCGCCCCAGACAGACTTTTACTCTCTCAATTGCCTTATCTGATGTATCATGGCCATTTTTGATCCATCTTTCTCTTTCATTGCCCACTTCAGTCCCTGATGAGCTTTTTTAAGAAAACTGTCAGTTAGGAAAACAAAAAAGAACACCTTTAAAAAAAAAAAAAGGAGTTTGGGGAGTCTGGGTGGCTCAGACGATTAAGCATCTGCCTTTGGCTCAGGTCATGATCCCAGAGTCCTGGGATCCAGTCCTGCCTTGGGATCCCTGCTCTGCAGGGAGCCTGCTTCTCCCTCTTCCCCTGTTCCTGCTCTCTCTTGATACCTCTCTCTCTCTCTCTCAAATAAATAAAAATATTTAAAAAAAAAAAATTAAAAAAAGGAAGGAGCTTAATTCGACTTACAATGTAGTTCAAGATCTTCAGTTTACCAACAAGAGAACTGATGTACAGAGAGATGAAGTGATTGGCACAGGGTAACAGTTTATGTTGGAGCAGATGCAAGAATCTGGGTCTACACTATTGCTCTCTTCACACTATATCGTACTGCCTCCTTCTCTCTAAATAATGCACTGACACATTATGGATTTTCTCTAGGACAACCCTTGTCTCAAATATTACATCCTGCTGTCCCCCTAAATCACTGAACTATCCTGGATATTCCCATTTGCATCATGAAAAGTACATTTTTAGCACGTTGAAGTGGAACAAAAATTATTTGTCAGAGTATGTCCTAATTTTTTGTCCTGGAAATATGGTAATTGTCTAACTATATTCCATACAGTTGCAGAGAATGGAAGGATGGCCAGCATAAGAAATGCCTACAAGCAGTTATTGCTCATTCATTATCTCATTTAATCTTCACAACACCCTATAGGTGGGAAGGTTCTAATATTATAATCATTTTCCCAATGCCAGGAAATTGAGGCTTAGTTTTCCCAGGTAACATGTCTTAGCCACTCACATTATCACATCACTCTCAAAAATTTTTAGTGGATCTTCATTTCTTTTCTCATCAAAATGATGTACTGCCTGACTTCCAAGTTCTCCACAATTCATCTTATTCATATTAGCTTTGCCTCTCCAACTTTATTTCACAGAAATCTGGATCATTTTCTATCCGGGGCTTAATCCACGGTCAAGCCAACCTAGCACCGGATGCCAACAGCAATATTGCTAAGAGCTGTCCTACCTGACCTTGTCCTTTTTTTTGAGCAGGAGTTTTTGGCTTTGTTATCAGCAAATTTATCAAAATTGCTTATATATCATGCTAATACCACCTCTTGGAAGTTATGAGTTCCACATACTTATCATTTCACAAGTGAACGGTATCCCTTTTGATTTATCTTAACTTAGCCATGCTCATATTTTAAATCCCCCATGTTCATATCATGGTCCACAAGGCCAGTGACACCATTTACGGACTGCCATATAAACCGTGCTCTCTAAAGTTGTGCAATACGTCCCCCAATTTGGGGATCTGGTGTACAAACCTGGGGCCACCTTAACACAATCTTTCATTAGTTGATTAGTCTTCATTTCTTCAGAGTGAAATGTCAGAATACTCCCACATCATTTTCCTCCTTTTACTTGGCCTCCCTACTTCTGATTTCATTATAGCATTCCTATGATTCAGAAACTCCAATATGTGAGGGCTTGGAGGGAACGCACCATAGTTTTCAATATAAGAGAGAGCTATCAGGGCAGCTGCGTGGCTCAGTCTGTTAAGTGTCTGCCTTTGGCTCAGGTCATGATCCTGGGGTCCTGGGATCGAGCCCTGAGTCAGGCTCCCTGCTCAGGGGAGGGCTTGCTTCTCCCTCTCCCTCTGCTGCTCCCTCTATTTGTGCTCTCTCTCTCACTCTATCTCAAATAAATAAATAAAATCTTAAAAAAAAAAGGAGAGGGCTATGTTTTTTTCCTGTTTCCTTTACCATTTCTGATGATGTTCAACATTACACTTGTCTCTTCCAACAAACTGTCCTTCATAGCTAGATGAGCTATAACACCCATACTAGTGAAGAAGCACTCTTGGCTATTAGACAGGAGACCAGGATTCTGGCCCTAGGCCTATCTTTGACTAATTATGTGATCCTGAGCAAGTAATTACTCCAATAAAACCTTATGTATCAGGACTAGTGCTGAATACTGGGATACAGAAATAAATGAGCCATACACCCTGCCCTCAGAGAGCTCCTAGGCTAGAAGAAGAGACTGATAGAAAAACAAGTGATTAAAATAGGATAAGTGTTGGGCACCTGGGTGGCTCAGTTGGTTAAGTGACTGCCTTTGGTTCAGGTCATGATCCTGGAGTCCCAGGATCGAGTACCACATCAGGCTCCCCGCTCAGCGGGGAGTCTGCTTCTCCTTCTGACCCTCCCCCATCTCGTGCTCTCTCTCTCTCTCTCTCTCTCAAATAAATAAATAAAAATCTTTAAAAAAATGAAATAAAATAGGATAAGTGTTAAAAAGTCTGCATAGATAGAGGAAAACAGAATCTCCCAGATAAGACATCTAACACTGGCAGGTAGGAGAAAGTCATCAGAAAATACTTCCCGAAGAGTGATGATATTTGAAAAGAGACTTGGGGAAGCCTGGCTTGTTCATTGCTGTATTCTCAGGCCCCACAATAGTGCCAGGTATAGAGCAGGCACTCAGTAAGCATCTGTTTACTGATGAGAACAAGGAGGGAATTTTTTTGTGGCCACGACTCCTTAGACGAAAGTGTGGAGGCATCAGAGAATGTGGCGAATTCAGGGAACTGTGAGTAATTATGGAGGGTTAGGGTGGGCGGAGCTGGAGTAGTTGTGCCTCGGCCTGGGACTATAGCCCAAGTCCAGAATATCGAAGGCCTGGGATGCTGTGCTAGGGCTTGAGAACTTTATCTTGAAGGCAATAGGGAGTCACTGAGGATTTAAGCACAAGAGTCACAAATCAGATTTGGTGTTAGCTTGATATGCCAGTTGTCAATTTACCGCCTCTCAGCTCCAAATATACCCTGCATTGCCTCCGCGGCAAAAATGGAATTAGGTCCTTTAAATATTTCTCCTTTGTCAGCTGGCACGTCCAACTCTGTCGGTAGGGATACTGGAGGAGGAAAGGGTTTCTCTTGTGGGATCCACATGCTCCCCTTTTTGGGCATCAGGAGCATATGCAGTTTCTGCAGTGCGGCAGTCCTGCAGCGTGCAGCTCCTCCAGCCTCTGGTTCCTGCAGTGTGTGAGCTCTTGCATGTCTCGCTGCTGTGGTACATGGCAGCCAGCGGTACCCAGGGGCCACCAGCTTCCGCTGGCCCCTCTCTGGGGAAGCTGTGGAGCAGAGTGCTGCCACTAAGTTTGGGCAGAGAGCAATAATCACCCATGGTCATATTCTTTTCATAAATGGCTTCTTTGGCATTCTATACTGTGGATTTTTGCCTGCCTGACACCTCACGAACTCTGGCCACGCCCTCTTTGACAAGCTCTTGGGAAGTCAGCTCCTTCTTGGGTGATCTGTCTCCAGGGTAGTGGTTGCTCCTTATATGAGTGATTCCTGTATCCTTTAGATCTCTCTTTACATCTTACTAGCTAATCTTCCATTACTCCAATCCCATTGTAGTTAAAAATTCTTTATGTTGAACTTTCTTTGTTAAGCTTGTATCTGATTTCTCTCTCTTGGACCCTGAAACACACACTGATCCATCAACAGCTGTATAGATGAGCTGAAGGGAGTGGAGTGAAGCTTCAGGCAGGGAGCCTGGTTAAAAGAATATGGCGGCACTTTTGGCAACAACTCTTGAGAGCATCATTGCCCTTTAGGAGTTGCAATGGGGAGGGATAAGAGAGGCAGGAGCTATAGGACTTGGTAACCACTGTGGGAGAAGGAGTGTAGGGTGACTCCCCACTGTTCAAGCTTGGATGACTGGGTCGATGGTGGCACTGTGGTAAATGGAAAACACCGAAGGAGGGGCAGGTCAGATTCTCCTCCCATGTTCCCTTTTACTCTCAGGAGTTCCATGTACTTTTGAGCCACAGACTTAGAATCATAGACTCGTTAGGTTGAAGAGGCACCAGAGCCCAACTTTTCTGCCTTAGAGCAATATAGATAATTTGTTCACATCAGATAAAAGAAGTGAAGAGAGGTCCATTTTATCTTAATAGTCCATGATTCTAATGTTTTATAAAGTGCTTTTCTACTCTTAAAGCTCTCAGTAGGGTAGGCCTTCCCCATTTATTTGTTCCAGGCCCCCACAACTCTTTAAAATTCAATAGATTTCCTTTTTTTTTGGTGAAGCCTACATGCCTCCCAATGTGGAATGGCAGGTCAATGCATATGTGTTGGATGCTGAAGAATATAGGTCTTATCAAGTATGTGATATAGATTTTGTTTCTGGAATTGCTTTTTTGGTTTTATTGGTGTAGGCTAGACAGAGCTTCAGTTATAATAACGAAAGGCTGCAGTTACATGAATTAAAGGCTCCAACACCAGAATCTCAGAGGCAGTTTCTATGAACAGCTCTGGGAACCAAGGACCAGGGAATTGAATATACTTGTTTGCGCTTGGAATAGGAGATGGTGGGTTTTAGACACATGGTTACTCTTGCTTGGAATGAACCCCCCACTTTTTCGCATGTTCTTATCTCAGCTCAACTTTCCCTGACCTGTCAGTTCCATTACACTTTCCCAGAGCACCACTTACGTACCTCTCCTTGGCAGCATGTAGCTCTGCTCTAATTTCATAGTATTTGTGTAGTTCTTCGATTAACATCTGCCACCCCCAATAGACTAAACTTGAGGGTAGGGACAGTCAGTTTCTGTTCACTATGGAATCTGTAATGCCTAGCCTGGAACACAGTCAGTGATCAATAGATATTAGGAAAATGTAAGATTGATAGCAGTTTTAAAGTGTTACTCACACCCATTAATCTTCATGACAATCCCCCCATAGATATGGGGAAAAAAAAGTGGTTTGGCTAGTCTGGAGAGGGCTCTGATCCCAGATTCTGTTCTGGTTTCAAATCACTGTCCTCTGTGTAAGAAATCATAAAATAGCTCTGGGAACAAAACATACATACAGTTTGGGCAGAGAGCAATAATCACCCATGATCACATTCTCTTAAAGATCACAGCCCTCTCCTCTTGCTCTGTGAACAAGGAAGGATTCAGAATCCAGATGGGCCCATGGGCAGGACTCTTCCCTCAGCCCCGCGCAGCCCTAGAGGCGCTCAGGGCACTTCCCTCCATCCACTTCCCCTCTAGGGTTGCTACCTGAGGCTCGCTCCCAAACGGGCTGTCTGATACGAGGCGACACCTCGCGTCTGGCCTCAGGCGGGAGGCGTGGGGACAGATCCAGTCCCACGCACCCTTGGCGGAGGAGAAAGCCGCAGAACCTGGGCGGGGAAAGACGGTACCGGCTTCGGCCTCGAGGGACTGGGGAGGTGGGGCGGGACCAACCAGGCTTTGTTAGCGCTTGGCTGTCGCCTGGCAACCGCGGCGGCGGGGCCCGGGCGCGACGTCACAGAGCCACCGCCCCGCCCCGCCCCGTCGCGCCCCGCCCCGCCCCGTCGCGCCCCGCCCCGTCGCGCCCCGCCCCGTCGCGCCCCGGCCCACCCCAGCCCTCTAGGCCTTCTGCGGAGTCTGGATTGCGGAAGTTCGGATCCGCAGGGTTGGGAGAGCGGAGAATTGCGGGGACTTTGCTTGTGGTGGGAGGACCAGATGGCCTGGCTGTTTAAGGTTAGGGCTGGGGGCGTTAGGAAACCTGGGGGATTTACAATGGGCTTTGGCAAAGTGGCAATTTACCGTGGGCTTTGTATATTAGAGAGCAGAAGTGGAGGAGCTTAAAATGATCTTTTGGCTTGTGGAAAGTGGGCAGGTGAGGAGGAGCCTTTGCGAATAATAGTAGCAAGCACTTGCAGTGCTTGTGTGTGTGTGTGCCAAAATGATCCCTAAGTGCATGACACATATTAATCTTTACAATCTCCCCGTGAGGCAAGTACTATTATCATCTCCGTTTTTACAGGTGAGGAAACGGCACAGAGCGGTCAAGTAACTTGCCCAAGATCACAGCAAGTGATAGAGTTAGGATTTGAACCTATGTTGCGTGGTTCCAGATTCCTCACCCTTAATCTCTATAATGCTAAGACAGGGGGACAGAGTTAGCGTGGATATGCACAGAGCTCGAGATGCCTGAGGCAACAGGGAAAGAAGGAAGATATTCACCAAGCAGACAAGAAAAGCCCCATCTTTCTCTGCTACACCTCTTGTCACTTAACACTTTTTTTTTTTTTTTTTTACTTAACACTCATTTTTAAAAGTGCCCCTTGCATCATCAAGTCTTTCAGTACTTTTACACACTCGTGTGTTGCTAGTCTAAATCATTGAGTTAGTTCATCCAGGGCCTTCAAAGATTTCTCTAGTTGTGAGATGAAAGCCGTTCTCTCCTTAAAGCAATTTCAAGCATCAGTGAGTAAGCATGGGGGCTGGGTGTTTGGTTTGTGTATGCACAAGTCTTTTCAGAACCTGCTGTCATCCATTTGTAAAGGGCTCGGTCTGTTGGCATTTGTCAAAGTTTTGCAGGTCTTTGTTGTATTCCTGGACAGTCCTGGATGATCTGGGGGTGGCCGCTTGCCCATAGGTGATTTGGGGATAAAAGGAACCTAACCACTGGCCGTCAGCTGCCTTCCTGAGCCCCCTGTGGAGGGGCCACCAGGCATTGGCCCCTGCCTTAGGACCAGAGGGGGAGGCTGGACTTTGAGTGCTGCAGGTGCATCTTCCAGGTTTGAATGTTGCAGGTGTGTCTTCCAGGAGAAAAAGACCCCAGTGGGGTCTGTTCTGTGTGCTTAGGAGGGAAGAAGGTGTGCTTGTCTATTCCTGCTTTCATGTGGAGGACGTTATACAGAGAGGAATGAATAATAATGATCTTCATGTCAAAGAAGGGGTGTTTCTGGTAAAGCAGTGGCCAGCTGGAGATGGAAGATGAAAAATGGACTTTTAGTGTGGCAGGTTAAATGTAAGAGAGGAATTTTGTGATACTGACCAAAGTGGTCTGATGTCTGTCTGCAGAAGGTAGGTTGAAGGACAGAGGTAAGGTCTTCCTTGATCTATCAGTAATAAATACAACAGAATATAGTGAAGAGAATATGACTTTACAGGAAATGATAACCACAGAATTCAGGGAAGTTGCTTTCTTCTGAGAGGCAGAGGGTGGGAGAGTGAGGAGCACATAAATAGAAATGATTGGTGGTGGTCCAGCTCTTGGTGTGGTTGGTGGTTTTGTGGGTATTCATTGTGCTTCAGAATTTATATGTTCTTTCTTATATGTTTCAGCTATTATGTAAAATTTAAGTAAACTCATCAAATGGGTCACACTATTTCTATTTTCTTGTGCAATTGAAAATTGACTGTACATTTTCCCATCAATGTCCAGATACGCTCTAATTTCTTCCATCCATATTCCCCTGCAGCTTTGCCCCGCTGCTCTACTCCCCTTTACTGCAGAGCTCATTAAAAGCGTTGTCTGTACTTGCTGCTTCTAATTTCTCTTTCCAGTCTCTCTTGAATCTACCTGATTCATCACTCCACTGAGACTATTCTTGTCAAGATCCCAAAATGACATGATGTTAAATCGAAGGTTATCTCTTAGCCTCAACTCAACCTGTCAACAACATTTGACCCTGATGATCGGTCTCTGATCCTTGAAACTCTTTGCAGGACATCACACTCTCTTGGTTTTTCTCCTTCCTCACTGCTTCTTCCTTCTCATCTCTTTTGCTAGTTGCTGAGGACTCAATGTTTGTGCCCCCTCTCCCAATTGCATATGTTGAAGCCCTAAATCCCAATGTGTTGGGATCTGGCAGTAGGACTTTTGGGAGGTAATTACGTTTAGATGAGGTCATGAGAGTGGGTCCCTATGATGGGCTTAGTGTCCTTTTAAGAAGAGAGGGAGATGAGCTTGCTTTCTCTGACATGTGAGGATACAGCAAGAAGGTGGCTCTCTGCAAACCTTGATAAGGGCCCTTCCAGGAACCACTCTGCCAGCACTTTGATCTTGAACTTCCAGGCTCTAGAACTGTGAGAAATTAATGTCTGTTGTTTAAGCCCCCTAATCTGTGGTATTTTGTTACAGAAGCCTGAACTCTGACTCTGGTTCTTTCTTCTCTCTGTGATACCTTAATGTCAGAGGGCCCCAGGATTTACCCTTGGACTTCTTCTTTATCCACATGTACTTCTTTTTTATCTCATCTGGTCTTATGTTTTAGATACTAAATTGATATCTCCAGCCCCAATTCTTCCCCACGCTCCACACTAGAATATCCCACTGTCTACTTGATAGCACACTGAGTGTCCAATAGGTTTCTCAAACTTAACATGTCCCAAACTATACCCTTTTTAAAAAAAGATTTTATTTATTTATTTGAGGGAGAGAGCGAGCACAGAGGGTGAGGCGAAGCAGACTCCCCACTGAGCAGGGAGCTGGATGCAGGGCTCGATCCCGAGACCCAGAGATCATGACCTGAGCCAAAGGCAGATGTTTAACCAACTGAGCCACCCAGGAGCCCCTCCAAACTATACTCCTGATATCCCTTTCCAAACCCTTCCCCTTCCAACTCCTCCTCTGCTTTATTATCACTCCATACTATATTTTTAAAATTTTGTTTTATTAATTGGTCTATATTCTCTCACTGGAGTGCATGGGTTTTTGTTTTATTCACTGTATGCTGCTGGGGCCTAGGATAAGGCTACACATGTGATGAGCACTATAAATATTTGTTTGCTGAATAAAATTCTTTTCTTCTTCTCTTTCTACCTTTCTTCCTTCTCCTTCCTGCTTCTAAGAGGCCCTCCTGAGAAGTGATACATCAGTGTCCATTCAGCTTTGCTAGCTCAGTCTCTGAGGGGCTAAAGTTATATTTGGCCAAGAAAGGGACAGATCTGGCGCCATGAGTAGGAATCCTTACCAGCCTTAGGGCCACAGCTATCTCAGCTCAGAAAGTAAGTTCTACCTATCCTGTGTGGCTTATATTGTGGTTCGCTTTTTCAGATCTTAAGTTGGCCATTTCACAGGAGGAAATGAGTTATGGCCTGCTAGGATCATGAGGAAGCTTGGTCTAGGGAACAGCAAGGGTCACACCACAGTCGGCCTGCCCAGGCCCCACATACTTGTGGGGCTCAGCTGTGTGGTGTGGTTGTCAGTCTCCTCATGGAGCCAGTCCACCCTGTGGACATAGTCTCTTGTCATACATGCATTCATTTTCTTTTGCTACATAACAAATTACCACAAACGTAGTAGCTAAAAACAACACAAATTTATGGTCTCAGTGTCCCCAGGGCAGGACCCTCTGTTAAGGGTCTCACCAGGCTAAAATACAAGGGTTGGCTGGGGCTATGAGCTTGTATGAGGCTCGGGGGTCCTTTTTCACGCTCACTGATTATAGGCAGAATTCTGTTTCGTGTTGTTATAGGACTGAAGTCCTGTTTTCTTTTTTGCTGTTGGCCAGGAATCACTTTCAGCTCCTACAACCCTCGCTCTGGTCCCAGCAATGCGGTCTTTCATGGCAGTTCACAACATGGCGGTTTGCTTTCTTTCCATCTGTTTTAAAGGCTCAGCGGATCAGGTCAGGCTCGCCCAGGACAATATCCTTTTTGAGAAACCCAAAGTCAACTAATTAGGGACCTTAATTACATCTGAAAATTTGCTTTTGCCACATAATCTTAATCATGGGAATGATAATCCCATCACATCCACAGGTCCCACCCACACTCAAAGGGATGGGATTATACAAGGCATGTACACCAGGGGGCTGGAATCTTAGGGGCCATCTCAGAATTCTGCCTACCACAAAATGCATCTTTGGGAGAAGGAAAAAACAAGAAGGTGCACCATCTTCAGAGAGAAGGACAGAGACAGATAAGCATGGCTACCCTTTGTTGATCTGGATCCTCAGGTCTTCCTGCTACCTCTGTGTGTAACCTTTCCTTCAGGACTCTAGGGGAACAACACTTCCTATAACTGCTCACTTAGGAAGAACAAACTGTTTATTCCACGTAAGTGAAAATGTCCACCTAATCAAAGTCTACTTCTTTCAGGATTTGAGTGATTTAAGAAGATAGAGGACTGTTAACTATGTCTGTGTCGGGGGGGGCTAGACAAGGCTCCTCTTTTGTCTTGAGACTTGTGGCTTCTGTGGCAGCTTTGATTCTCCTCAGGACTGTTCCCACATTAGTGGAGGGTGATCTCTTGTGGTAGACATAGCCCTGGGGTGGATGGGCTGGTGAGAGGGACCGGCACTGGGCTGCACTGCCTTCCGCCACAGAAAGCTGCCTAGTTTTCCTGTCTCTGGCGCCTGCTATTTCCATCTCACATTATTCTAAATATGCACATCACCCTGTGCCCCGCCAAAAAAAAAAAAGAGAAAACTTCAGTGGTTGGCTTCTCTACCTTCCTCCCGGAGAACTTCTATCCATAGGAGGAGAGAAGCCTGTCTCTCTGTAGATGACTCAAATTCGCACCTCTAGTCCCAGCCTCCCTCCTCAACTCAGTCCCCTGTCTAAACGCCCCGGGCTTCCTTCAAACAAGTTCCCAGAAGACATCATCCTTCCCCAAGGCCAGCCTCACACATTCCTCGCTCTGCCACAGAGGCATCATCCTCCTCGTTATCCAATCTACAAACGGAAGTCACCCGCCACCACCCCCTCTGCCCCTCCTCATGCAGCCTGCCTGCTCCCCCTACACAGCGTCTGCGGCATTGGTCCTTTCCTTGTCAGTGTCACTGAGCCACACTGAGTCTAAGCCCTTAGCGTCTCCTGTCTGCACTGTGCTTCAACAGCTGTCTCCCTTCTTGGGTCTCTTTCCTTTCCTCTCCCAGTGTCTCAACTGGGGGCAATTTTGTGCCTCCCAGAAGAATTTGTCAATGTCTGAAGATAGCTTCGGTTACCACACCTGCGAGTGGGTGCCAGCATCTAGTGGGTAGAGGCCAGAGATGCTGCTAAACATCCTACAGTGCTCACAGTGGTCCCCAAACAAAGACTCATCCAGCCCAAAATGTCAATAGTGCTGAGATTGAGAAACCCTGCTTTGTGTCTCTTCCTCCAAGTTTCCTGAATGTTATAGCCTAACTCTTCTTAAGAAAATGCACTTTGTATACATTACTTCCTGGCAGAAAAAAAGTATTTCCCATTACCTATATATATGCCTGTCTTCCTCTGCCTCAGATGCCCTCCCCCTTCGTTTCTATGCCAAGAGCTGACCCTTTCTCTTAAAGCTTGTAGCACGGTGCCCAGCCTATAGGCTGGGTTAGTCCATTTGTCCCTCTGGGTCCGCTCTCTGCTCTAATCTGTGCCCCAGGACTGTGTCTCCTAGCTCCCTTGCCCTCTAGTTCCTGGGTAGATTTGGCCTGTGGGAGGTATCAACAGGTGACCACAGGTTGGGTCTTTACGTCCCAATCTCAGCCTGAGCTTCCTGTCCCTCGATGGCCTCAGTTTGTGTAGAGCATCCCCTCTTCCACTGCACCAGGGACCCTTCAGGCCAACGGTGGCAATGACTTCCCACTGTTGCTAGTCCCTGCGTTCACCACTGTGATGAGCTGGCTTATGTGTGCCCACACCTCAGTCAGTATTTCCTTAGTTAAAGTCTCTCTAGTTAAATCCTTTGAGTGTGCCATCTGCTTCCTGCTGGATCCTCAGTGCCTCGGCAGTCACTTGAGGATTCGCCTTTCCCCCGGTGCCCACACAGAACTTACAGTCGGGACTGCTCCCATGCCACCCAGGGTGGACGCCCAATACTGCTATGATCCATTTACATCTAGAATTTCCCGCATTTCCCAAACACATCGTAAATTCCTGTGGGTGGAGGCTATTTTAACTTATCACGCACACCCTCTTGGCATAGAGCCGTGCTTGATGAACATTTGCCAAAGAAAATCATGATAAAATGTATTGAAAGATCACCTGATTTCATAGACAAAGTGTTCTTAATTTAAATTCCTTTCTTTCATACCATAGGTATTTGGGGTGATTTGAATCAACTTTTGCACAACGTTTTTAAACCAACGGAGGCCTGGGCTTTGAGACGCGAGATTGGCTGCCTGGCTGCATTGTGTGCTCACTTCCTGGTTCCTGGTGGCATTCTGTGTATTTGTGGCTGCTGAATAAGGGACTCGGAGTAAAACGGGGTTTCTGTACTGGCTTCCTCCCTTGAAACCAAGATTCTCTCCCTTCAGAACTCAGCTGTTCTATTGCTGGCCTGCAGGGACCCAATGTTCTACTTGCTGCCGGAGTCTAAGACCGGGTGCTGCGTTGTGCCCAAACCTGTGCTTCATAAATGCATTTTGTCCCATAATTCACCTCGAGTTTTTATTTAAATATTTAATGATGCACAAATTGGTGTAAGTGCCTCCTCAGGGAATCTTGGGAAAGTACAGGGATGTAATCAAATGGTTTGCAAATTGTACTTCTTTATTTATAGCTCTAATTTGAAAAGAAGGACCAGAGTTATTAAAGAGGATATTCGCATTTCACAGACACCTTATCCTAAGGAATGAGAGGTAATCATTCTCAAGAAGAGGGGGAAATGCCAGCTCATTTCTTAGAGTTATTGCTTCTTATCCTTCCTGTGTTGTAATGGTTGTTTGTGTGGGCAATTAAAAAAGCTATTTCTTCTGCTGTCTGCTAAATATGTCTTCATCTGCCTAATTCTGCTGTGGGGTCTCAGTCTGACCTAATGGTTAGTTATATTCATGCCAAAAATCCACACCCAAGTTCTTCTTCTTCTTCTTCTTCTTCTTCTTTTTTTTTTTTTTTTTGTACCAAAAAGATGAAGAAGATGAATAGACAGGAGTGGTAGGCATTCTGGTCCACAATCCACCTTGATTTCATGGAAGGGCTTGGGAAATATAAGGCTGATATGGGCTGCACAGGGCTACATTATGATTTTCATGGGCCTTAGGCAATTTTGCCTTCATGGGCAAAACATATGAAAGCTTATGTTTTACAACTGTGTTGATGGAATAACAAATACGTTATCTATTAAAACACTTTTGTGGACCTCTAAAAGTATTGTGGTCCCTAGGCACCATGTCTCTTAACACCTAATGAATGTTAGCTCTGTAAATGGACAATGGGAAAAGAAGGTAGCTTGACTCCCTTTTTTCAAGATCTAAAGATACCTGGATTCCGGGCACCTGGGTGGCTCAGTTGGTTAAGTGACTGCCTTCGGCTCAGGTCATGATCCTGGAGTCCCTGGATCGAGTCCCACATCGGGCTCCCTGCTCGGCAGGGAGTCTGCTTCTCCCTCTGACCCTCCCCCCTCTCATGTGCTCTCTCTCATTCTCTCTCTCTCAAATAAATAAATAAAATCTTTAAAAAAAAAAAAAAAAGATAGCTGGATTCCAATCTGTTCTCAACAGTGCCTAAATTGGGAGCTTTTGACCACAAATAAGGTGAATGAATGATCTTCTTTTGACAGGCGTGGAGTCTTTGGAGCAGTGCGGGGCAGTGGATCATGAAGCTCGGCCACCTCCCAGAAATGGGCTGCTTCTCTCTTCGTCTTGTCTAAGGGTGATGTCACCTTCTATATAGGTTACAGATGGTGTTATAGTCTCTACTGTGGGAGGGTCCAGAGTGGCTGTTCCATTTCACAGATGGGGAGCCTAAGGCATGATAAGATGAGCCTGGGTGTCTTCTTCACTGCAGCTGATTCAGATTCTAATGCCTTACTGCTTTCTTGGCAGCAGAAAGAGGAAACACTTAAAATAATTTTTTCTGACTATAAAAGTCATGCTGGTTTATTATGAAATTCGGAAAATAAAAGAAATTGAGAGAAGTTTAAAAAAAAAAAACTCTTTTAATCCTACCTCCTAGAACCAACCACTGCCCACTGCCCCAAGAAGTTGTATAAATGGGTGAACCAAACCCCAGTGGGACAGGACTACTCAAGTTCCCAGGAGCCAACCCAGCAGTGCTGGTCACTGCTGCCAATTCTGCCTGATGTCACCCTCCACTGTAAAATGCCTAGATTTTACTGCACCCTCCACCCCCCCAAGGCTTATAAATCACAGTGTTAACTAAAGGAGGTAGATTACAAAACTTAAATACAATATGACCTCAGTGATAGAGAACCATGCATAAAAAATTGAGGCAGTCAATAGATAATTATGTCCACAGTGGTACTAGCCTACAGAAGCTCCTATATGGGTGAGGGACAGCTTTCTGGGGGGATGGTAGCTTTTCAGCACCACACAAACCCTCCCTCACAGGCAATTTCCCGTGCATGGGAAATTTCCTATGCAATTTCCAGGCAGCTGCCTACGAATAACCTGGGTGCTGTTTCTACCCCTAGAAGAGCTCACTAGGGGCGGCAAAGCCTCCATGCATAAACCCGCGACCTTTGGAGGTAGCTGTCCTCCCTCATCTCCCTTTCCCTGTGCCCACCCATGAAGCAGCATTTTCGGCAGGCTCCTATTTGTATTCCAAGGCTGGCAATGGGTTTTCCTAGCTATCCTCTGGGGAACATGATTCTATTCTCTACATAAAAGCAAGGATACAATTAAAGCTACGCATCAGAGAGCAATCAAAGGAAGTAACAACTCCACATTACTATGAAGAGGACGCCACTGAATGAGGACAGTTTCTGCAGCAGCAAATGCAGGAGATGCAGCTCCTGGGGCCTCTGCAGACCCTCAGAACCAAAGCCTTCCCGGCAGGCAGGAATCCGACTCATCCCGGAGAGATGGCATCTGCAGACAAAATATTTTGTCTTCCTCAGTGGCCTGGTCCAATGTCTTATAAGGTTTCCCTTAGTTCTAACCTAAACCCTACCTGCTGAGCTTTCATCCCGTATCTGTTTTCCTTGATGAAGACAGGCAGCATGGGCCCGTGTATCCCCATCTGATAACCTTCTAAAGCTTGATGGTGGATTTCCTCTGAAGTGTCTCCATCAAGCCCAGAATATTAGAATACCATGTTAAGAAACTAAGTTGAAATGGCGTATCCAATAATTTAATTAAAATTTTTTGTTTGAGCACCTACTATGTGTCAAGCAGGAAAGAACTAAGCAGGGAGACACAGACATCAGCCTGGGCTGCCTCACGTGCTGTGTTCAGAGCATCCCCTTTAGGTTCTTTTTTTTTTTTTTTTTTTTTTAAAGATTTTTTATTTATTTATTTGACAGAGAGAGACACAGCGAGAGAGGGAACACAAGCAGGGGGAGCGGGAGAGGGAGAAGCAGGCTTCCCGCTGAGCAGAGAGCCCGATGCGGGGCTCGATCCCTGGACCCTGGGATCATGACCTGAGCCGAAGGCAGACGCTTAACGAATGAGCCACCCGGGGGGCCCCCCCTTTAGGTTCTTAAAGTGAGCTTTGAAGGCAGATAGACTTGGGTAGAATCCATTTACTCTTTCTAGGGCAAGCGTGCTCACCTACCTGAGTCTCAGTTTTGTTACCTACGCATGGGGATGAAAATCCTATTTCAGAGGTTGTAGAATAAATGAAATAATCTAAGCAAAGCACAGTTCCTAATAGTGGAATGTAAATGTAAATGTTGCTCCTTCCTTCAGGTTTTATAACGATTTGGTGATGGGGACACCAGAGACATTGGGTGTAATAAGAAATTGGTTTTTGTTTTAAAAATGTGAATTTTTATATGTATTGTTGACTTTGTGGATCAGCTATAATTCTCTATTGGCTTCCCACAAATTCAGTTATGACCTGTTCTCAGTATGCCAACATTCATTCACCTAACGAATATTTCTTAAGGATCTTTTATGGCATAAACAATGTATGTTAGGGGAATAACACCCACCTTTAATAGAAGCTTGGTCTAGACATAATCAGGAAGGGAAATCTGCCAGGAAGAAAATCCTATATGGAAGGAATTTCCAGGACAGCGGAAGATGGACTCAGAGAAGCATAGCTGCCCTCAGAGACATTTCTCAAATGCTGGCAGAAAAACTCCTAACCAATGCCTGACTGCAGAAGAATCCTGGGAGCCTGGACTTGTCTCTTATTCTTGAATTGCATTTATTCTGGGAACCAAGCAGAGTGCTGTGTCAATCTGCTACGAGGGAGGCAGAGTTATAAATAGGATATGTGCTGGAAATAGGAAATAAGAAGAAAGATGGCATTTGGGGCTTTCACGGCTCGTCCCCCCACCTTAAGCGGAGGGAGAAAAGCCATCCAGTTTGGGTGGGGGCAAGAAATTCAGGAGCCATCGTTCCAAGAAAAGGGGAAGGGAGAGAGGAAGTGGGAAGTATGACGGTGGTGAAAAACGGAGCTGTGGGAGGAACTGAGTGAGATGCCAATGGACGGGTAGGAAGGTAAGCCAGCCCCCCAGGCAGATGAGATGACATCAAAGAGGAAAAACTCAGTGTCAGGACAAAGAGTGAAGATTTTACCCAGCCAGACAGAAACCTGAAATAGCAAGATAGTAATCATGCATGGGAGAGGGATTCGGCAGGAGAAATACTAAAAGGCTTAAGCCATGAAACTGGAATCAGGTGGCAAGGCAAATAGGACTGTAGCAAAGAAGACCAGGCCTGGTCAGTAGCATTCCCAGGTAGCTCCATTTACCCTCTTCCCCAGCACTCAAGCTAGATATCTGCAAAGGCATTAGTGAATCCATAATCAGGGTGGGGAAATCTACTAAGGGTAGCTATGGTTGAGGGAGGCTGTAGTGGAAAAAAGTCTTGAAATTGCAGATAATTCTAGTCCCAGCGTTGCTATCAACTAGACATATGACCTCAAACTATTTACCTGACCTCTGTGGGCTGGGTTTGAATATAGACTCTGTTATGAACTGTCCGTTTGAGATTGAAAGATTTTCTTCCCTTATCTAGACTTCCTTTTCTTTCTCCATACAGTGATATATGTAGACTGGGTCTAAAAAGCTGCTGCTAGGTGTAAAATTCGACACCTTAATACTTGGATGAATGCTTAGGGTGAGAGAGAATAGTAACCCCTAATTTAATCTGTTCTACAATAGGGAACAGCTCTCCTAGAGAACGTCCAGCTTAGATGCTAGATGATTGGGATTGCCTTAAGTCCTGTTCTAGCCAGAGTATGCTCCCTTTCAGTATTGCAGAGTCATGCCTTTTACCAGCTTTCTATCGCACAGGTGCCAAGTTTGGATCTGTGCTGTTTGCATCAGGGAGCTCCAGCAGTGTTAGCCCATACTGGAGAGTTTTTAGGAACTACCCAACCAAGATAAGGTAGGAAGGAGGCCTATAGATAACATGAAATGGAGGGTCCTCAAAGAGCATTGAGGGAAACAGTATAAAATCGCTCTGCCAAAAGGATGAGATATACCTAGTTATCTTGCAAATAGAAGGTAGGAAACCATAGGTATGGTTCTGCTTCATTTCCCCAAATGATCTCTTTCTGAGACTGAAACAAGGACTGGGGAAGTCGTAAGTCAGAGTACACTCAAATACATTAATGATCAGAGGTGTACTATGAAGGAATTTTGCCTAAACTCATTAATCAAGGACAGCCATATGGTATATATAGGAACTTACCTCCTTTTACTTTACAATTACATGATCAATTCACTTCAGGCCGTGATGTGTCCTCCCATTGGTCCATGCATTTTACTAAGGTTTCACCAGCCCTGTAAGATTCTCTAATTTACCTGTAGAGATTCTGTTGCTTCTACTCTGCCCTCCTGCCCATGTCACCCCTTCACTCCCCAAAGGAGCTAGTATATAAAACTGAATCCCCATTAGAGAGATAAGGTGGAATCTTATCAGCCTTTTTTTTACCTTGTCTGGTAGGAGAATCCTCAACGAATTCAAACCTTACAAATTTTCAACAATAGGTATGAATCTGGGTACTGGGTCACTCAGTCACTGCCTGGGGGTGGGGCGTGTAAGCCTTGGATGTTGGCCCAGGAGTCCTGGCGCCTCATTATTATATTAAGGATTGTAACATGTGCCCCCCTCCCCCATCGGGATGAATGTGAGTCTTGGTCAGAAACCATCCTTGTGGGAAACTATTACCAGAAGGCAGAGTGTCCCCTCTGCTACAGGTGTTCGGTCATAGTGACAAAGTGTGGTGCTGTGGTTGACTTATTGATTACCATCACCTCTTAGGAGGCAAGCCTTCATGAGGATGCATTGGTGGCAGGGTCAGACTGAATATCACTTAAGAGTAGAGCTTTATTCGAGGTAAGGACTGTTCCTCCCCCTGCACTATCACCTGGGAGCTTGTCTGAAAAGCAGAGGCTCAGGCCCCACGCCAGGCCTACTGGATCGAAATTGCATGTGACAAGATTCCCACGTGATTTGTAGGCCCATGAAAGTTTAAGAAGCCCTGGGTTAGGGTGCTCCTTTACAGAGAATATAAATGTCTCTTCTAGAGGGTTACTATAGGCCAGTTATTTAATGTAATGAGGACAGCTTAATCAGATTACTTCTCATTTATTCCTTAGCTAAAATAAGCCAGGGTGAGAATTTTGTTGGAAAGAGAAGGAAAAATTACCAAACTCCCAATCTCTGACCCATACTGTAACCTCAGCTCTCACCACAGAGATCTGGCACATAGTAGGACTCAAGAGATTCTTTGTTATTTGGCTGAATAACCAAGTCACAATAAGAAAGAATATGTGGTTTTGTGGTTTCGCTCTTTGCCCGATGTAAAGGTGTGGTAGGCAGAATAATGGATCTCAAAATGTCCATGTCCTAATCCCTGGAACCTATGAATCTATTACCTTATGTGGCAAAGGGAAATTAATCAGCTGATTTTCAGATAGGAAGATTATCCTGGATTATCCAGGTAAGCCCGATGTAATTACAGCGGTTCTGAAAAGTGGAAGAGGGAGGCAGAAGAGGAGGTCAGAATCAGGGAAGGAATGTGAGAAGAACCAGACTTGCCTTTGCTGGCTTTGAAGCCAGAGAAAGGGAGCCCTGAGTCAAGGAATGTGGGGCATCTCTAGAAGCAGGAAAAGGCAAGGAAGCAGATTCTCCCCTAGAGCCTCCAGAAAGCCCTTCCTACACTTTGCTTCTGTGCCCAGTGACATCTGTGTTGGACATCCTGCCAACACAGAACTATCTGACACTGAAGTTATACTGTTTTAAGCCACTAAATTTGTGGCACTTTGTTGCAACATCAATAGGAAAGTAATATACTGCACCAGTAGTATAGTTAGTTTGTTCATTTTGAATATGGAAACAAACACAGAAACAGCATGTGTGTTTGTGTGTGCATGTATGTGTGTGTATGTACATGTGTATGTGTGTGCGTGTGTGTGTATCTGTGTGGGTGTGTGTGTACGTGTGTATGTGGGTACTGATCATCTGTTATATCTATCTTTTTTCTTTTTTATATCTTCTGGAATTCAGGTGCACATGCTTGCATTAATCCCATTCTCAGTTCACAGAATATCATCATCTATCCATGGAAGGACTCTCGTTTTTTTGTTTTTTTTTAAGGAAAATATGTTTATTTTCTTGTTTTTTCCCTTCGTCCACCATTCCCAATCCCACTGCCCTCCTCCTATAGGCATCCATTCAAATTTATTTAATATAGTCTTTCCAATCCATTTGACAGATGTTTATTTAGCTATATGAGCACCCTTACAAAAATACACAAGGCTGTTTTATGTGGGTGTGTAATATATAAATGGAATCATGTTATAAATCTCAATCTGTTTTTACTTTTTCCTCTCAACTCTGTTCTTGAGATCAATCCAGTTTGCTGTGTGGAAATCTAGTTCATTATCCTGGTGTATTCATATACCACGTTTTACTTGTACGTTCCTTAGAGATGGACACCTAGGTTACCCCCGACGGTGTGGCAGTGAACTTCCTTAAATACATCTCTTTGTGTTCCCATGAAGAACTTCCCCAGGGGTATCCCCAGGGGTCAGCTTGCTGGATTTTAAGGTCTTCGATTGCCCTTCAGAATGGCTATGCCAGAGTGAATGAGGGGCTTGTTTGCCCACCTCCTTGCCGACGGTTGGCAATATCTAACCCCCAGAGCAAATATAGCTGGGGCAACCAGCAGATGTGAAAGGAAGGATGGATGACTTAGTGGAGATCATGCTGTGGATGCACAATGGGCAGGGATAAATTAGAAAATGATTTTTTGAAGAAGAGAGTATTATAAGAAGTGACAGTTGCAGTGGGGAAAGGCAAAGCCTTTCAGGCAGGGAGGATGTGTGCAGGGCTCACAGGGGCTCCAACTGACCACCAGTGAGTGGTCCTTAAGGGCAGAGGAGAGCTCCCTTATTCTGACTGCAGCTAGCTGACACTCAGTCCACTCTGCAGCCTCCTACCCAACCTCCCACCCAACAAAGAGGTCTTCTCTGAACTTCCCTGAGGACATGAGAGCTCCCGGCTCCTAACTCCTTCTCTTCTTTAACTTTCTTTGCCACGTTGTAAATTTATACAGTTTGACAAAATGTATACAGTTGATGAGTTTTGGCAGATGCATACCCCTGGGAAATCACCAGCACAGTCAACACATAGAACATTTCCATCATCCCCCAAATCCCCATTTCCTTGTCCATGTTTGCAGTCCACCTTTCTCTCTGCCCCTAGCCCCACGGATCCACGGATCTGCTTTTGGTTACTATAGGAAAGTTGGCATTTTCCAGAATTCTGTATAAATAGGATTTTTCAAAAGATTTTATTTATTTATTTGAGAGAGAAGGAGAGGGAGAGCAAGAGCGAGAGCAAGCACGTGGGCAGGGGGAGAGGCAGGGGGAGAAGGAGAGAGGGAATCTCAAGCAGACTCCACGCTGAGCGCAGATCCTTTTGCAGGGCTTGATCTCACAACCCTGAGTTCATGACCCTGAGATCATGACCTGAGCCTAAATCAGGAGTCTGACACTTATCCAACTGGGCCACCGAGATGCCCCATTTATAAATAGGATTTTACAGTATGTATTCTTCTGTGTCTGGATTTTTTTTTCACTCAATATAATTATTTTGAGATTCATTCATCTTATTGACATATCAATAATTTATTCCTTTTTATTGCTGAATAGTATTTCACTGTATGACTACATGACATTTCCTTTATTCAATTGTTGAGAAACATTTAACTTATTTTCTGTTTGGGTCTATTATGATTAAAGCTGCTGTGAAAATTCACGTACAAACTTTTATGTTTGCTTTAGTTCTTTTGGATAAATAGGAGTTCAATGACCGGATCAAATGACAGGCTTACCATTTTAAAAAACTGATACACTCTTTTTCAAAGTGGTTGTACAATTTTACACTTTTTTTAAAAAAGATTTTTATTTATTCATTTGTGAGAGAGAGAGAGAGAGAGAGCAAGAGAGCACAAGCAGGGGGAGTGGGAGAGGGAGAAGCAGGCTCCCCGCTGAGCAAGGAGCCTTATGTGGGACTCCATCCCAGGAGCCTGGGATCATGACCTGAGCCGAAGGTAGACGTTTAACTGACTGAACCACCCAGGCGTCCCTACAATTTTACATTTTTAACCGCATTGTTAAGAGAGTTCCAGCTCATCCACATTCTTGCCCACAGTTGGTATTGTCAGATTTTTTTTAATATTTTGCCATGTGAATGGGTGTGTAATTGTATTTCATCTTGGTTTTAATTATTATAATGACTAATACGCAATACCAACTAATGATGTTGAGCTTTTCTTATTGCTTATTGGCCATTCATATATCTTCCTTGGTGAACTATTGCTTCAAATTTTTTGCCCATATTAAAATTGTTTTGTTTGTATTTATATCATTGAGTTATAAGAGTTCTTTATTTATTCTGGATATAAGTCCCTTGCCAGATTTGTGCATTGCAAATAATTTCTCCCATTCTGTGGCATAACTTTTCATTTTTTAAACAGCGTCTTTCAAAGAGCAATGTTTAAAAATTTGGGTTTATGGGGTGCCTGGGTGGCTCAGTCATTAAGCATCTGCCCCACATTGGGCTCCCTGCTCCACAGGAAGCCTGCTTCTCCCTCTCCCACTCCCCCTGCTTGTGTTCCCTCTCTTGCTGTCTCTCTCTGTGTGTCAAATAAATAAATAAAATCTTTTTTAAAAATAAAAATTTTGGTTTATGTCCCATTTATCAACTCTTTCTTTAAAAAAAATTGTTCATGTTTTCTGTATACTAAGAAATCTTTGTCTACCCCAACGTTGCAAAGGCCTTTTTTCCTGTTTTGTTCTAGAAATTGTATAGCTTTAGATTTTATACCACTTGCACATAATCTTAACTTCCTCCTTTGATCTTTGAGATTCTTGGATCCATGGGTTTTTCTTAGAAGGGTCAGTATCTCTTTTTACCCATAATGGGAACAAACTTTAAGACCTAGCTGGAGTCCCATGAATACATCATCAGCCATTTGGCCTCACAGGTGCACCAACATAGAGAAAAAAAATTTTTTAATCTCACTGAGTGGTTCTCCCCTAGTAGAAGATATAGAAGATGACTAGCTGTCTGATCTGGAACCTAAAGGAGATTCGTATCTCTCCAAAGAAAAGTGGGCAGGTGTGCCAGGGGCTGATTTGCCTAAAGGAAGAGGGAAGGTGTTTTGTTCAAGTTCCTGGGGAAAAAAAGGGAATCAGGAGGGGACATGGTATCTCTCCTGGGTATTTATGATGAGCCAAGTTCTAGCAACTCAACAGGATCTGAAGAATATGATCTCATAACTGATGTTGTGAGCAGAGGAACATAAACAGAGGTGCTACTTTGGTAGCAGTGGGGGAAAGTGTTCTACACGAGTAAAGTGTCCCCACTTCACAGAGACTCAGTAAGACTTTAACCAGGGAGGACTCTGGGGAGTATAGAACCACTGATTCCTTGAGGTTTGTAGCTCTAGGAGCTCCTACAGCCACCAGCCTTGGCACAGACATCAGTGTGGTCACAGAAAAAATAAGTGGGGACAGAGATGAAAAACAAAAGAAAAGCTCTTGAGTGCATAAGAGACTTCCCTTGGGAACTTGAAAAACTGTAGGAGTAGAGGGCTATGGCCAGTAACAAGACAGATTCTCATGTACCACCTCTGGGGGAATGTGGCTTCCTCCTACCTTCGGCTTTTGAGAATCACTGCTTGTAATGAGAAATACTAGTGACGTGGAGCCAGAAAAAGTCCGAGAGACGCTGCATCAAGGGAAAGAAGAGGCAGTGGTCACCTGTGTCCTTGGCTCAGTCATCTTCTTGGTCTGGGACTATGGACTCAAGTTCACATTTAGCATGGCACTGTACCTCCAAATTACCTGGAACAGTTGCTCGGGGGGTAAAGGTACACTGAACTTCCAACTTGATTTTCTGGAAATATGGAGCAAGTATAAGAGACACAGAAGCAGACCCATATCCCTCAGGCCTTAACCATTTCAGTGTGCTCCAGACATCTTCCCACTGCCAGTATCTGCATCTTGGGGCTTGAGGACTTCATCTGGAAACCTGGAAGGTCACTAGGCCTGAGGTCCATGGCAGTTCTGACGTTCTGGAAGATTAAATGTCCCCCATCCCCCAGAGCATCTTTCAACCAATAAGTGATGGGAGATGATGTATAAATATCCCAGCAACCTCATCCTTTGGGTGGGATAATTCTGAGGTGTGTGTTTTATACTGTTCCCCAGCAAGATTAAGCAATAGTTGATCACTGTGTGGTTGGCTTCATAATTCACTTTTTATTGGCTGTCTTCCCCTCCCTGACTCATTTCCTCACTCTCTTGCTGGTATTTCCTTGGATTAAATCCCAAATAAACTACTTGCTCTCAAATCCTGGTTTCAAGATCAGCTTCTAGAGGACCCCAAACTAAGACAATTCTCCAGGATAAGTTAGCATCACTACGCACACATTGCCAGAGAGCTGCTAAAGAGAACCACCCTTCCTCTTATTCCTCTGTCTTCTCATCTAAGGCAGTGGGGCCTGCACCCAGAGATCTGGGGGCATGCTGTGTATACTGTCCTCTGGGCAGGCCTGGTATTGTGCAAGCATGTTCACAGGTATTGGGTAATCTCCTCATTGTGATATGATGTGAAATTTAAATGAAAGAAGGAAAGAGTTGACTGAGATGCTGTACTGATGGGGGCAGGGTGAGCCATCTTTATGGAGAGTGGCATCTCCTAAACTATATTCCATGATGTTCTGGGAGATGCTTGAGATGGAAACCCAAAACTCAAGTTCCTATGGTCGCGTTTAGGAATTGCTGGGTAAAGCAGAGACTATTTTATGGTAGGACTTCTCAGGACCTTTAATACAACAAGGTGCATTGTGATCTCTGAGAGATGGTGTTTTCCAAATCTCTTTGACCATAGACCTTTTGAGAAAACATCTATTAATACCCCACTGAAAACATTTTGGGAAATGATGGTAGAGAGACATATATTTTCCCTCTTTCAAATGCATGTCTTTCGATCATGAGTGTTTCGAAATGAGTTCTGGCTTTCATCCCAGTGGTTCAAATGTCTCTCTCTTCTATCTTCCCTGTGAAGCTAGACTTCAGTGGGGCTGTTACTCCTTCTTGTATTTAAAGTACCATGATCATTATAAGACCCAGCAATTGCCTGGCCTTTGCAGTCTCCGGACCGTGTTCCCATACATTAATCCTCCCAACAACCCAGAAGGTAGGTCTTCTAGGTCCTTATTTAATAGGTGAGGAGACTAGAGTTCAGAGCTTTTCCCAGGATTACTGGGTAGTACTCTGATTTTCTCTACATGGTCTGAACTTTGAGTAAAGATTCAGTTAACAGAGCAGACTTTTCTAAGACTTTGGGGTTTGAAAAGGTCACTGGACCGGGTCCAGAAAGAGATGAAAACACATCCGTTCTCAGAGTATGATATTTGGGATTCACCCAGGTGGTCTGTGGGCTGCATCCTTACACCACAAAAGGGAGGTGGCACCGTAGATAAGATCAGGGCTTCCAAAGCAAAACCTGGGTTTGAATTTTTGCTACATCATTTACCAGCAGTGTGGCTTTGGGCAAGGTACTTAAACAATCTGAACCTCAGTCTCCTCATCTAAAGTGGAGAGAATAATATTTCTCATGGGGCTGCCGTGAGGATGAAATTAGAGAGTATACCCAGCTCTCTTCACCCAGGAGGTGCCTGGCATATAGTAGGAATGAAAAAGAAAAACTAGCAATTACTAGTAGAATCGTAGCCACAATTTTTACTTTCTGGCATGAATTAATCATTTAACAAAACCCAGACATCATTTTTGTTGCTGCCTTACTAGAAATAGTGCTGTTTGCTAATGACTTCTGGCAGTAAAAATTGTTGTTGTTTGTTTTGGGTTTTATTTTGTGTAAAAATAGGACTAAGTGAGATAGGTCTTTACAACTTTTTTTTTTTCTCCAGCTACACAGCTCGTCAACACTCCCTCACACTCCACCCCACCCCCTGAAAAGAAGGAAAAAGAACAAATTGAGAACGTATGGAACCACAGCTCAGAAACCTGAGCGTTTTCCATTTCAGCTTTTCTTGGAATAATTTGATGAAAAGCCTGTGCTGTGGTTTTAAATGGCATTAGAGTGCCCATCTTCTGTCCCTACCCCTAAGCTCCTGAACATGATTTATATTTCCCTATTTTAAGCTAGTGCAGATTTATGAGACTTTAAACACCATAGTTGAAGTTACTGGAGGTTTAAAGGGATTAAGCCGGTCCAGCAATACCTGGGGCGGGGGTGGGGGGGGGGTGTATAGGTTGTTTAAAAGATTTATCAGCATTTCCATGTTAAAATCCACTTTTCAAGGATTCTCATAGCCTGGGTCTGAATCTATTTTGGGCAGAGGAGTGAATTTTTAGGATTTCTCTTAGATGGAAAAAAAAATCCATCCCTCTATTGCTTCCCGCTTTGTTTTTCCAGGTTGTGCCTCCACCCTTCACCTCTTCATCTTCCATGTCTAGCTTGCTCTGTCTTCTCTGGGGTTTCCTTTCTTCTGTTCTGTCTTCTCTCAAGCGGTTAATGTCTTGGTATTCCTCTATGTTCCCGTATTCACAAGCTCACCCTCCGACCCAGGAACCTAACAGCAGCTGGAGGGAGTCTGACACTTCCCTGGTCTTGGATTCTTGCTTCAGGGGGCCAGGGGAACCTAAGGCCTGGGGCGGTGGGCGCTGCAGTGGGCAATAGATGGTGCGCACGGAGGTGGGAATGCCTCAGGCCACAGGGGTGAGAGATCCCTGGGTTTACACCAGAGGGTGCAATGACTCCGTGGCTGAGAGGGTCTGGCTGGAGTCTGGAGTTCCCAAATAAAGTGCCCATTCAAGGCAAAGAGCACAAAATTCCTAGGCAGTTAGGTGTAGGAGAAGCCGTATTGAGTGACATTGAAAATAGGTTCAGGGCACAAAGTGGGCACACACTCTTTGTCATATTCTACCAATGCTGTGAAGAGCCAACATTCTTCTCATTGCCAATTATATTCTCATCAGCCTCCGCTTCTTACCTCTCAGATTTCTTCCAAGTCCTAGCTCTGCCCACCTTGTCAAATCACTGTGGGTGTAGGGAACATGAACTCATTTTAATATCAGCCTGAACCAGACATCACTGGGAAGGAAATCGGAGAAGCTATTCCAAAGTCAAGTAAAAATAACTTTGGTGGGTGCATACTCTATGATTCCATTTATATGAAAACCCTAGAAGAGACAAATCTAATCTATAGTGACAGAAAGCAGATTGTTGGTTGCCTGGGGCCAAGGTAGGGCAAGATTAGCTGAGATGGGGCACAAGAGAATGTTTTGGGATGCTGGAAATGTGCTTTGTCTCAATTATGGTGATGGTTGCACAGGTATATAATACCTTACAACTCGTTAAAATGTACAATTAGAACAGGTGTAAATTATACCTTGATTTTTATAAAAACGTATCTTCTGTGCATCCACACTCCTCACCCCTCTATTATCACTGACAATGGAGAGCTGAGTACCAATCTTAGAAGGTTCCCTAATCTGTGGATGGTTGTTCAACCAGCCTATACTGTGTATCTATATAGGGCATGGAGATAATCCAGAGCAGTAGATAAACACCCAATCAGTTATAATTGACTTTGAAATGCTTTCTATGCCTTTACATTCCCTGAGTACAACCTGACTGACGGGGCAGGAGGGAGCAGGCAGCCAAGAAATGTGGTGGGGAAGCCAGATTAAACAATTACCAGGGAGAGACAACAGGGTGAATGACCACACAGATGATAACGAACTGTTGACTTTGTAATGTGAACTGTGCATTGTATAAAAGTGGAAAGGGACTGGTGAGGGGAAGCAGATGCTCATTAGAAATCAAACCAACCATACCGAATGGTCCTGGCACCTGGATAACAGGAGGTCTTCACCACTTCCATCTTTTCCTCATCTCTAATTAAATTTTTGATATTGCTTAAGTCAGGCACAGTGCCCTATTCATTTCGACATCCAAATATCCACTTTAAAGTTGGCCAGACTCACCTAGAGGATGATGTAAATAGATCAAGGATGGAGTTAAGATTTAGGACATTGGAGTTTTGTCCCTGCTGTGTGACCTTCTGAAAAATTACTTAGTTTATTTATTTGTTCATTTATTCAATAAAATTATAGAACACCTACTGTGAATCAGGTGGTTTGCAAGACACTAGGGATACATGACTCTAGGCATCACTTTCCTCATTTGTAAATGCTCTTTCTGGGATCCCTGCCCCATCCCACCACTGCATCGATGGATAGTATGGGCAGTGATGTAGTCAGGCTCTGAGCCCCTCAGGGTTGTGCCTCAATGATAAAGCTGACTGGGAGGACTCCCTCCCTTCTCTGATCTGTATCTTTTGAAAGGGTAATTCTAGGCTACTTAGAGCATCTTTGCCATAAAAAGTTCCATGGAAATGAAATTAAGCATTTTAGTTTTGTTTGTTGGGAAAAAATGTCCTTAAAAAAACCTTCTTAGGCAGTCTTTAAATTAATTCCTTATTGCTTCAAAGCACAAACTCATATATAGTTATAAACTAAGTTTACATTTGATCTAATGCAAAGCAGTAGACCAGGGCTTTTGTCCAGCCTTCCTCCCTGATTTGCAGCGTTCCCTGTCCTACTCGCCCCCTCCCCAAGCAAGATTTAGAAATCAGCAGACACAAAATTGCTTTTCTTCCTGAAGCCCTTCTCACACTTATCTTCAAGCATACAAGATCTGTTCCTTTTCAGGTCATCAAACCAACTCTCAGAAGAGCCTGACAGAGTAGGATTCAAATTCTACTCTGTCCATTTATAATATGTGACCCAGGGTAAGTTGCCTAACCTTTCTGGGCCTCATCTGGAAGTGGGAATAACAATGTCTACTTTGAGTTGCTGTGCAGTTTAAATAAGATAATGGATATAAAAGTACCTAGCATGGTGTCTAGCCAATTGTAGAAAACTAATTGGTGGTTGTTATTAAAGCCAAGCAGAAATGAAGTCTGGGGATTGAAGGGGAAAAGTCCCCCATAGAGTCAGAACTATTCCACTGATTTTTGGAATGAGGAACCAGGACTTTCAGCCTTGTTGAGTGGGTGGTGACTATGGGGGATAGGACCATCGGATTGTTAAACTCATACTCCCAATCTAGAAGAAGGGTTGACATTCTACAAGGTAAACTAAGTCATCCATAGGCCCTTGACCCAAGAGTGGAAGAGCTTTTTCTTTTTAATCCAGCATCCAGTTGTAGGAGGAATGCATATGGAATGATGATGGAAAAAAAGTCATGCCCCAGCTAGCTGTGATGGCCACATCAGCAGAAGCCATAGTCAGATTACTTCCACATTCCCCCAGAAAGGTTCAGACCTCCTGGTCCTTTCCAAAGAAGGCACTGTTCCACCCAACAGGTCAAAATTAGTGTCACAAAGAGGGTTGAGAACCCGAAGACAGAGTATGCCTGCTGATCCAAGAACAACAGACAACTGGCTCAGATTGTGATTAAAGTTGGTTGGAATTCACAGCCGGCAGAACAATGACCACATTCATGAACTGAATTTCTGCTTACTCTCCTATTCCAAAGTCCTTCATCTTCCTTCCACATGGACAGCCAGCTGTGCTGAGAGATTTGTGTGTTAGCACCTGGAAGTGTCGGATGGACTTGATTACTGTGTAATAGAATCTAACATGAATGGCTTGGAAGTATAGTTAAAGGGTGTAAATCTATTTGTAATTACTGGGACCCCTTCAACCCCCAAAGAAAAGCCCACTAGATTGTAGAGATCCCTATGGGCAGGGACCATATCTGTCTTTTTTACTGCTTTATATTCAACATCAAACACAGAGCTTTTTGGGAAACCAACCACTTTGGTTTGCCTGGGACTCTCTGGTTTTAGCACTAAAAAGTCCTGCATCTCAGGAAGCCCCTCTGTCATCAGCAAACTGGGATGATTGGTCACTCTAAGCTTTGCACATAGTAGATGCTCAAGAAATTCTTGTCAAACAACATAAATTAAATAAATTAAATAAATGGTAGTGGTAGAAGTGTATTGGAATCATAATGCAATACATTAGATTAACTTCTGTGGATAGGAATCTACCTTCAGGAGATACAGATTTGAAGTTGAGTTTGGTGAAACCAGCGTGCTATTTTGGTGGTATATATAGGTCCAGTCTTGCTTTAAATATTGTCTCATTTCTGTCCCTTCTTTTGAACTTAGTTTATACGTCTGGGCTGTCAGTCAGCAATAAGCTGCACAGTTTCAAAACTGTCAAAGCATGGTGAGAATACGACGAGGATTTCTAAAGTCTTTTCCCATTTGGTAACTTTCTCACCCTATCTACATAGAAGCCAGGTGTTTTAAATTGACCCCTAATATACACTTGGGAAGGAAGGAGCATTTCTTCAATCAAAGTAAACAATCCTTTACTGAGTGACTGCTCTGGGCAATGTGCTGGGTGCTGCAGGGCATTCAAAATGAGTGAAAGAAGATCCTTGCCTTTAGCAGCTCTCAACCTAGCAGGGGTGTTTGTGAATAAGCATACATAAGTATTTATGACATGAAGCAGGCTTGATACATTCATGCTATTTTAATGATTTCAGTTGTGCCCTATGTGACTATGAGAGAGATGTCATAGAATGCCTTCCAAAAGGAGGTGGGATTTAAGGTGGGCTTTGAAGAACACATAGGACATCAAAAACTGCCTATGGGGTGAGGAGAAAGCAACTTTCCAGGTAGAAGGAAGAGCATGGGTATGACAAATAGTTACATTAAGCTACTCATCACATAAACCTGACTACAGGACTTCAACTAAATGGAGGCATATTATTCTCACAAAGCAAGAAGTCCAAGACTACACAATAACTCCAAGGTGGCATCAGTGTCCCAGGTTCCTTTTCTCCTTTCATCCTTAGCTTATGGCTTTGTTGCCTCCTGGCCTCAAGATGGCTGCTTTACCTCCTGCCTCCTGTTTGTGGACCAGGCAGGTGAAAGAAGGAAGGAGGGAAGGAAGGAAGGAAGGTAGGAAGGAAGGGAGGGAGGGAGGGAGGAAAGGAGAATAGAAAAAGGAGAAAGGCATGTGGGAGAGAAAGGGAGGGTCGTATAAGAGGGCAAACACTTTTCCCAACTCCCAAGCTGACTCTCTCTGAGTCGTGTCTCATGACAAGAAATGGGTTACATGGCAACCCCTTCTACAAAGGAGCTGGGGCAGGTGAACATTTTAGCTGGGCACATTGCTCTTCTGAATAATATGGCCGTTCTCTTAGTGAGGAGGCGTGGATTTGGGGTAGGTAACCAGCAGTGTCTATGCCTTTGAGCAGAAAGTTAGGGATGGGGACAGGGCAGGGATCGCTGGATAAATGAGAATGAAAAGTATAATCTTGTGTATGAGATGAAGCGTGAGTGTGTGTGTAGGCTGGACAAGATAGACTGGGATGGCTTTGGAGGGTATGGAAAGGAGTAATCTGAAGAAGATAAGATTGGAAAAATATGAGCCAAATGCAGGAGACATGGGGCTTTTATCTGGCTCTTTAATTTCTCTGCAGAAGGTCCAGAACAGCCTAGATGACCCTGTTTCACATTCCGTGAGGTGGCATTCATCCTTTACTCCCTGCCTTTGTCCTCCTCAGTCTCATGTTATCAAGCACGTTGGATAGAGATATAAAAAAACACCACTTTCAAACTTGTACCCTCATGTCATATAAGAAGATGATAATGGAAACGCTTAAACTATTTTCTTTCCCTAAATTCACCTGTTATTCGTATTTTAATTTTATATTATTATTCACATATTCTATTGATCAACTTCTTTCATTCTCTTGGGCACCATACTAATCAACCTTTCCACCACAAAACAGTTGGAAATTGTGTACTGCTAAATACTAGTCAGAAAAAAATGTCTATCAGAAATGTAAAACTTAGAAATACACACACATATTTCTGTATATAGATTTATGATTAGTATTTAGCAATGCTAAAATTGTATTTTACACATACATATTTGCCATCCATAACAGCCTTTTGAGAGTCAGATTTGTTCTTCGGCTTTGCGATTTCTTTTGTATCTTGGTGCAATTTGCTTTGGTCATTCTCTAAGATACAGCTCTGAATAATTTTCCCATCACTTGGCTCCAGCCTTCGTTTTTTTCAGCATAATAGTTTTTGAAGGTAACTTTAAGCATTAAGAACAGTTGAAGAACCGTGAAGAGTTTACCAGTATTAGAGGAAATCATGACATTATTTATTACTCTAAGTCAGGAGTCAGCAAAACTTTTTTTGTAAAGGACCAGATAGTAAATGTTTCCAACTTTGCAGGCCATATGGTCTCTGTCACAACTCCTCAACTCTGCTGTTATAGCACAAAAGCAGCCATAGACACTAATTAAATGAATGGGCGTGGCTGTGTTTGAATAAAACTTTATTTATGAGATCCTGCTCTAAGTGAACAGCGGGAAGAGATTCTCTCCCTTGCTCTACATCTCTCTCCACCGCTCTCGCTCTCCTATCTTGTTTTCTTCTTATCAACATCTCTCTTCCACTTTTGTTTTTATTCCTTTTTCACCCTAACCTGTTTCTCTTTCTTTTCCACATCTTGATTTCTTTCTTGTAAAAATACTTGCTATAAGACATATCCCCAAGGGATGCTTAGCAGATCCTCCTAGCCTCTGGAGATGGCATCAGAGAGGAAATTTTACTCTTCACTGAGTCTACTTAGTGACACAGAGAGGCTCCTGGGGCTGACTGGATTATGTGTCTGGTGACTACTTAAGTGCATATAACTTTTCTTGGGTAGCTTGAGATATGCTTCAGTTTATTAGGGGCAGAATTCCTTCTGGCTTCCTGAGACCTGGATCTTTGAGATGACTAAAGAGGTCTTTCTCGGGCGCCTGGGTGGCTCAGTTTGTTAAGCGACTGCCTTCAGCTCAGGTCATGATCCTGGAGTCCCGGGATCGAGTCCCGCATCGGGCTCCCTGCTCGGCAGGGAGTCTGCTTCTCCCTCTGACCCTCCCCCCTCTCATGCTCTCTCTCTCTCATTCTCTCTCAAATAAATAAATAAAATCTTAAAAAAAAAAAAATAAAGAGGTCTTTCTCTTACAATATCAGTGGAAATCCGGGTGCGTTTGCGTGTTCTTTAATCTTTTTGAGTGCCCCCACCTTTTCAGTCTAGGCAAGGGTGGCAGGGAACGTGGGTGTGCAATCTATGAGGACAACTTCCTTAGGATCTGGAAGAAATCCATATTACTTTACCTGCTGCAGATTTCCTCATCCAGGCAGGGTTTTTTGGCCACCACAGGCTTCCCCTCGAAGACAGGATGAGAGGGAATTTGCTTCAGTTGCAGCAGGAAAGATTAAGAGTAGAGGTCAGGAAGAACTTTGGTTCTGTCACAACTGTGTATCAAGCAAGGCCAAGACCAGGGGATGTTTTGGCGTTCCCTTGGAATTGTTAAAAGAAAAGGACAGATTACTTCCTATGCTTACTCCAAACAGAAAATAGTGTGACAAAGGAAGCAGCTTTGTGTTAGAAATTTCCTGTGCCGTATGGGCTGAGGGCTGGGAATCAAGATTTGAGGCCCAAATATCTTCCACCAGCTTCCTCCATGCAGGCCAGCCCTCAGGATGCTGGCTGATCACTGCAACAGGGAAAGCCACCCGCCCTTCCAGTTTCAGAGGGACTCTGGTCGTTTTCCAGCTTCAGAATTTTCTATCTCCCTCTTTTTCTCTCAGCTGTCTTTCAAGTCTGCATAGCTAGCTTCATTCTGAAAACCGAAATGAAATGAACATTTGGAAACTTGATCATCCTGTTGAACTATACTGTCCGTCTTTCTTTCTTCACTGCCCGAACTTCACGGACAGATGATTCAGCTCTGCTGCTTCCATGGCCTCCCGTCCTGTCTGCAGCCAGGTTCCGCCCTGCACTTTGTCTTTCCAGGCTGCTTGCAGCCTGCACTGACCAAATCCTGTCTCCATGCCCCAGTCCTCGCTGCCCCTCCCGTCTCTGTGGCATCTGACATTTTGGACCCATCTGCCTCCCAACAGTCTTGTCTCCTGTCCCCATGGCCAATGTGCTCCTGTGACTTTGTCTCTGTTTCTTTCAGGTATTGGTTTTACTTCCACACCTTGCCTGGGGAAGCCAGTTGGCAAGGTGTTGTAGAAATTCAAGATTACAAAGCCAAGGGCTGGGCTGGGATGCCATTTCAAAGGAAAACTTTGGCTTAATGACAGTGTGGATGCAGGACGTAGATGAGGCAGGGGAGCCAAGCAAGTCTCCCAGGGTTAGAGTCTGTGACACTGGGATAATGAAGTCAGGAAAGTCGGGAAGAGGTGCTGGTTCCAAGGCAAATTTGATTTGAGTAGAAAGCAGGACATACAAATGGATAATATATCTAAAGAGGGAAAGTTAATGGAAATGGATAGAAAACCTTTTATCTCATTTGCTGTTGCTGCTTCAGCCAACTCCTTGGCTCCTTAATCAATATTTCCAGCTCCCAAGCCATCTCAGGCTCTCCACTGACTGTTCTAAATGCTGGTGGGACATGACCACCTGGATGCCCATCACCCCTCAGACTCCTCAGGTAGGAGGACATGTGTTCCAGGGAAGCAGCCTGGAGAACAGGAAAACAGCCTAGCAGTCATGAGTCCTGGGGTCTGCCGTGTGACTTTGGGCAAGTCACTTTACTCTCCAGTTAAGAGTTTTCTCATCAGTGAACTGAGGGGTTAGACTAAGTAATATCTTATTTAATAACTTTCCTGTTTTTCCCCAGTTTTCTTCTCTTAGTTGTGTCACCATTCTTCCAGTGGCCTCGTGCCCAGACGTGTCCTGAACTCCTGTTTCCCACCACTCCCTCTTTCCTGCCCATATCTTCTCTAGTCCACATATAAGCCTTCAACACATGCTATTGCTCCGTCCTTCTTGTTGACTTCCACACTCTCCTCCTTCAGTGCCATAGCCAAGCCCTCCTTGATGTGCTTATCACCTGCTCCTAGACTGTTGCTATGGAGGCCACACTCCTCCCTCCAGTCTTCTGGGCACATCTCCCTTCCTAAACATTTCTTCCATCTTGTCCCATTCTGTTCCCTTCCCCCTTAAATCTTCAAAGAGGAGTGGACAGAAGGGAGGGTCTGTCAAGATAGAGTTTTTTTTTTCTAAATGCTTGCACCTGACTATGTCTCCTCCTCCCTCCACCCTGACGTTCTTGTGCTCCATGTAAGAAAGACCCCCCAGGTGACAAGTCTCTTTCTCCTCACTGTAAAGAATCATGTTTTGAAATTTTAAATATTTAAATATAATGTCTATATTTTGAGGCCATGAAAATCCCATATAATCCCCACAAGATAACTGCTATTTCCTTGTAAGCACACAGAGTTTTACCACATTCTTTTTAACAAAAATTAATATATGTATATTTTTAAAGATTTTATTTATTTATTCATGAGAGACAGACAGAGAGAGAGAAAGAGAGAGGGAGGCAGAGGGAGAAGCAGGCTCCCCCAGGGGCAGGGAGCCCGATGTGGGATTCGATCCCAGGACCCTGGGATCATGACCTGAGCCGAAGGCAGATGCTTAACCATCTGAGCCACCCAGGCGCCCCCCAAAATTAATATTTTAAAAAATAGCTTTATTGTCAAATGTTTGACATTTGATAAATTGTATGTATGTATGTATGTATGTATTTATTTATTTGACAGAGAGAGAGAGAGCACAAGCAGGGGGAACGACAGAGGGAGAGGGAGAAGCAGGCTCCCCACTGAGCTGGGAGCCTGACACGGGACTCGATTCCATGACCCTGGGATCATGACCTGAGCCAAAGGCAGATGCTTAACTGGCTGAACCACCCAGGCGCCCTGAAATTTGATGTATTTTAAGTGCACAATTTGATCAGTTTTGACATAAGCATACACCTATGCAACCATCTCCACAATTAAGAACATATCCATCACCTCCAAAAGTTTCATCATTCCCCTTTGTCATCCTACCCTCCTGCTCCTCCTCTCCCAGTCTGCCCCTCTGGTCATCTCCAGATAATCAATGATTTGTGTTCTGCAAGCATAGATCACTTCGCCTTTCCTAGAACTTTATATAAATGGAATAATTTAGTATGTACTTTTTTTGGTCTGATTTTTTCAGTCAGCATAATTAGTTTGAGTTTCATCCGTGTATCGTAGGTATAGAAATAATTCATTCCTTTTTATTACTGAGTAGTAGTCCCTCATGTGTATATACGGTAATTTGTTTATCCTCTCACCTGTTGATGGATTTTTGGATTGCTTCCAGTTTTTGGCTATTATAAATAAAGCTGTTATGAGCATTTGTGTACAAGTCTTTGCATGGATATATGCTTTTATTTCTCTTGGGTAAATATCAAGAATGACTGAGCCATATGGCAGGTGCATGTTTAACTAATAAACTGTCAAACTCTTTTCTGAACTGGTTGCACCATTTTATATTCCCACCAGAAGTGCAGGAGAGTTCCAGTTGTTTCACATTTTCACCAACATTTGAGATGAGCAAGTCTTTTTAATTTTAGACATTTTAATAGATTGTGACATTTCATTGTGGTTTTAATTTGCATTTCCCTAATGACAAATGATGTTGAGTATTTTCTCAAGTATTTATTTGCCATCCATAGATCTGCTAAGGTGGGTTTCTATTCAAATCTTTTGTCCAATTTTTTAAAATTGGGTTGTTTTCTTATTTTGGGAGTTTGAGAGTTCTTTATATATTTTGGATATAGTCCTTCATCAGGTGATTTTCTTTCTTTTTCTTTTTTAGATAGGTGATTTTCAAATATTTTCTCTCAGTGGCTTGTCTTTTCATTATCTTAATAATATCTTTTAAGGAGCAGAACTTCTTAATTTTGATGAAGTGAAGTTCATCATTTTTTTTCTTTTACAGATTATGTCTTAGGTGTCATATCTAAGAAATCTTTGTCTACCCAAAGGTCACCAAGATTTTCTTCAATGTCTTCCAGAAATTTTATAGTTTTGGGTTTTACATTTAGGTTTATGATTCATTTTGTGTTAATTTTTTGTATATTGTATGGGATACTGATCTAAGTTCATTTACCTTTTGCATACGGATATTATGTTGGCAGAATAATACCCTTCCCCAAAGATGTCTATGTTCTGGTCCCCAGAACCTGTAGATATGCTATGTTACACGGCAAATGGGAATTAAGGTTTCAGATAGAATTAAGGTTGCTAATCAGATGACCTTAAAATAGGGACATTATTCTAGATTTATCTGGGTGGCCCAATGTAATCTCAGGGGTCCTTAAAAGTAGGAGGGGGGACTGAAAGAGAACCAGAGAGATGGCAGTGTAGAATGGACTTGGCCTGTATTGCTGGTTTTGAAGATAATAGGAGGGAAACACAAGCCAGGAAAAGGTTCTAGAAGATGGGAAAAGCAAGGAAACAGATTCTCCCATAGAACCTCTAGGAGAATGGGAATCCCTGTTAATTACCTCGATTTTAGCCCAGTGAGACCTGTTTCAGACCTTTGACTTCCACAATTGTAAGATAATAAAATTTGTATTGTTTTAAGTCACTATGTTTGTGGTAATTTGTTATAGCAGTCACAGAAACTAATACAGGTTTTCAGTTGTCTAGGTACCGCTGTAAAGACTATCCTTATTACACCAAATTCCCTTTGATCTTTGTTGAAAATCAGTTGAACATAAGTGTGTGGGTTTGTTTCTGGGCTCCATTCTATTCCATTCATCTATTTTTCTATCTTTATGTCAAACACATTGTCTTGGTTACTGCAATTTTATAGTGAGTATAGAAGTTGAGTAGTGTAAGTCCTCCAACTTTCTTGTCAGTTGTTCTAGCTTTTCTAGTTTCTTTGCTTTGAATCAGCTTGTCAATATATATCAAAAACAAAAACAAAAACAAAACAAAACAAAACCAAAAAAACCACACCCATCGCAAAACCCTTCTGGGATCTTAATTGGGATTGCAATAAATCTACAGATCAATATGGAGAAAATTGATGTCTTAAGCATTTTGAGTCTTCTGACTCATGACGCAGTATACCTCTCCATTTATTGAAATCTTCTTTAATTTCTTCCAGCAGTGTATTGTTGTTTACAATGTGTGGGTCTTGCAAATCTTCAGTCAGACTTAGCCTTCATATTTAATATTTTTCCAAGCTAATGTAAATAGTGATTTTTAAAATTTCAATTTCTAAACTTTCAATGCTAGTGTAGAGAAATACAATTTATTTTTTTAATTGGTTTTATATCCTGAAATCATGCTAAATACATTATTAGTTCTAGAGGCATTTTGATAGATTTCATGGAATTTTCTAAATAGACAATCATGTTGTCTATGAATAAAGACAGTTCTACCTCTTACTCTCTAATTTGGGTGCCTTTAATTTCTTTTCTTGCCTTATTGTACTTGTTAGAACATCCAGTACAATGTTGAATAAGAGTCAGTGTGGACATCCTTGCTTTTTCTGATCTTAGGGGAAAAGGAATCTTTCACCATTAGGTACAGTATTAGCTATAGGGGTTTTGTTTTGTTTTGTTTTTTTGGTAGATGCCCTTTATTAAGTTGAGGAAGTTCCTTCTTTTCCTAGTTTGCTAAGAGCTTTGATCAGATATGAATATTGTATTTTGTCAAATGCTTTTCTTGCATCTATTAAGATGATCATATGGTTTTTCTTTTTTAATATGGTATATTAATTTTCTAGAGCTGCTGTAACAAATACCACAAACTGGGTAGCTTAAAAGAATAGAATTTATTTTGTCACAGTTCTGGAGGCTAGAGGTCCAAAATCAAGGCGTCAGCAGGGGCCATCCTCCCTCTGAAATTGTGTAGAATCCTTCCTTGTTTCTTCCTAGCTTCTGGTGGTGACCATCAGTTCTTGGCGTTCCTCGGCATACACCTGTATCATTCTAACCTCTGCCTCTGTTGTCACATGGTGTTTTCCCTGTATGTCTCTGTCTTCACAAGTTTTTCTCTTATAAGGACCCTAGTCATATTGGATTAGGACCTACTGTAATGACCTCATCCATAATTGATTACATCTGTAAAGACCTTATTTCCAAAGTCGGTCATATTCACAGGTCCTGGGGATTAGGATTTCAATTTATCTTTTGGGGGGATGCAATTCAACCTACATATGGTACATTACATTGGTAAATTTTCAAATGTCTAACCAACCTTGCATCCTTGAGAAAAACCTACTTGGTTATGATGTATTATCTTTTTTATTATTTATTTATTTTTTGAGTGGGGGAGAAAGGGACAGAGGGAGAGGGAGAGAGAGAATATTAAGCAGGCTCCATGCCCAGTGTGAAACCTGATGTGGGGCTTGATCTCACAACCCTGGGATCATGAACTGAACAAAAATCAGAGTCAGATGCTTAACCAACTGAGCCTCCCAGGTGCCCCTGTATTATCATTTTTATATATTATTGGATTTAATTTGCTAAAGTTTCTTTAGGAATTTTGCATCTATATTCATGAAGGATAGTGGTCTACAGTTTTCTTTTTTTCTTTTCTCCTCTTAATTGAACTTTGTTTAGTTTTGGCATAAGAGTAATGTTGGCCTCGTAGAAATAGTTGGGAAATATTTCCTCTTCTTCACTTTTCTGGAAAAGTGAGTGTGGGATTGGTATTATTTCTTCATTAAATGTTTCATAGAATTCACCGGTGAAGCCACATGGGTCTTGAATTTTCTTTATGGGAAACTTTTAAGCTATAAATTTAATTTCTTTAATAGATATATGGCTATTTAAGTTATCTGTTTCTTCTTGAGTAAGCTTTAGTAGTTTGTGTCTTTCAAGGAATGTGTCCATTTTATGTAAGTTGTTGAATTTATTGGCATAAATTGTTCATAATAGTCCCTTTTATTCTTTTTACATCTCCATTATCTGTAGTGATGTCACCTCTCTCATTCCTGCTAATAGAAATTTGATTCTTCTCTCTTGTTTCCTTATTTCAGTCAGACTAGAGGTTTATCAATTTTATTGATCTTTTCAAAGAACCTACTTTTTGGTTTCATTGATTTTTCTCTTTTGTTTTTCAGTTATCTATTTCATTGCTTTCTGCTCTTAAAATTCTGTTCTTATGGTTTGGGTTTCATTTGCTCTTAAGGTAGAACAGGAGATCACTGGTTTGAGATCTTTCTTTTCAAAGTAGATATTTTAGTACTCTAAATTTCCCTCTAAATACTGCTTTAGCTGTTTCTCACAGGTTCTTATATGATGTGTTCATTTTTATTCACTTTAAAATTCTTTCTAATATTCCTTTGAAGTTCTTAAGTTGAACATGGGTTATTTAGAAGTATGTTAGTTTCCAAATATTTGGGGAGTATTTCCCATATATTTGTCATTGATTTCTAATTTAATTCTATTGTGCTCAGAAAACACACGTTGTGTGATTTAAAAAACCCCAAAATTGAGTATAATTTGCATACAGCTTTTCATGGTTTTAATTCTTTTAAATTTGAGACTTGTTTTAGGGCTTAGCATATGGCTTATCTTGTTACATATTACCTGTGCACTTGAAAAAAATGTGCATATGCTGTTATTGAGTGGAGTATTCTGTAATGTCAGTTAGGTTAAATTGGTTGATTGCACCAATCACTGATGATCTGTCTCCTTATTCTATCAATTATTGAGACAGATATTAAAATGTCTGACTGTAGTTATGAATTTGTCTACTGCTCCTTATAGTCCTATCCATTTTGCTTCATATATTTTGAAACTCCCTTATTAAATGCAAAAACTCTTTGAATTGTTACATCCATCTGATGAATTGAAATGTCCCTCTTGATCTCTGGTAATACTCTTTGCTCTGAAATCTTCTTTGATAATAATATAGCTACAAACATTTAAAATTTTAATAAAAATAGCCAAATTTCCTCTCAAAAATTGGTATCACATAAGGTTTCCCCCCATTCTAGTCCACATTTATTGAGACTTTGATATGACCTTTCCTCTAAACATGTAATGTTTCTTCTGAATTTGGGATCAGCTAATATTCTTGCCAGGCTTCTGGTTCTCAATATCACAATGGTGGCTGTTGATAACAGTTCTGTCATCATGTATTTATGTGGGAGTATAGGCCAGGGTTTAGGCATGTGGTTAAGGGGAGGCAAAACTTAGAAAAGACAAATGAGAAGTACTTTCACTGTCAGAGAAGGTGGTAGACAAGGAGGTGTCAGGATGCTTTAAGGCAATTCGAGATACCAGGGCCAGATGAATTAGATCTCAGGGCAGTGATCTCAGAGTCACTATTAATAATTTTTAAGAAATGGAACCTGATAGATGTACCTAGGACTGGAGACAGGCAACTGTACTTATATTTTCAGTGGGTTTTAAAAAAAAATGTGTGACATTCAGTAAAGAAAGTGATGAGTACAGGGAGCTAGAAAGGGTTCACTAAAGACTTATGTAATTCATTCTATTTGCTGTTAGAAGTACCCTATTAGTAGATCTGGAAAGGTCCCAGGTGCTTTGATCATCCAGAGAGAGGTGGAACCAAGTAGGTTGTTAGAGATAAGTAGATCCAGGAGATTCTGGCTGGTGGGTAGCAGGCCATCAACTTTAGACTAGGACCTGGTTTTCCTATTAGATGTGTTTTAACACATTAGGTCAGGCCACAGCCTCTCCATCTGCCTGGATGAGGCAGGAGCAACACCTCCCAACACACCACATTAAGCACTTAGGTCTAAAGAGCCTCTGTTTTGTAGGCTCTGCAGTCACTAGAACTATAAACAGAATACTGGCTAATTATTGTTTAATTATTGCTTAAAAACCAATTGGCACAATACAATCACTGCATTAATTACCCCATACAGCATCTGCTTTCTTTTCTGCTGTCATCCCCATTCCTCCCTAGCCCCTCTCCCCACTTTAATTGAAATTCAGCTTGCTGTAACACCTCCTTTCTCCCGGCCAACTGGATCTCTCCATTCACACGAGGGAGAGGAACAAAACAGAGAAGGCCCCTGGGGATTAGGGAGTTTTGACAGCTGTCCAAGAGGAGCTCAGAGATACGGGCCAAGTACTGAGGCAGGACAGAGACAAATGAGACACAGAAGAGGGTGACAGGGGGAGGGAGAGATGGGCAGGGAGACATCGCAAGAGGAATGAGCGGGACAAAGAGTCACAGAGACAGGCAGAGATGTTTAAAGGGGCGCTGAAAAAGGGGAAAAGGAAACGAAAGGCTAAAAAAGAGAAGAACTAAGGCGAGATGGTGAGGAAAATGCGAGAGGCTCAGGAGGGGAGGGAGACAGGCGAGAGCTTTGTCAGGAAGGAGGGGGAAAAGTCCAGCCTCTAGGGACAGGTCAGTGCAGCTCCGGGACCGGTCTGAAGAGGCGCCGGGCGGGCAGCGTGGGGTTCCCCTCACACACCTGGGTGCCGGGTGGGGCGGAGGACGGCCGCGGGGGCCGCAACACCAAGGCGCCAGCGGAGAGCCGAGTGCGCGGGGCCGTGGCGGCGGAGCCCCTGGGCGAGCCCGGCGGCCCCGCACTCGCCCGGCGGCCCCGCCCCCTCCTCGGCCGCCTCCTTCGCCGGGGCTTTTCCTGCGGGGCTCAGGAAGCTGGCCTAGCGCAGCCACGAACAATAGCTCACGGCTCAGGCTCGGCTCCGGGAGCGGCCGGCGCGCGGCCGCCGGAGAGGGAGGCGTCCGCGCCACGGGTGGCCCGGGGCGAGCGGCCGGCCCGGGCGGGAGCTTCAGTTCAGCTTCGCGCTGCCCGGGTCATTGTTGGCCGGGACTAGGGAGCGGGAGCCGGGGGAGGAGCCGGGGAGGCGGAGGCGGCGGCGGCGGCGGCGGCGGCGGGAGCCAGAGGGGGAGCCAGAGAGCGTGCGAGGGAGGGAGTCAGCGAGCGAGCGAGAGAGCGAGGGAGGGAGGAGGTAGAGAGACAGGGAGGGTGGGAGGGAGGAGGAAAAATAAAGAGGAGAGCGGAGCAGGGCTGAACAATAGAGACAGGCAGACGGGCGAGGAGGAGAGCCAGCTGCCGCTGCTGGGGGACAGCGGGCGCCCAGGCAGCCCGGACCCCGGCCCCGGCCCGGCCCCGGCCAGACAGCAGGCGGCCAGCGCCCGCGGGGAAGGGGTACCATGGGGGAGCCGGCGGCAGGCGCCCCCAGCCCGCCGCGCGCCTCCGCCTGAGGGAGGCTGGGCGTCCTCTGTCCCAGCCCCGCCGCCCCAGCCGCCCGAGCCGCCCGCCCTCGAAGCCGCGAGTCCGCTCGGTCTGCGGCCGCGGCCGCTGCGCCCCGCGCCCTCCGCCCAGCGGGCGCCCAGCAGCCCTCGGCCCCGGGCTCGGCCGGCCCCGGCTGCCCGCGGACGCCTCCCTCAGTCATGAACCCCCCGGAGGGGGCAGCGGAGGAAGGAGGAGCCGCCGACTCGGACGTGGACGCCTTTTTCCGGACAGGTAAGCTGGGCAGGGCGCTGGGGGCCCGCGGGAGGGCTGCTGCCTGGGACGCGGCGTGTCGGACAAGTTTGGGGAAGGAGGGCTGTTGCTGGGGTGTGCGTGTCGGGGGTCAGTCCCCGTCGTCGGGCTGGAGTTGCGGAGATTCTTGTTGTTATGGCAATGCTGCTTGCGTTTTGGGGAGGGGTGGGGGCTGGGAGTCAGGCACCCCTCGGCGTTCACCCCACTTGCGGGAGTCGGTGTTGGGGAGGCGGGAGGCGGTCCCCTCGGCCGCCTTCTCCCGGAGCGCGGGGATGGGGCGATGTTGGATCACTTTGCAGCGCGCGGCTCTGCTACCGGCGTCCCCGGCCCCTCCCTCGGCTCCCCCCTCCCCCAGCGCCTGTCAGCCAGCCTCCGGCCGCCCTGGGCTGGCACCCCTTCTCGGGCCAGGGGCCCGGGGCCCTGACGCGTAGAGTGGGGCAGCGGGGACCGGGAGTCGCGCACGCTGCTGACTGACAGTCCGGAGCCGGGCGGACCAAGGACGGTCATGCCTGGTGCGTGTGGGGAGCCGGCGTCTCCGACTCGAGAGGCAGACGGGGCTGGGAGGGCAGTGGGCGCCTCGGACCTCCTCCGTGTCCTCCTCTTCTCCAGTTCTGGGAACGGATGAGCTTTTCCTAAGAATCACTCATTCCTGGAAGTGTGAGTTAGCGTCCTCCTCATCACACCCACTGAATCTTTGCTTGCCTGTGGTGTATAGAGCCCCCAGATCTGTCTTTACAGCTGTTTGCGGCGCCTGCCCCCTCCCATCCCCCCAGGTCTATAGCTCTCCTTGTTCCCTGGCTTCACAGCCCCTTCCCCAGAACAGACCCCCTCATCTCCCACCACCTGTGGCCCTGTTTCTCTGCCGGCCAGGGATTCCCCAATCTCCCGTTTACCTGTGGCTTCCACCAGTTCCCCATCTCCCACGTCTGGAACCATTTTGTCTGGAATCTTTGTCCCAAGGAGTGTGATAAGTTATGGGGACGCTGCACATCTGCCCTCTCTTTCCATAAGTTGGATTAGAGGACATGAACTGGTGGGGTCAAGGATCAGGTTAGCTCTGAAGGCTCTCTGCACATCCATCTGTTTCCTAATCTCATTGCCTTGCCCTAGAGGTCATCTCTAGGGAAGAGGGTGGGGTACTTTCTTGGGGAGACTTGTGGCTTTAGAAGTCAAGACTTGGTTGGCCCATATGTTCATTTTCTGGTTGGTCTGAAGAGGAAAGAACTGGAGGACAGGAGCTGATGCCAGGGCCTGGAAAAAAGCAGAGGAAGCCCCTGTTATCCTCTCCTGCTTCCCAGGGCTCAGCCTTGCTTCTCTCCTTCCTTCCTCTTCCCCAGACCTGCATTCTATATATGCATTCTTATCCCCTCTCCCCCCACCCCGTCAGTCTCTGTCTCTTGCACTCACACACTGCCCAGGACCCAAAGCATGGATTCTAAAGAGGCTCCTGACCTAAGTTTATAACCTGGCATCTAGGGGAGAGGTTCCCTCGCGTAAGTGATAACCGGAAACTCTCATCAGGAGGTCTCTCCTGACATCCTCCACCCCCCTTGCCTCCCATCTCTGGCCAAAGTCTGTCTTTTCTTAGCTCTAGGGGAAAAAACTCTTGGGAGTGTGAACCTTCCCACCTTCCCTTTCTGGACCCCACTTTCATCTTTTGGCAACCACTCCTCCTTCCCATCTAAATACTAGTTCCTGTCCATTCTCTGTCCCAGGCCCTTGGAGCTGAGTTCAGTTTCTGGAGGCTTGATAATTTCACACAGTGTTAATGGTGTTAATGGCCTATAATGGTCCAATGTGTTACTTTTCCCAGGGCCTTTCAAAACACAATGTGTGACTTACATTGTCTAGCCCTGGCTCAGATCGCAGAGTAAATAGCAGACTGGGGTCTGTCTCCTGTGGGACTCCTGTTGAGGATGTTCTCCTTCCTCCTTGGGCAGCCTTTGTGTGTGTGTGTGTGTGTGCACGGGGGGGTCTGATGTGTACTTAGAATCAGAGAAAGGTTAAATTCTCAATGAATAAGGCTGGAAATAACTGATGACCTGTAACAAGTTGCAAGTCGGGGTGTATACTGCCAATGGCTGGGTCTAGGACTGCCTCCCTCCCATCCCCAAAGGGGTCCTCTGTGCTCTGCTTCCTGATCTTTCCTCCTCTAGTTTCTAGCCTGGGCTCTTGCTGAGGATTCTTAAGCCTGGAATAAGGCCATATTTTGTAACCTTCTCCCTTCTGATTCTCCATCTTTATGGAACATAGCACTGTACTGATAGGCCAGACAGATTATACATTTATTCAGTTGAACAACCGAGAAAACTTCAAACACATTTTCAAAGTCCCTAGCACTAAAGTTACACCTTACTTCCTGGAGGAAAATTTTACATGCATAAGGACCAGACTGGCAATTGCTTTGCCAAAGCCCTGGCATACTATGCTTCTACTAAGGCATGTTTCGAATAATTCTGTCATTTTGATCCCTTACTTGTCCTCTTCTGATTATTTTGGTATTTCAGTTCTCTTGACCAACTGAGTAAGCTGGATTCCCTAAATCTCAAGTCCCTGTACACACACACACATGCACAAACATGCACCCTAGCCCACTATTCTTATATATTGGTGGATTCCATCACAATAGTTTTATTGATCCTTTTTATGATGTAGAGGAGGCCAACTATAGGAACTGGGAATAGAAACCAGTTGGAATAGAAAACCATCAAGGACCTTTCAACTCCTACTAGGAGCCTTCTGCTGTCCAGGGTGCTGTGGAATACAAAAGAAATATTCAAAGTGGTCTTTAATCTAGAAGAACTTTTAAAAAGGAGTTTGACAATTATTGCTCACTTGGAGATTAATTAGTAAACATTATGGTTCTATAAGATAAAAAGTTGACAGAACTATAGACGAGGTAGAATCAAAGGTAGTCCTTGAAGGGGGCTAGAGAATGGGAGGAACAGCATGGGTAAAAGGCACAGAGGAGAGGAATTTGGGACATTGACATTGAGGTTCCTGGGCACCAAATAGAGGGGGTAGGTTAGGGAGTAATAGGACGTAGGGATAGGTAAGTGGGGCAGGGCCAGATAGGGAGAGGCTGGGAAGCCCAAGAGAGGATTTGGGTTTGATTCAGTCAGTAGGGAGTCATTTTAGGTTCTTGAGCAAGGTACTTCTTGAACAAAGTGGCATTTGGAAAGGTTAATCTGGGGGTAATATGAGAGATGAAGCGGAGAAAAGAGAGAAAGAATCCAGAGAGATAGGACAGTGATTCAGAGCTGAGTGGGAGGGAGCTTGGTCTGGGTTGGTGGCAAAAAGGATGGGGAGTCAGGGACAGCTCTGAGAGACATTTTTCAGAGGTAGAAATGTGGAGATTTGTTGACAAACTAGCTATCAGGGGTGGGGGTGGGGGGAGAAGAAAACTAAGCCTCTGAGGAAATGGAAGTAGCTGGGTTGAGAGTGTAGAGGACTAGCAGTGTGCCAACCGACATGGTCTGACTGAGGATAGGAACCGGTTTGCGGGGCAGATGATGATGTTGGCCTTGGAGGTCGTGAACTAGAGATGACCGATGGAGCCAGGTGGAGCTTTTTTGTGGAAAAAATGGGACTCAAGACAAGAGCATAGGCAGGAGATTCTGGCTGGTGATGTGGACTTGGAAGTCTTCTGGGTCAAGGCTGGATGCAGCTGAAGCTTTGGCTGTCAGACGGAGGGAGTGGAGGGAAGAGGGGAAGGACTAAAGTTAGAATTTGGGTGAAAACCCCTTCTTTGTAACATGGCAACAAAGGAGACTTGATCCTGGAGACCCCAGGGAGTCCACGTGGGATCTGAAGTGAAGACAGGCTGCAGACAGGTTGAGTAAGAAGAGCGCTGGGTAAGTGTCACTGGGTGTGATGAACACAGGGCCACTGCGAGCTCTTGGGAGCACAGTATTAGAAGAGACAGTCAAATTAGGGATGTGGGGTGGTGGGTAGGAACCCATGACTTGCACAGTTTATCAGTGAAAGGAAAAAGAGGTTGGGCGCCAGTCAGAAGAAATGTTAGTGTCAAGAAAAGGAGTTTTCCCTTTTTTGCCAGGGAGTCAGAAGAGGTTTGTAGGTGGAAGGGAGAAAGCTTATAGACAGGGAACACTGAAGATGCTAGATTAATTGTTGCATTAGATATCTGGAGAGGTGAGACAAAAGTAGGTTCCCTAACAAATACAAGAGCTTAGTTTTGGTGAGCAGAGGAGAAAACTCTTTTTTTTTTGAGACTAAGAGGAAAAAAGAGTTAAGAGGATAAGTGAAAAGAGATTGATGTGGAAATATCTTCTACCTCTACCTTTCTGTTGGGCTTCGGTCCTGTGAGTCCAGACAGTTTCAACTGGAGTCTTTGCTGCCACTTGGACTTCAGCCAGCCTCAGACTCAACTCGGTGTGCCTTTCCAACTCCCCACACTAGCTCCTTCTCTTGTGTTCCTTAATTCTGTAAGTGGCATCTCCCCTCTCCCAGTCATGATAATTAAAACCTTGGTATTGTCTGTGAGGAGTTTCTCTCCTCTAATAAACCCTATTGAATTATCTTTCATCATCAGCCCTTGTTGTTCATCTTCAGCCTCGGCCCTAGTTATGTTGCCCATGGCCTCCTTTCTTGTCCCATGGAATTTGCTCTCTCACCCCCACTCCAGGTTAGCACCTGCAGGCAGATGGCACTACTTTTATCACATTGCTGCCTGGTTTATGAACCTACAGTGACTCCCCAGTGTCTTCAGGGTCAAGTCCATACTTCATAGCTCACCTCCAGCCAGGCTGCTCTTCTCACTTCCCAAGGGCATCATCTACCCCTGCACCCCCACTCTCCAAATCCAACTCATTCTTCAAAGACTTGAGCCACCCCTCCTTCTTCTGGGAGCCTTCACAGCTCACAGGACCAACTGTATCCTCTGAATTCCTAAAACACTCACTTGTTTATACTCATTTTCTCACTTCATCAGTGGTATTGTATTGTTTTTAGGCCTTTCATACACATAAGGCTTATCTCCCCCACTGAAGTTACTTGTTATTTGCAGGTGAGGAAAAAGATCTTTTAAAAAAGCTTGTGATTCATCAAAAACAAAAACAAAAACAAATCACCTCCTCCTAATATAGGTAAAACAAACATGGTAAAATATAAGCAGTTGTTTGTATTCACTATATGATTCTTCAAATTTCTCTCTCAGACGATAACCTCATCCCACTTGGACAGAGGAACTGGACATCATTATGTCCAGGTCATCAAGACGATGTTATTTTGGAATAATACCCATTGTGTGCAATTCTTAGAGTAAATATCACCACTCCGCCTGTGCAATGCCAGGCACTGAAGGGGAGTGGTTTCTTTTGCAGCAAAGGAAAACGTCTCTTTTTGACACATTCTTGATGCCCCAGAATGATGCTTAATTCAATGTTTATTGTTCCTTTTTGATTCTCCTTCACTTCCATCCATCATGAGTTGAGCTTTAGGTCACATCATTTTCCAGGAACTTCTTGGGGAGTATTGAGAGGACTTTGTTGTCCTAGAGATGGAATGTTGTTAATATCTCTAATATTGTATTTGTACAGGCTATTTCTATTAGCAATAATCGCGCCTCGGATAAACCTCATTGGCTACGATACTGCCACTGCGCAAAGCTTTGTACAGGCTCTTTCTACAGTAATATATTTTAGAACATATCAATGGCATCCAAGCTTCATCCTGTGCCACCAGTCATCAATAACTTGATTATTGGCACCTTCTGTCCAATTGTGTTTGATAATCCTTTGGGGAATAGAAGAGGTGTTAGAATAAACTGAAGCTATAGAAAGTGATAAAGGTGAGAAGGTGATAAAAATCTCCCTGACTATAAATATCAGTAAAACACTAGAACAGATGACCAAGGGGTCCTTCTCAGATGGTGGAGAATTAACACTTTTACTTGTCAAACTTCTTTCTGCTTCTGGAGGTAGGCAGTATGGTATGGTATGGTGGTTCTCAACTAGGGGCAATTTTGTCCCCTGGGGAACATTTGGCGATATCTGGAGACAGTTTTTTAATTGTCACAACTTGGCATCTAGTGGGTAGAGGTCTAGCGTGCTGCTCAGCATCTTATAATGCACAGGACAATAAAGAATTTTCCAGCCCCCAAATGTCAATAGTGCTGAGGTTGAGAAAGCCTGGTATAGCCAGAAGATCATGGGCTTTGGATCAGATGGGCCTGGCACTAACCAGGGGTAGAATCTTGGGTAAATTGTTTAATCTCTCTCATTTTCAGTCTTCTGCAAAATCGGACTAAGAATGCTTATTTCACAGGTTGGGAGGATTAAATACGAAAAGTGTATAAAAAGCATCTGGCCATTTCTGACACACAGTGGTAGCGCAAGACATTCTAGCTAGTTGCCCTTGTTGTTCCTGCTTTTTTAAGTGAACATGGTTATGCAGAGGCTGGGGGATCTCCAGAAGAGGTGTTGTGTGGGGCTTTTGCTAGGGGGTGGGAGAGGGTACCAGAGAGGTGCATGATGGAGTTCAGGAATCAGGAGGCTAGGGTTTGGGCTTCTGCTGTCTTTTATTCCTTCATTCAATCATTTGTTTGACAGATATTTATGGGGTGCCTGCTGCGGCTGTGTACTGTGCTATGGGAGTGTATAAAATCATTACAAGAAAGAATATAGAGCAGGAAGGGAAGGATATAAATATGCCCCTTCAGGGAGCACCTGGATAGAAGGGGTGGGAAAGGAAGACAAGCCTGTGAAGGAGGCTGAGAAGGTCAGGCAAGAGAGCAGGAGGTGAACTCTCCCCTTTGCTCTACTCTACTTCTCTGAATGACTTGGGCAAGTGACTTTAACATCTGTGTAAGATGAGGATAATAGCCCCCTCTCCGCTTTCCTGCATAGGGCTGCTGAGAGACTCAAATAAGATACTATATGTGAAAGGTCTTTATAAATTGTACGTTCTATCCAAATACATGTAGATAGTTCCTTCTAAATCGAGCATTCTAGTACTGCACATGCCCCTTCTGACAAGCATGATTTTATTTAATCCGACCTCTATGGGACCTTGCCAGTCCAGGAAGAAAGCAGTCCTTCTCAATTTGGTTTCCCAAAGAGACTGGATGGGGCACCCTTCTTACAACAGGTCAGGACACTCCTGTTCTCTCCCGCTCCGTGAAAGTATAAAAATGCCAACCCCCCGCCCTCGAGGCCCTGGCACACGGCCCTGTGCCTTCTGGAGGAGCCCAGCGAGAATGGAGTTCTTGCTTCCGCCAAGCCTCAGGTGGGTGCAGTGAATCAGTCCTTTCCTGCTCCTTCTCTGTCTGCATGCAGTTCAGACTCCTCCTGCCACTCCTTTGTGTGTGAATGACTGGCAGCAAAATAACTAGGAAATGATTGACGGCCACAGGGCTGTTGGATCAATAGACCTGCTTGAAATCGTGTCTACTGAGGAGTGAAGGAACAGAAAGAATCAGCTGGGAGGACAGAGGAATTAATTCAAGGAAGTAGAGAAGAAATTGTTGGAGAATTAGCTTTGTCTCCTCCCCTTCTGCCCAAGGCCTAATTATTAGAAGGGAACTGGACACTAGCTAGAAAACATGGATACAAGGGATAAACAGGTGGGAGAGTGAAAAGTGGCAGATGAACTGTGCTCTCAAGGAAGTGGTTACTTCTCGAGCTGAGGCTTGAGGAGGGGTAGGATTTAGATGGGGAGGACAGCAAGTGTGTTCCCAGGCTGGAATGATGTTAGAAGGAGGTATGAAGACCCATGGCGTATTTGGGCCAGTAAATGGTCTCAGAGGATGCAGGTGGAGGTTCAGTGGGAGATAAAACTTAGAAGGGGGTTTGGACCAGGTTGATTAATTACGACATTTACAAACATATACTGGGCTCCCAGATCTTAAAAGGCTTTGAATGGCAGGCCAAGGAGTTTGGTCTTTATTTGCAGTTTCCTTTTGGGAGCCACTAAAAATTTCTGGATGGGATGGAGGCATGATCAGGAAGATAAATCTGGCAGCCCTATGGAGGGTCCATTGGAATGGGAGAGGAACTGCTGGCCAGCACTGGATTAGGAGACCACTGTGATAGGGGGGGTCTGAACTTGAGATGCCACAGTGGGAATGGAGAGGAGGGGGGTGGATGTGAGGGACCTCTTGGACATAGAGTCTATGGGACTTGGCAACTTGGATGTAGAGGCGTCAAAAAAGAGGCAGTAATCAAGGATTACTCCAAAGCTTAGAGCCTGGGTGACTGGGAGGATGGAGGTACCCTAAATGTAAATCAGGAGTTAGGAAGAAGAGGAGCAGCTATAGGGACGCAGGAGGAGAGGGAGGGTTTGGGAGTTTACTTTGGGACATGTTGCATTTCAGGTGTCAGTGAATAAGCTAAGGGAGGTGTTGGTTCTGTAGGCGGGTAAGGAAGGAATCTGGAGCTTTGGAGGGAGGCCAGAGCTGGAAATATAGATTTGGGAGATATCCGTAAGAAGTTGTGGCTGGAGCTATCAGAATAGATGAGATAATAAATGAAAAGCATATACAGACTTAAGGGCAGAGGGCCAAGGACAGGGCTGTAGGCGCAAGCGTAGGGCTGGAGGAGAACCAGGGGAGAATAGTGCTTGGAGAAGAATGCTGCAGAGAGGTTGAGGGAGATGGGGACTGAGCACACAGCCTTGGTTCTGGAAATTGAGGGATCATTGGTAACCTTTGAAATAACAGTTTCAATCATGTAGGAGAGGTGGAATTCAAATTGCAAGGGGAATGGGGAGTGAGTGGTTGGGAGGAAGTTGTGGGAGTGCATATAGATGACTCTTTGGAAAGGTTTGGCTGTGAAGGGAAGGTTAAAAATAGTGAGGTAGTTGGAGATGGGTAACAGTTGAGGGGAGGCTTTTTTTAGGTAGGGAAGATATGTGAATACCTAGGGGTGGGGAGGAGGGAGAAGGCAGGGATGAGGAAGAGAATGAATATTTAGGAAAGAGAGAAGCAATAGTTGGAGGAAGCTCCTGGATGGGCCTGGAGGTGTGGATCTCAAGGTCAGCAGAGGGGTGAGCCTTGAGCCAGAGGAGGAGGTGGTATAGGCAGACCTGAGTGAAGTAGCTGGCTGGAAAGGCCTTTGGCTGAGGGCACATGTGCCTGATCAACAGCCCCCGTAGAGAGAGCACCCGCTGGTTGGAGGGCCAGGGGCTGCTGGTGGTGTGCTTGGGGAGGGTTGCCAAAGCTGAGGGCAACTGTGAAATGGACGAGCTGGGTTGGCATGGCCCTAGGAGGCCCTTGGGCAGAGAAGCTGGGGAGCCGGCTGGGAGATCCCAAATTAGCAATCCTTTTAGAAGTGCTGGTGGCTTTCTTTTGCAGGCGGAGGTGGGATTTGCTTCAGCCTATGGTGGGGTCTGCAGAATTATCTCCTACAGGGTCTGAGGCAGAGAGGCAAGTCTCTGCAGGGGAGGGTGAGGGAGGAGAGGAGAGAGGGAGGTAGACCCACGCAAGAAGGTGTCAGGCAGCTTTAGGCAGTATGTCTGTTGGGGATGGGACCTAATCTTGAATTTCCAGAGTTTCCTTAATGTCTCTAGAAGTCCTAGAAGAAAGAGGAAGCAGAGTAGGGCTTATGGGAGAGCCTCTTGTACATTCTTCTCCATGAGGGACCCTTCACACAAGAGGGAAGATGCCAGTGAGCATGGCCCCAAAGCATTTCCTCTGACTCATTTTAGGGCAAACCCAAGAACTGTCATCAAGTGAGGGGTCTTATGTGGCTATCCAGAGGGGGAAGGAGTAGGAAACAAGGGACTGGCATTAGCATAAGGTGGGCTATGTGGGACTGGGTTTAGAGTCCCTAGACTAGGAGGAGGTGGGATTTCCTTAGGTGTGGCTCAGTCCCTGAATCTTAGTCTTAGATCAGGAATTTACCAGTCGTGTGGCCTTGTGTAAGTTACAGCCTCTCCAGGCTTCAGTGTCTTCATCTATAAAATGGGTAAAAAAAATCCTTACCTCTCAGAATTGCTTGATGTGTATAGATATAGTATATATTGTGATATTTATGTGCATATTATAAATAGTAATAGAAATGGGATTACATTATAATAATAGAATATAATTGTGTATGTATGACTATATTACACATATATTACAATCATATTACTAGTTAGATGAATGTTTTTATTTTCCAAATGATGAGATTATGATGCTTCAATAGCTTCCTTCTCCCCTCACCTCCCTTCCTCTCTTCTCTCCTTCCCCTCTTTCCCCCTTCCCTCCCTCCCTCCCTCCCTTCCTCCCTTCCCTAACAGTGTAGAGATAGATAAGGATGGAATTTTTAAGCTTGCATTTACAGTTATTCCAGGGCATGGCAGGCAGGGACTGGGAATGTAGCTAAAATCCCCGCCTTTTACACTCTTACCCCGCAGCGAAGGACAATGGGCATCTCTGGGGGGTGGGGAAAGAGTATTGAGTTGGCAGCTGGACAGTGGGCCTAGGAGGAGGCCCGGGAGACTGGCAGATGGCTAATTGGATGTGACAAAAGGGGGCTGGGAGGAGGAGTCTGGGGTCTCCTGGGGGATTTGTGTCTCTGACTTCTTACTGTCCTGGAAAGGAGGTTGTGAGGAGAGGGAGGAGTGGTTCCAGAAGCAGTTGGGGAAAAAGATTGGCAGGACTCCATGTTGGGTGTATGGCCATGGAAAGACAGAGTGCCATTGGGAGTAATGTCACAGCTTTAATTTGGTGGGTGGGTGCAAGATGTTAAGTCTCTTCTCTGTACCCCAGTGCATTGACACATAACGTGCTCAGATACTCGGTTATAAAGAGAATGCTTAACCAAATATTGGAACAGTATAATTTTCTAGCCATTCTTTTTGATCCCAACCACTGAGTTTTGACAGCTAAATATCATTATGACTTTTGATGAGAACTGGACAAAGAACTGATCAATTTTAGCAGAGTATCAGATTTCAGTGAATGGATCTCTTCATTCATTCTTACACTCATTCATTTAAGTGTCAAACACTTGCTGGGCACCTACTAAGTGCCAGGCGCTGGGAGTACACAAACAAGTGAGAAATAATCTTTCCCACAGCAGGCTAACAGTCTAGTGGGATTGACTGACACATGAACAAACGATCTCAGTGTAGCATAGTAAGCGCCCTAAAGAGGATTGCCTGTTGTATGTTGAAAGTAGAGAGGAAGGACCAACAGCCTCACCTGGATGGGTGTGGGACTCACTGAAGACGGGGGTGCTGAGGATGGAGCAGATGAGGAGGTGGTGAAAATGAAGACAGACCACTTCTCCAGAAGTCTGGTAGTAAAAGTAAGGAGAAAAAGGAACTGTTAATTGAAGGGACATTTTGCAAGTACAGGTAGTGTTCGGTTTCTTGATCACAGTGTGATCTGTTTGTAAAATTTCAGAGACCTGTAAACTTATGTGTGCAATTTTATGCATACAAATTGTACTTGAATAAGGACTTTTAAAAGGTGATCAGGTCCAGTGATTTTTTTTTTTTTATTGTCAGAGAAAAATCTTTGAATGTTGAAAAAGTCATGGGAGGAGACAATGGTAGAGAATAAAAGGTAGTTTGTGGGTGGGTGAGATACCAGGGTGGGTACTAGCTTCCTCAAACGTCGGAAAAGCATAAGATTCCCGGTTAAGAGGTTATCTCTAGAATGGAGGGATAGTTCTTCCTCTGTGGCTATGAGGAAAGACCAGGTTGTTTATAGGTCAGATGCTAGAGCTCTTATTAAACTGACCTCCATCTTCTTCGCAAATGGGAGCCAAGGTTATCTGACCGACTGAGGGTTGCTGAGAGCCTGAGAAAAGAGGAGGTGAACTGGATCCATTCGCTGGAGAATGAGTGAGAATTGCATGAAAGAATGATCTGTCCGTTTGAGTTTGGAGTGGGCTGGGTGTGCAGGCTTCTGCATCTTGCTCAGCCCTGGAGGCTCTGGAGTGGATTCAACAACAGTGGACTTTTGAGTTCTTGGGTGGTGACTTGGACAAGATGTGGTGTGCACCAGACTTGTTTGGAAACTAGCCTCTTCCCCAGACCTTACTAAACATTGACGACTCTAGGCCTTTTGGAGGCCTCACCCTAGAAAATGGTCATATCTGGTTTCCCCATATAGGCTGTGCATACCTTTTGCTTTGGACTTGTTTGTATTCTTCTCAATACCCAGATCAGTGCCTTGTGGATAATATTTGCTTGTTTAGTATTTGGTGGCTTGATTTTTTTAAAGAGCTATTTATTGGTGTGTAGGTCATTTGGGAGTTTTATAATGAAACACTATACTAAGGAAATGAATCATTTTTTTGTGGACAGGCAATTCTACTTTAAACAAAAAGACTTATGAAATCAATATTGACTGTGAAATATAGCCCATAACTCTTGTTGCTTCTGGATTAATTAGAGGGGGCCCCTTTTATTGCTTGTGATATTCATGTATTTCAGAGGCACTGGAAAACTAAAGATGCACTCTTCTTTCAGAAAAACCCAGGTAGAAAGTTCAAACGCGCAAATGGATTAATCAATATTGAGTGAGTGTCTGCCATGTGCCAAGTATCATGCTAGATTTTAAGGGTACTCCTAAAGATGGGCAGCAAATAGTCCCTCTTTTTGAAGAATTTATGGTCTTGTTGAGTTATGGGGACTGATATAGGAAAAAATGGCTAATTGGAGATCAATCAGAAAGGGAGTTTCACTCATTCATTGATTCATTTAATATGTATTTATTGTCTATAAACTAAAAGATAATAAACTTAAAAAGTGGTAAACAAGGTTTCATTTAGGGAGATTTGATTTTTGGTATAGTTTCACAGAACATTTATTTTTTATCCTGGAGTTATTTTTCTATTGTAAAAGTAATGCTGGCTCACTGTAGAGTATTTGGAAAATATGATGATGTGTAAAGGATAGAAAGGTCACTGTAAGCCCATCACCCAGAGACAACCTCTGTTTGTTAATTTGAGATATTTCCTTGTGGTCTTGTTTCCTATGTGACTTTCTCCCTTGATCTGTGGTTTGTTTTTTGATCATTAAATTAAGGTGAAAAACAAATTAGGGGGGGCGGTGGTAGACTATTTCCTAAATGCAGCCATTTTTCCCAATTAATGTAAATGTTTGATATACCAGACATTCATAAGCCAATTACCCTTTATATGAGGATAACGTAGGAAGACAGAGGATCTGCTGGTTGTTTGGAGGGGTAAAGGCATTGACACTTATTGTTGTAAAAAATAGTGATGCAAAACAAAAGTACAGTATCTGTGGTCAAAAGTGAATGCTCTTTCTCCCTCTTCCTCCCTGATGTTAAGATAAATTCAACAGACATATATGCCTGTTGCATATAAAAATACATGTTTATACAAATGCATAGCTAGCTTTCTTATTGTATTTAACAAAAAGAGAATCGTGCTATGCCTGTTATTCTCCAACTTGCTTTTATCACTTTATACTCATGGACATTTTTCCATGTCAGTACATATAACTCTACCTCGTTTGTTTTGAGAGTTGTGCTACATTCTGTTGTATGGATGTGCCATGTTTTATTTAACCATTCTCCTAATGATGGACATTTATAACCCAGCTTTTCTGTGGGCCAGTGTTTGATCTGGGACATTATTTTGTCCAAGAGTAGCAAGAAGGGTCACCCATTATTTGATCCTTTTCAAAGGTGACTGTAGGATAACTATAGGTTCAACATGTTTTTCTGCTTTTATCCTCAGAAGAGAGGGAGGACAGCCAGTCCCTGTTCTCTGAAGGATAACTTTCTATGTAATGTTTAAGGACACTTTTGTTAGTGACATTTAAATAAATGGTCCAGGGTATTAGCCTCTTTTGCTGTGTGCCTTTAAGTGACTTAGGAACCAGATTTGCAGTCACCAGTAGCCAAAAAAAAAAAAAAAAAAAAAAAAAAAGCCACATGTATTCTGTGGGCTTGAGTGAAAGTTAATTCCAATACCACAGGTATGGAAGTGCTTTAGGTTGTGTGTGCAAAAGCCATAGTCTGTGTTTGCCTAGAAGAATCTAAGGATGTGATTTGAGAGACCTTGGTTTCCAATTCTACCCACCATTAATTAGCTCTGTGACTGGGCCAAGCCAGCTAACGTGTCCGTTTTTACAGATGGGGCCTCTCTTTCCTCATCTGAAGAAAGAGGTAAGCATACTTGTACTGCCATACCTCATAAGAATAGTATGAGGTCAAGTGGGATAATAGAAGGAGAATGCTTTGGGCAGACAAAATTGCTGACTAAATGTCAGCATTTTTGTCAATTTTGTCAGCTGCCTTTCTCTGGGCTCTCCCTTGGTTTTGAGTGTGGTTGAAAGCTGAGCCAGGGGACTTGGATGGGAGTGACAGCCCGTACTGCATTTGAGGACTGTACATTTTTTCATGTCTGGTAGGAAATTGGCAGCACCAGGGATGGAGTGAAACGTTTCACGATATGTTCCATTTGCTTTTGGAAGAGACACATGTGTATAAGAATGGAAGAGTGGCTCACCTAACTGCCCAGAATGGCTGAGGTTTTCTTTCTGATGGGTGACAGTGTGGCTCAGTTGCACACTTACTCCTTATTACCCAAATGTGTGAAGGAAATGTAGATGTTAAATTTTCTAATGTACAGCTCATCTTTCTCATGAGACCCTACCCCAACTTGACTAGTTTATAGTATATCAAGTTTTTTTTTTTTCTTTCTCTTCCTGGATTAGGTTTTTTTTGATGATTGTTCTTTCAGGTAAATTGCTCAGTCACCCAGATTTCCTCCCACTCTCCCACTTCTCTTTAGAATGGGGTCTGGGTGTGTAGAGGTGTACACATGAACTTGTGGTGGTAGTGGTGGGGGCAGGGAGAGAAGGGTGCTTGGAGCCTCTGAATCATGACTGGTCTGGTCTGGTCTGATCCTTGTACTGGTACTTGCAAAGGTGTGTGGCTAGACCTGTCTTGCTTTTTGGGGTATTGTGTTGATACTCAGCACTAACATTCATATTCTGACTATCTGCCGGTGGAATCAAAGTTCTGACCCCAGGCCTTTGTCTGGTCACTGACTCTCTGAGCACCTCGGAGTACCATCATCAGAGAACAAAGTAATATGTGGTTCCCCAGCTCACTCAGTGCCAACTGTGAGAAGTCAGAAGCTCTGAACCTGGCTCACCTAAGTAGGTACCCACCTTGGCCAGTGTTGTGCCTTCGTCCCCCCACCTCCACACCATGTGGATCATGGTGTGTGACTCATTGGTAGGCATTCTCCTAGAGGCCCACATCTTCCTCAGAAGTGGTCTTAGGATGCTCCGGTGCCTTCACACTTACTGAGATATTATCTTCTAAAGCTGCCTCCCTACAATCTGATTGGGTGTTGAGGTGGGCTTATAGGAGGAGGCCAAGACCCTGGAGTCTGATTTCCTAGACTGAAATTTCCCCATGTTCCCCTGATGCTTGATCCTTCCCTCATGGCAAGAATCTCTCTTATGTCACATCCTGAGTACTCTTTACCTCTTGTTTAAAGTGACCTCAATGGTTAAGTCCACCCAGTCTGGATCTTGATATGTTAATGGGAGTCTGAGAATTCAAGCAGTATACTAAAAAAATCCTGTCCTGGATGTCAAGAGCTGAACATTGATGCTTTCTCTTTGTCTGCTACTATAACTAACCTAAACTTCCATGAGGTAAATAGATGCTTCTGGCAAGAGTAAAGGGAGGTTAAATATATGTTAGGACATGTGAAAGAAAAACATACATTTTAAAAAGTATTACCCAACAACTTTGGGGAGAAAAGTTTAGAAATGGGGCTTCATGAGGATTCCATCTATACACATGGGTGTGTTTGTGTGCACATAAACATTCAAGGGTGTGACGATGTTGATTCTTCCTGCAAGCATGTAGGGAGCACTTCTGACGTCCCTTGCACTGTGGTACAGAGGGGAGTATGGTACAGCCTCTGTCTTCAAGGAGCTCCCGGTCTTCGGAGGGCGAGAGGGTGGCAGTGGATCATATGCAGAGCCGCACTGCCGGATCCTGCTTTCCCAGAGGTTGGTGTGTCAGTCTGGTAAACACAACTGATGTTTCAGTTAGAGGCCTTAATGGGCCTGGTGTCCCCTTACCTTGCTTGGTTCTGCTTTCTGAGTCTCTTCAGTCCCCTAAAATGGCCAGACCTAGTCAGTTTTGCTTTTTCCAAATAAAGCTAACTCCTTTAACATCAGCCTAAGTTTCCACGAACATACTCTATAGAAAGGCCATGGTAAACAAGATCAATTTAAATCGATAATAGATAAAAAGAAAATAAAGTCCAATTCAGGGCTTGTTGCTCTGCTTCTTCCATGATGGAGTTGTTTGTTGTTTTTAACTAAAATTCTTTCATCTCTTTTAGCACAGGAAAACTTCCATATTTTATATAGTGCTTCCGTTCCAAGGCTCCGGGGCTCAAATAGCCCTAGCGGCTATGAGCAGTTTCTATTTTGACCAGGGAAAATGGGAACTCTGGTCTCTGTGAAGGTGGCCGAAACTGGGAGACTGACAAGTCAGATGGGCCAGGAAAGTACAGAGCAAAAATAAAAAAGCAGGTAAATGATGACGCCAGATGATTGGGTCCAAGTAGAAAGAGTAGTAGGCTGGCTGCCAGGAGAACAGTATTATTATTGATAAGCTTGGTAAATCCCTTTCCCTTTCTGAGACTGATAAGAGTGTTGAGCTAATTGGGCTTGAGTGCATTCTGAGCCAACTGGACAACAGAAAAGCCAGCAGGGATAGAAACTAGGTGGTAAGTAGTCTCAGGACATTTATGCCCTGGTTCTGTTTCCATCCTTCTGAGGCTTTTTGTCTCTGCAGCTAGAGACTGTATTGTCAGTCCACCTGGTGTCAGAGCTCGTAAGTGACCCAGCATCCTTGCTGGGTAAGGATGAGCTCTAATTTCTTTGGGAGAGTCATCCTGGTGGTCAGTAGTGGCCTCAAACTATTTTGGCCCTTAGAATATTTTGGAAGACAGACCACGTTTCTGGGACTTCTGGGCTTGTGTTGAAAAACCTACACTTTCTCAGCCTGTTCCTTTGGATCCCAAGCCTGTAAGTAGAGATGTACCTTAACACCCTAGATAATGCCTTTCCTCGAGGTTCCATCAGAGCTGCTCTGCCAAGGCACAAGGAGGACTAACTTACTGATCTTCCTGCCAGGTCATGTCCTTGAACTTGTCTTCTTTTGAGTCAGGTAGAGAAGATGGTGAAAGCAATCCAAAAACCTACATTTCCCAGGGCATGTGCAAACCCAGCCCAGCCACATCATCTCAAAAGGAGGCACTAGGCAATTAAGCAGCTATTTTGGCTTTCTTCTACGTTTCCTTCCACCCAGAACCCCTTCTCCTTTCCTGCACATTCTTTAGACCGTCAGAGAACTCACATTTTGATAGAGGGAAACATTCCATTTTTAAGTAGTACACTAAAGCATTCCAGGTACATGATATGACTACACTAGTGGAATGCGGGGGCACAAATCGGGGAGTGGGGAAGCCTATTTAGGCAGATGTGGTGGTGATCATAGAGGAAGTTGTACTTAAATGGCAATTGGAAGATGAGCTCATTATCCAGAGTGACAGGGTGGGGAGGGGCATTCCTGGCACAGGGAGAAGGGTGGGCAAAGGCAGAGTTGTGCAAGGTCATGGAGAGTTAGACGTTAGGAGATGCATGTGAGATCTTGGATTTTCATATTCCAGGATTTGGACTCTATCCTGTAAGCAGTGGGGAAGCATAAAGGGTTGAAGTGATGGAATAAAAATTATGACTTAGGCCAGGACCGTATTGGAAAAAGGGGCAAAATTGGAGATAAAAATTCTAGTTAGGAAACTACTGAAAGATAGTTGATAACACAGGGGATGTAATGGTGGTGGGTTGTAAGGTCGAAGGGGAGGTAGAGTCTCAGACAATCAGCGGGGTTTTGGCTTGGGTTGTGGGTAAAGGGTGATAGTGCTTTCACCAAGCCTGGCACCATGGGAATCACACTGGCATCCGAGGAACATTTCACAAGCTACTAGAGCTTTCTACTGCGAGGGGGTTTAGCACTGCTTCATTCTTCTACTTCTTTAAACATTTTGAATATAAAACATAAACAAAATGACTGAAGGCTGGACAATTATATACCCAGACATCTTCTCCCATGAGGATGGTTAGTCTGCATGCCCATGTATGTGCATATATGTGCTTGTGAGCACATGTGTGTTGTTGCTTATGGTTTGGATGCAAATGTGTGTGCTGCTTCCATCATACTGGGTTCTCAACACAGTATCATTTTTCAGCATTAAAATTCCCATCACCTCCCAGAAGTGCTCCCTTTAGGATCCATTTCTGCTTGGCTCAGTGTGCACAAACATTCCAGTGGGATTGATTGCTTGTGTCAAATTAATTTTTTCCCTTCCCAGGGAGTGTCTGCCATGTGCAAAGTGGGGAAACCCCTAGGCCTCTAGCCATGTCCAAGTTCAGATAGACATGTAAAGTCAGGCTTGGGTCAAGAATTGGCCTAGATGGCCACAGAGGCTGCACCTGGATGCTTAAGCCACTTTCCCCAGCATGCTTTGTGACTGTTCCTAGGCAACAGGAAAACTTGAAGCTGGGTAGAGATGGCTGCAGATGAGAAGCTTGCATCTTTGCAGTATTAGCTGTGGTACAGCGTCCTCCTCTATGTCCCATTTTCCTGTTACTAATTTCTATAAAGCTTGCAGAAGTCTCTGGAAGCAAATGGAGAAAATGTCCCATTTTCCCGTGACTAATTTCTATAAAGCTTGCAGAAGCCTCTGGAAGCAAATGGAGAAAATGCTGACTGTCCTTCACCTGACTGCTGGGCAAACCTCAGAGAGGAGCTCTGGGGTGGTTTTCTTTTTGGCCCCAGTGCTGGTGCTTTCCTGTAGTTTTGGTGGACCCTCAGAATGGACTTTCCAGGCCTTTTCCTAGCAGGTAGCCCTGAGTTGCATGGTGTTTAGCCAGCCAGTCTTACCACATTGTGCCTGAATCCAGACACCAGATCAGCGGCCTTTCCCATAGTTGGAACCATTGGTTAACTGACCTGTGTACACCAGGGTGGTCTAGGCTATACTGTCTACTGATGAACTAATTAGTATCTCGGCAGTTGAAGCTTTGTGAGATGTGTAATAAAGTCTCCCTGAGAATGGTTATGTATTCTTTTCCTATAACCTGAAATTCTGGAAGTCATGATTAGCATTCATTAACTCTTAAGTTCAGCTTTGTAGGTTATGGTTATCAGTAGGTCCAACCAAAGTTTTCTTATGAGTTTATTGTTTCTACTCTAGTTGAATATAGCTCTTTAATGAGTGCGGTTATGGTAAATATCTTAGCTCATTCCATTAACCACTAGCCTTCATAACCTTTGGAACTTTAGGAAGTCTGGTGAATTCCTCATCCCAAAGGGTAAAATGTGAAAATATCCACATTATCTGGTATGGCAGTTACTTCTTTTGGTGCATGTATGTGGGATTTGGATTCCATTTGCCAAGAACTTTTACATAAATCAATAACAAATGATTTTTAGCATTCTCCAACAGATTCTGTAATGTATCACTTCTAGTGGAGGGTACACGTCAGACTTGGTTATACAATTTGATTCTCTATAATTCTCATAGAATCTGATTGTAATGTCTGGTTTTTGAGCCAGGACAGTTGGACTGCTGGAAGGGTACCGGGTTCACAGAAGTCTGCTAAGCTGTGGTCAGAGTGGTTCATCCTCACCGCCTCTCATGCTATCCGACGTGTCTCTTGAATCCAAAAGGAGGTCATCTAATTTCTTCTCTCTACCCAGTTCCTAAACTCTTACAGCCTTTCAATATGTTCTGTCTAGTTTGTTTTGATTTATTTATTTGATTTGTTATTCACAGAGGTGATACTCTGAGATGTTTTTCAGACCATCCTAATTATTTTATGTAGCGTTATGCTAGACATTAAATAAGCATATCTGTGACTTTCCCCTTAGCTTTTAGTTTTCCCCATGAGAAAGACAAGGCAGCTGCTCAGACAGACCCATAGCCAGTATGCGATCCTGTGCTCCCTTAGGTTTCCCAGAGGCTCTAGGACCATAGAACTCTAGATCTGGCAGGACCTGCTGCCAGAAGTGGCACCATGAACTCCAACCCTAAGTCTCTTTAATGCAGAGCAGAAGGGCAATTCCTTTAGGACTCTGTCAAGCACTCTGGTGGGTGCCATTTTTTTTTCCATGCCAAAACTTTTAAGTTCTTATGCATTTAAATAGTTCTGTATCCAGGTACACGCTTTATTCCTTCCTTCCAGGACTCTTGATATGTGCGCTCCTGAGGCTTTGTACTCTGGGACTTTTCCATTTCTGGGCTGTGGAATTCAATTTTATCTCCCCATACATCAGCTTAGATGGTGATAACCTTGCAAATTCCTGGAGAGCCTTTGTGGAGGTTAAGAACAAAGGAGGTAATTTATCTCTTCAAGTGTCAGGGCTTTTAACCCTATGTTTTTCATCCTGTCCTTTAGGGTTGTGTTAACTTTTTGCTGTCCCTCCCCTGCATGTCATGTGCATGTTGTAGTTGGGGCTGTGCTTTCCAGATACTGCTCAGGCCTTGAAAGGAAATTCATCTATGATTATTTTATTTCGGGGGAGACTCACTCCAAAACATGAACAGTGGAAGGCTGCTCTGCTTTGGATGTCAGTAGAGACCTTCTCAAGTCTGCTGGCTGGCTTGTGGCATAGACTGTGGCTGCAGTGTGATGTGGTACAAAGGCGCATGTCTCCAGTCTGGAGTTGAGGGCCTGGTGTGCTTCTCTCAGCTCTGTGCTGGCCTTCTGTGTGCTCTCTATAAAGTGAAGGTGCTGAAATGGATGATTACTGAGGTACCTTTCTTCTCTAAGTCATTTTGAGGTCTTTTTGAGAATCTACTTAGGAGAAGGTCCTCCTTTGCTTATCTCAACTCCAAGAAAATGCTGGTCCTATAAAGATTGACGGGGGTGGGGGGTGGAGGTGGGGGTGGGTCCCTGTCTTTGCACATGACATACAACATTCAGAATAAATTGCCACCAGCTGATCTGTTCCTAGTCATTAGAAATCCACCAATAACTGAACTCCTAGCCTTGCCAATCTCTGGGTGAGCTGTACAGAATAAATTCTGAGCCAGTTATAGTATCCTTAGTTCATACTTTTATAGGACCTGCCAAGTATTTATGGGCTTCCTAAGAAAGTGCAGTCAACAATTTGGGGGTAGCTATAATCTATTTATAACAACTACTCTCAAACATGGTTTGTTTCCTCTCCTGGTCTGTAAAGAAGATTTTTAAAAGGAGAAAAATTTTGTTTGAATTTTCTCAGAGCCTCCAACTTCTTTAAATTGGATATTTGGCAAATCTTTTTCCCCAGAGATATTTGTCTTGCCTGGCCCTGCCAGATCTTTTCCCTCCCTATTAGAGGGAGTTTTACTTCCATTGATTTATACTTTACCACATTTGGCTTGATCAAGAGCTGGTGGGGAGGGCAGTTGTCAGAGGGCTCCTTCCTCTGGACATTAAGCCTCCAGGACCATATCCTGTTCTTTTTTTTTAGAGCCCCCCCGCCACCCCATCTTCTGCCACTCTATCTTGAGATACAAGTATTATTCTGGAAGCTGGGCAGAGGGTGAGAAACTGGGACTGAGGAAGCAGAAGGTCAAGAAATTCTCCAAGTTCGTAGAATGATCAACAGTCAGACCAGAGAGGGTAGCCAGGTCAGCATGCACCCCAAACTCAGATTCGGGACAGCAAGGGGCCAGGGAGGAGGAAGATAGATAAAAGCCAAGAAGGTGAAATGGTAGAAGGTCAGTCAAGGAAAGCAGTAAAAGATCCACTCAGCACCCAAGGGGTCCGCAGAAGCTGAAGGGGTAGCAGGAGAAGGAGAGATGGTTGCGAGTTCCAGCTGCAAAAGACTTATTGACTGAGGAATCTCCTCCCTGTGTCCCTGTGCCCTACATGTACAGATGCCAACTCCCAAGCAGGAGGAGCCCAGTGAGCACACCTGGCTGTCGTCAGCTGCTGTCCCCATACCTCCCTCTGGATCAAGTCATTCCATGAGGCTCTGCCATTTCTGCTTCTGGGCCTTCTGTTTTCTCCATTTAGTGAGCCTGCCTGTGTCCCGGCTATTCCCAAAGCCTGAAGTTACAATTTGAAGGTTCAAACTATCTGACTATGTTAAGAAAGTGAGACACGGGGCATCCCATTTCCCCACAGAACATTATCCTTTAGCCCTAGAGAGTCTTCATATATGTAACTTTCCCCTTCAGTTCATGATAAGAGCTACTACCTGTCTTTCTCTGTTTCTTTCGCTGATGCCACGTCTTTGTGTTGAGTCCTTGGGTGCAGTTAACTGATTGTGATGGGTGGGCCAGGTGCTCTTTCTGGCCACAGATAAAACAGAGTGTACCTTGAAGAGGCCCATTTATCTTTGTGCTTTTACTCTGTAAACATGGTGGGGCCTTATTGTTTTTTGACCCAAACTCTCCTCTGGGTTATTGTTTTCTTCCCCCTTGAGCTTGCAAGTTTGGACGTTACACTGCTCAGGCTTTGTAGTCTTGACTTGCAATTGGATTTTTCTGGGATTTCCTACTAGAATTGATCCAGCCCAATGAAATCAATGAGCTTCTCTTTATTTTTTTTAAGATTTTTTATTGTTATGTTAATCACCATACATTACATCATTAGTTTTTGATGTAATGTTCCATGATTCATTGTTTGTGTATAACACCCAGTGCTCCATGCAGAACGTGCCCTCTTTAATACCCATCACCAGGCTAACCCATCCTCCCACCCCCTCCCCTCTAGAACCCTCAGTTTGTTTTTCAGAGTCCATCGTCTCTCGTGGTTCGTCTCCCCCTCCGATTCCCCCCTTCATTCTTCCTCCCCTGCTATCTTCTTCTTCTTCTTCTTCTTTTTTTTTTTTTTTAACATATATTGTGTTATTTGTTTCAGAGGTATAGATCTGTGATTCAACAGTCTTGCACAATTCACAGTGCTCACCATAGCACATACCCTCCTCAATGTCTATCACTCAGCCACCCCATCCCTCCCACCCCCCACCACTCCAGCAACCCTCAGTTTGTTTCCTGAGATTAAGAATTCCTCGTATCAGTGAGGTCATATGATACATGTCTTTCTCTGATTGACTTATTTCACAATAAGCTTCCCTTTAATATTTGTTTTTGCATCCTTTACTTATGGATTTAACATCTCCTTCAGCCTTTTCTATTGGATCATCATCCTCCAGGTGTAGAGTTACAATGTTTTTTATTTTGTTTTTTTAAGCATCTAGGTCAAAGTTTGAGTTTTGGAAGTAGCTTTTTAAAATGTAATGTGAGAAACGTCACTTTGTGTCAGTTGTGTTTTTGTTTTGTTTTTGAGAGAGAGCGTGGGAACCAGGCACAGAGGGAGAGAGAGAAAGAATCTTAACTTAAGCAGGCTCCATGCCCAGCGTGGAGCCTGACATGGGGCTCGATCTCACCACCCTGAGATCATGACCTGAACCGAAATCAAGAGTTGGACACTTAACTAACTGAGCTACCCAGGTACATCCCCTGCCCTCTTTTTTCTTTTTTTTGAGAGAGAGAGTGTGTGTGTCAATTGTTGGTGAATACCTGGTTGACTCCAGCTCTGGTTCCATTGGGTATATGCTCCTCATAATCCTCCCCTTGCAGGGACTTCCATTATATAAAAAGCAGAGATTGTGTAGGGCAGAGGTTCCCAAACTTTCTCAGCACATGGTACCTTTATGTCTCACTGATTTTCCCATGGCACCCTTAGGCCAAACAAGACACGTAACAGATCTGTTCATGAAGTAGTTAGGTCCAAAAACCTTAATAAGCACTTAACAATGTAGTAGCCATTTGAAAAAGTAATACATATAAATTCAGAGAAAAGTATTTTTATTTCATTCTTTAATAACCACAGTTACTTACTGCTGAGAAATATGTGCTGGTTGGGGACTGCACAACTTCTCAGGTCTTAGAATCAGATTAGATATTACTCCCGTCATTTCCTGCTCTGTATCGATTGTTGTGTGTTTGCTTTTTATCATAGCAACTGCCCCAAATCCAGTTTTGCAGAGATCTGATGTCATTTAAAGGAATGAAGTATAATTTAATGTCAAACTGAGAACGATCTTTTGCTAGTAGCTAGCCATGTGGTGTCTGACAGATGTCAGACACGGATATATTTCCCTCAAAAATTTAAACATCTCATGGGAGCCAGTATGAATTTGCTGTGGTGCCTGGGTGCCTTGGTGCATAGTTTGGGAACCACGGGGATAGTGGCCCAAGTGCCGGGGAGTCTTTTCTGGAGGTGATTTTAGTTACTTTTTTTTTTTTTTTTTTAAGATTTTATTTATTTGACAGAGAGAGACACAGCGAGAGAGGGAACACAAGCAGGGGGAGTGGGAGAGGGAGAAGCAGGCTTCCCGCTGGGCAGGGAGCCTGATGTGGGGCTCCATCCCAGGACCCTGGGATCATGACCTGAGCCGAAGGCAGACGCTTAATGACTGAGCCACCCAGGCGCCCCGATCTTAGTTACTTTTTATCGCCTCAGCCTAGTTGCCATTCTCTAGGTTGCCAGACATCTCTTGAGTATCCCTTCGCTTGCAGGTGGCCGTGATTCTCCAGGAACGCTTTCTCTCCACTCTCCGTCTGCTTTACTGACTGTTCTTGAGGCCGATTTGCACTTATGAGAGCCTGTGTCAGAGAGCCCTTTCATGAGAAAGGGCTATATCTTGCCCCCGCAAAAGAGAGGAGGGGAGGGGAGTTGGGGTGGGGCTGGAGGCTCATAGTCAAGACCAGCAATGGAATTTACAGGGCCCGGTACAAAATGAAAATGTGAAGCCTCTTGTTCAAAAACAGGAAAAAATGCCATTAAAGGTGTTAAAATATAAAGCCTTTCCTTTCTCCCATGGTCTCTCTCTTGACCTGTCATGGTGTTTTTTTTTTTTTTTTCTTTTTTTAAATTTTTTTATTGTTATGTTAATCCCCATACATTACATCATTAGTTTTAGATATAGTGTTCCATGATTCATTGTTTGTGCATAACACCCAGTGCTCCATGCAGAACGTGCCCTCCTCAATACCCATCACCAGGCTAACCCATCCTCCCACCCCCCTCCCCTCTAGAACCCTCAGTTTGTTTTTCAGAGTCCATCGTCTCTCATGGTTCTTCTCCCCCTCCGACTTCCCCCCCTTCATTCTTCCCCTCCTGCTACATTCTTCTTCTTCTTTTTTTCTTTCTTAACATATATTGCATTATTTGTTTCAGAGGTACAGATCTGAGATTCAACAGTCTTGCACAATTCACAGCGCTTACCAGAACACATACCCTCCCCAGTGTCCATCACCCAGTCACCCCATCCCTCCCACCCCACCCCCCACTCCAGCAACCCTCAGTTTGTCATGGTGTTTTTTAATGTTGTGCTCCTTTAGCCACGTGCAGACTCTCACAGGTGCCCGGCCCCTCCCACTTGTCATTTGGGCCGCTGGGTCCTGCCGGCTTTGGGACTGATCCCCTGGCTAGGGCCAGAGAGGTTGATCCAAGCCTTTCCCTTTTCCCGTGGGCCCATGCTTCAACCTAGAGTGGATGGGCTACCCCCAAGGATATTGCCAGCCCAGGGACATGCTAGCCGCCTGGATTGCAGGTGAGTGTTGCCCACTGAGCATGCTGTGGTATGGCTAGCCTGGAGGAGCGATGGCTGCCACCATGCCCTGTTTTGTCATTGTGGGTGTGGGTGTGTGATGTTGATTCCCTCTCCCCCATGTTTGTGCTCAGGCCCCTGCTAGGGCCTGGGGATGGAGAGGCCAGGCAAGGCCCAGGGCCCCTCGGCATGTAGGGAAATGGGTGGCTGAGAACCTGTCCCTGGAAGGTAGCCTGTGTATAAGCCTAGGCCCCAGTCCTCTAGCACAGGCTCCATTTCCCATCAGATTTCACTTACAAACACAGATTCAAAGATTAAATTTTTAAGAATTTTGAGAGTTCACCACAGAGTATTAAATCCCAAGCATGGGGCTTTCTGAGTGCAGGGTCCTATATGACTACACACCCATGAAGCCAATAATGAGGGTTGCTAAGGAGGGTAGCAAGTACCCAGACATGGCCAACTGAGCACCCATGTCCCTGTCATAGGCCACACTGCCTATAGTTGCCCCAAGATAAATAGAAAAGACTGAGTCAGTAACCTTTCTGTGTGTCTCTTCTTCCAACAGAAGCCTGTAATTCTTGGAAAGGCTTATGCTGCCTTGTGACTGAGCAAGTTGAGCTCCCAGTGGTTGAGGAATTCACTAAACTGTGGTTCATTAGCTGTGTTCACATCTCTGGAAATATAGCCAGTTTGTATTGAATGTCACCATGTGTCAGGCATCACATAAGTGCTTTACCTACAGCAACTCATTTAATTCTTGTAATAAACCCATTTTACAGATGAGAACACTGAGGTTAAATGACTCGCTCCAAATCCCACAGTACATAAGTGACAGAGCCAAGTTTTGAAGTCAGATAGCATGGTAGCAGAGCCCACCTCGGAGCCAGCACGCCCTTCTCTTCTGGGGGTAATCCAAGTGTCGTTCACAATAATGGTGCTACATTCATCTCTATTTCCTAATCCCCAACAAAATACATAAGTGCTGTATTTCCAAAGACATTATTTTTAATTTGAAAGTTTTTTCAAAATGAAATAATCTTTTAATTTACTAAATGTGGTTTTAAGGAAAGTATGTGTCTGCATCTTTTTAAATCCCCAGTTTCCATCATCCCATCACACTCCCAGCCAGGGCCTAGGCTTGAGATGTGTTAGCCCCGTTTTGTTCTGGGCTCCAGCCCTGCAGACCGTCAGTAGGCGTGTGGTGGCCTGCATCTGGAGGCAGCAACGCAGCCAGTCCGCTCACTTCATACTGCGCGGCCCGGGAAACCAAGCTATGCTGCTTTCTGCGGCACAAGTGCTCATCGTAAAGAAATAGACTGTTGATTTAGAACAGCACAAGAGCGGTTACTGTACTTTCTAAGATCTTGCTACTCGAAGGTGGATCGCAAATCAGCAGCCTCAGCATCACCTGGGAGCTTGTTAGAAATGCAGGATCTCAGGCCCTCCCAGGCTTGCTGAATCAGATTCTGCATACTAAAAAGAGCTTCATGTGATTCATTTGCACATTAAAATTTGAGAAGTACTGTTTAAGCCTCTGTGTGTGTGTGTGTGTGTGTGTGTGTGTGTGTGTGTCTATTTTTTTTACTTCTATGGAGAAAAAGACATTCTTCGTCATTTATGTTAAACGCTATGCCAGACTCGTGTGGCTTTGGGTAGGTAGCTAGCCTCCTCTGAGACTCAGTTTTTCTTTGTGAAATGAGGAAGTGAGACCAGATAATTTCTGTGGTCTTATCCTCATTCTATGGTTTTACTAGAAATCCCTATGCAACAGAATTTTGTAACAGTTTATTGCTTCTATTTAAAGCCACCTTTGGGCATTTATGCATTTTTAGCCTTGTCTGTTTTATCTTGTACACAACTGCTAAAACCCAATCTTTCCAGAATATGACTATTTGTATCAGAATCACTTGGGGGACATTGTTAAAATGCAGATTTCTGGGCCCTAGCCAAGACTTCCTGAATTGGAATCTCTGGGGGTGGGACCTAGAAATCCACATCTTTAAACTTTGTGTTCCAGTGTGAGTGTTAACACTTTCCTGTTACTTTCCAAGTACAAAAATCTCTACTGGTTGTCTTCTATGATTATTTTCTCTTGCTTTTTAACATCTCACACTTCCTTGGTGCCTTAGAAAAATGGGGCACCATGGAAGAAAGGAGGACATTGGGAAAGGGAGCTAATTTGGAGAGAGTTGACGTTGAGTGTGTGGTGATAGCAGGTGACTCAAATACAGTTGTCTAGAAAACACTTGAGGCTGTGGGACTTAAGAATGCAGAAAAGAAGAGGGTTGAACTCTGGGTTTGGCAGTGTGTGAGCTAGGCTTGGGAAGCAGTCAGGGCATCGAGGGACATAAAGGAAGAAGAGTGTAGTTGGCGTAGATGTAAGAGGATGTTTCTGCACAAGGTAGCAGAGCCTTCCCTGGAGGGGGGGGTGCATGGGCAGTGTGAGGAGAGAGGTTGCAGATGGCTCCCTGGTTCAACTTTGAGGATGGCTCAGAGTTAGAGATTGGGGGTAGAGAGGAGTCCCATGAACATCCAACCAGCACTGGAGAGGCCCAAGGAGAGCCAGGACGGCTCAAGGTGAGGACACCAGGAGAGAAGAGTGTGGAGTGGTCAACAGTCAAACAATGGAGGCCATTCTATCTCATGCATTTGGAACTGAGGATTTAATAGTGTCACGGTGGTGATTTAAGAGGGCCGTGAGAAGTGAAGCTGAGGAGGGAAAGGCAACAGGGCCTGAGACTGGGGTGATGGCACCGCTGTCACTTTTGCAGGGTAGGGGAGCCCCTGGGACACTCTGATGGTAGGCTCGTCCAGGGTGCAGAGGCATTGGCCTGGCCTCCTCAGTGGGGTTGGGTATTTGCCCTCGGTGCCCACTTAGTGCTTACCCGGTAATGCCTGAGAAGTTGCCAGCTTGGGAAGGAAGTGATGTGGGTGTGATGGGGGAAGATGGCTGGGAAAGACACAAATATTCTTGGCCAGTTGGCAAACATTGGGAGCGGCAAGCTGGAGGCAAACAGATGTCAGTATTTAGAACAAGATGTTTGGACATTTTGGAAGCAAGAGAACCCTACTCTTCACCCACTTCCAGGAGGGATTAGTAATTTTCTTCCTCCCTTGAACTTTGTCGGCTACTTAACATAATTCAAACACACTGTAGCTTTATTTGGCAGGTAGTCAACTTCTCTGGGGCTCGGATCACGGACACCATCAGGTCAATTCTACAAGGGTTTCTTGAGGGTGTGCCAAACGTAAAGCACTGACTTTGGTGTAGTGAGGATCCAAAAAGTCTGGGCCAACTCTTGAGGAGTCTTGATAAAAAGGGATTGACATCCAAAACTCTGATAAGAGGCAGACTTACATTCTCTGTATATACAGATACAAGTTTTGTAGATGTGTGCTGTTTTCCAGTTACTTTGATTATTCAGTAAGCTACTGAGGAGCAATTTGGAACTTTTTTTTTTTTTTAAGTAGAGAGAAAGAAAAAGAAAGAAACACTCTGGTGTCGTTAGCGAGACACAGAAGCTGGTTTTGGGAGAAGTGCTGGAATCCAGTTCATTTTACCAACCAAACGACTGACAGGCCCCGTGTTAAGGATTGAGGGTACAGAGATAAATAAGACACAGTTTTGGCTTGAGGAGCTCAGAGTCTAGCAGGGAGACAACCAAGGAAACAGATAATTACAGCTCATCCTGACACATCCTGCAGCGGGGTCATCACTGGATGCTAAGCAAGCAGAGATGAGGGCACCGAACTCAGGAGGTGATTTTGATTAAGCCTTAAAGAACAAGGAGGGGTATAAAGGGTTGAGAGATGGTAAGAAACTTTTTTTTTTTTAAATCAGTGAATTAAATGATGTGATTCCTCTGGCAGTCCTCTAGAGGCAGGACATACGTTTAGGTATTTGGAGCTTTGTTAGGGACTTCTAGCTCCTGATTGTAGGGCAAGGGGGACTCAGATGATGCTCTCACCTCTGTACTCTTCTCCCTCCATTTCTCCCTTCATCGTCTTCCTCCTTCCTCAGAGAGGTCTGAAGCAGCAGTAATGATGACCCCTTTTCCTTGTCAGTATGCACAGAGTCCATCTGGGCATGGGGAGCAAGTCTAAAGGTTTTTGAGAGGGTGCCCAAAGATGACATCTGATCAGTGTATGAGCTGCTTAGCTGGGCACTAAGGAAAAGAACTTGGCGTGTACATTAGGACTGCTTTGGGCTTGGGTCTAGAATCTCAAAGGCGCATCTCTGTACCTGTGAATGATCCAGTGTCTCCTTTCTACCCGACACACACGTTGTTTTCAGAACAGGGGTGCCCACGGCAAAGACATGAAACAAATTTTGACAATTTCCCCCCCTCTAGGTGAGACTACTTACCGCAGAGAGACCCCCATCCTTCTCTTCAGGAGCCTCCCCACCTTTCCTGCCTTTCTTGAGTCGCTCCCCGTGGACATAAGCAGTGCCGGGTCTGGTGCATGTTGTTTCCGTGTGTCTCTTCTGTGGTTTTGTCTGCAGCTAGGCAGGAGCTACATTGGGGAGGTTGGTCTTTTCCACTCGGGAAAGACTGCTTTGCACTAGACTTATGCAAGAACTACATGGAAGGAGAACTGGAGTAAAAGAGAAGGTTTTTCATTTTAAAAGACTATTGAAGAAGAAGAAAGCACAGCAAGGAGCAGATAGCACAGTGGTGATGAGGGTAGGTGCAGCATGTGAACTAAAATTGGAACAATTCAGACAAGGTCAGCCCGGTCCATGCAAACTCATAAAGAGTCCCATGTGTTGTGGGGACATTTGGGGAAATATAGTAGACTTTAGATTGGTCATTAGATGATATGAAGGGATTATTATTATTGTTTGGTAGGTGTGACAATGGTATTGTGGGTAAGAAAATGCCCTCATGTTTAAGAGATGCATATTGTACTATTTATTGGTAAAATGTCATGCTGTCTGTAATTTACTTCAAAATACTATAAAAATGATGAGGCAAATATGGCAATGAGTTAATAATTGTTAAATTTAGGTTATGAGTATATGGGAACTAGTTATACTATTCTTTCTACTTTTCTATATGATTAAAACATTTCATAATAAAACACTAAAAAAAAAAAAAAAAAAAGAATAAAGCCTCTGGAGCCAGACTTCATGGCCTGAATCCTGGCCTGTGGTTTGACCTCTTTGTGCCATTTGCTCTTCTTTAAGATGGGGTGGGATGATAAAGGGTTGTGTGCAGATTGAATTATATAGTACATCAAATGCTTAGATCAGTGCCTGGTAAATAACTAATACCTTTTATTATTATTACTACTATTATTGAAAGGAAGCGATCTCAAGAAGTTGAGAAGTGAAGCTTAGACTGAGACTGGGAGAGAAGGTCATTTATCCAGAGGCTGCAGGGAATCCTGCCATTTGCGACATGGATGGACCTAGAGGGCATTACACTAAGTGAAATAAGCCAGACGGAGAAAGAACAAATACTGCATGGTATCACTTATCTGTGGAATCTAAAAAAAAAAAAAAAAGTGTCAAACTCATAGAAACAGAGAGTGGAAAAGTGGTTGCCAGGGGCTGGGGAAATAGGGAGAGGTTGGTAAAAGGGTGCAGAATTTCAGCTGGAAGATGAATAAGGTCTGAGGAGCTAAGGTACAGCATGGTGACAACAGTTGACAACACTGTATCATATAATTGAAATTTGCTAAGGGAGTAGAACTTAAGTGTTCTCACCAAAAAAAGGGTAACTATGTGAGATGATAGGTGTGTTAACTAACTAGATGGGGTGAATCATTTCACAACATATATGTGTATCAAATCACATTGAAGTACACTTTAAATATCTTACAGTTTTATATGTCAATTATACCTCAGGAAAGCTGAAATTAAAACAAATTTTTTTCTCTAGAGGCCAGACAAAAGCATCCAACATGCGTTCCCTTTAAGTTTGTGTTGAGTCTAGTGGGGCAGAGGTGAATCTGGGCTTGATGGGGTCCAGGATCCCTGCTGACACCCTTTCCACTGGAAGGTGTGCTGGGTGTTGTCAGGGTAAGGCTTGTGAGAAGGAAGACGTTGCTGGGAGGGGTGACAAGGCCACCTCCAAGGAGAGCTGTTGAGTCACCAGGTGGGTGGGAGAGCATAGTAGGCAATGACGTGAATGCCGTGCTGCTCATCCATGCACAGAACTGAGGTTTTTAAGTCATTGTGATGCTTTTTCTTTTCTAGCGGAACAGGAAATTTTTCAGGTGGGCATGAAGAGGGCTACAGAGAAAAGGGACAATTCAGCTTCTGTCTGGGAATTCAGCTGCACCAGAGAAAGTCTGGAATGTGAGTTGCATAGTGCATAGATTTTCAGAGTAAATCAATCATTCAAAGATGGGACGAGAGAGGAAATGGGCTCATTAGGTGTGCCAGTCAGGACCCTAGCAGGAAACAGGTGCTCCAGCCATGTTGGGCAATCTGGGGAAGATTATAAAGGGGCTCTTTGCATAGGTGTGGGCAGGGACTAGTAATAGGGGCAGGGGTTAGTTCCCCTAGACCTAAGGGAATGAGGGAAGGAGTGGTTACTAGAACCCGGGGACAGGGAGTCTGTGTGAGAGGACTACCTCAAAGGAGCTGTGACTTTAGGTGTAGGGACACAATCAGAGCCTCAGGACCCCATAGGGAGCTTGTGGAGAGGTAAGGATTATCCCAGCCTCATTCTCCTTACTTCTCTCCTGATCTCTCGCTAAGGGCTTTCCAATGGTTGAACTCAGCAGAGTACCAGAGGGCAAGGAAGCCTTGATGCACTCCAGACAGGTCAGCCCCCAGGGTACAGAGCACGCTGGAGAAGGGTGGAGGATGTACCTAGCACTTGGTGGAAAGTGATGGAGGCTGGATGTGGAGGGGCAAACAGGAGACATCTAGTCTACTAGGAAAATATGAAAAAAAAAACATTTTTTTTCCTAACCTCACTCTTAGTTACTTCCCCATTGCTAATATGGGAGCCAGGAGGTCTCTGTATCTACATAAGCACCAGCAACTTTATGCAAACACCATTTCTAAGGATACAGTGTTATCCATGGAGTGCAAGCTGGAAGCAGAGTTTATATGCCCAAATGGGAGATCCAGAAGGGATGTTAGAGATAATTTGGCCTGTCTCATTTCTACAGATAAGAAAACTGAGTTCCCGAGAGGTAAAGTGATTTGTCCACAGCTTCTTAGTGGCAGAGCTGGAAAGAGGACACTCATATCCTGGCTCTCAGTGAAATGATCTTTCCTTGAGGCTCTAATTCTACTCTGACTTCACACATGAAATTGACACCTTTTCTCCCTTTCTATGTTGCCTGACCTTGACTCTTCAAGGTCATTCTAACCACTTCTGTTATGATAGGAAATTGCTTTGATTCAATAGTGGCCTCTAAGTGGGTTTTACACAGAGTAGGCATCCTCTCCACGGGTCATGGAACAGAAAGCTCACAGCCAAAGTCATGGAATAGGTTTATGCACTTAGGATAGGTTACAAGTGGGTGGAAGGACCACATCCCTGACTTCTGTATTCTACTGGGTCATAGGTCCTGTTTGTCTCTCTGCCATATCAGCCTTCCTGCTAATGATGTGGTTATGGAAACCAGAATTGAGAGATGAACAAGAGGGCACAGAAGGCAAAAGGTGCCTGTGGCCAGTACATACTTGCTTTTTTAGAGACACACTGGGGAAGTAAGCCTGGCCAGAGCAGTCCTGATGAATAGCTGTGTCATGGCTTGGGCAGAGGACCCATGAGGCCTGAATGAGTGTCACCAATGAGTGGTTGATGTCTGGTATGAATGTTAGGTGTCTACTTGGTCCTTCCTTCCCTTTCTAGCTTCTCTTCAACACATGCATGCTCTGCTTCTTTTTTTCTGTGTCTAACATGCTTTGTGAGCTACTAGCCTACTTATTGCCTGTGCTTAGTTTTATCTATCTTCGTTTTGTTTGTTTTTCTTGTTTTCTATAGAGATGAGTTGAACATTCTTACATAACAGAGCAAATACACATTACACTCTCTGACTATTTAGGCTGAATGTTTACATTTTGTACCTTTGTTTCGAGGCTTTGGAGATTAAAGAAAAAATCTGAGGTCGTTGTTTTAACTTCCAAAGATAAAAAGAGCTAAAGGGCCCTCAAATGACTTTTCTTCACTAAAATTACCCTGATCTGTCCGTCTTCATAGGTCTCGGAATTGGATCATTAGATTCTCTCCAACTATGAGAGGTGAACACACAGTCAAGAGGCTCTTCACATAGTCTGCTGACTGCCCACCTGCCCCTTGATGTCTTGTATGTATCTGTGTTCTTGGCTCAGTTGCTTGGCAGTGGCGACCAGGAGGCCAGACGCCAGGTCTGATCCCTGTAGGGCCCAACTAGTGTTACACGGAGGAACACATGACTTCCCCTCCACAGGTGGTGCCTCCTTTAACTCGGGGCAGCTATTCTGACAGTCCCTTCATGAAGGGGGCAGGATGACAAAGTCTGGATAACTTTATTCAACCAGATCTCAGTTCTAGGATCAACTGGAAGTTGAGGAAGGGGCATGGTCTTCCTTCATCTCCATCCATGGAACTCAAGGCCCTTGTCAGCCTCCACTCAGTGTAACACATTGCTTTTCCATACGTGGCCCCTCAGGGCCGTCCTGCCGGGTTGTGACACTGAAGAGTCCAGATTACCTTGTGAAATTGGGACTAAAACCAAAAAGGTTAGTTGGCCCAGTGACACTGATGATAGCCCCAAACTACACTTACATTCTGAGTCCCTGGGAGGTTCTTTTGCTGAGTGTGCTATGGAGTGAGATTTAGCCTTTAGAGTTCATCTAGTACTAACCATCCCCCCACGTTTTCCACTCAACACACTCAATACTTTTGTTTAGCCCAGAGACACAAATATGAGGCAGTTGGAACAGAACCCCCTTTCCCTGCCTGCCTGCATCACAAAAGAACAGTTCATTTTTCATTTGGACATCAAGACCTCCTGCCCCCTTCCACATGTGGAAATGATAGAGAAGATGGTGGAGTTTAGGTATTTATTGATTTAGATCCTTTCCCCCAACAGTTGAATAATGCTTATTGACAGAAGCATTTGGAACGTATCATTTTTACAAAAGGAAAAAAAATCACAGAGCTTGGAGGATTGGGAGGAGTGAAGAGGAGCCCCCACGGACTGATGGTCTGAGGAAGGACTAGTGTGGCATTTTCCACTTGATGTATGAGGAAGCAATGTGACAGTGATTTGGAAAGGCCCTCCAGGCCCTGAGCAGTGCCTGTGTTGAGACTAGAGACCAAGGCCGTGATGTGGGAATCTGACTTTCTGCTTTTGTCTTTTAGGACCTGGAAGCGTGAATAATAACAAGGTCACTAGTCATCAGTCATCATACCTAGTATTTATTGGGCACCTACAGTATTTGGGATAAGGCTGGGCATTTTCACCAGTATCTCATTTAATCTTTAAAATAACATTAGTGGTCTCTATTTTAAAAAAGTAAAGAAACAGAGAGGCCAGGAACTTGCCTAAAATCACCCATCTATTAAATGGCAGAGCTAGGATTTGAACCAAGAAATTGTCTACATGTCTACTTCCATGGTCCATGTTCTTTCTGTTGCACTGCCCTAGGGGGAAATAAATTCATGGAGAAGGAAGAAATACTGAGGGAACAATTAAAATGTCTGAGAGACAGGGGGTCTCCCAGAGCTGTGTCTACGTGTGTGTCCCTCTAGCTAGTGCATAGCTCAGGGACAGTGCTGGAGAGAAGCACAACAATCTGCTGCTCCCCTTTTACTTGTAGCAGAGAACAGGGCATGCTTGAGGAAAAGCAGGCAGTTTGGATGAGCAGGTGTGTAGGATGAAAATAGGAAATCAAACTAGAGGTAAACTGATGGTAAAGTGAGAGATTCCTTCACGGTGCAGTGGGAGAGCCACTGAGTGTTTTTGAGTGAGGGAATGACATGATAGAGCTACTTTGCTGTAACAAAATTATTAGCGGATTGCAGTGCAGAATAGGGTAAATGCTATAAGGGGGTAGATACCACATGCAGTTGAAGCTCATGGCGGGTAGAGGGGAGCTTTACCTGGGGAAGTTAGGGAATAGTCTGTAGGAAAGGTGACATTTGACTTAGGCCTGAAGTGATGGGGGTGTGTGTGTGTGTGTGTGTGTATGTGTGTGTGTATGTGTGTGTGTGTACTATCCCTGGAGGAGACACTAGAGAAACTCTCTTGCCTGGCTGCTGTGCAAATGGGCTAGACTAGCAGGCCTGCATTTAGAGACCACCTTGCTTGAGAAAGGAGTTGCAGCAGCTTCTATAAAATAGGCACTACAACAAGATAAAGTGAGGTGGTGAAACTGGGGCAGGGGCAAAGGAAGGTAGGAAAAGTGAAAGGAAGGTAGCAGAGGAGGTTAGCGAAGTTAGCCGGATTTGATCCCTATTTTCTGGGGATGTTCTCTCCAAGGCTTATGGACAGACTGCTATAAAAGTGTGTGTGTGCAGCAAAGATGGAAACAGTAGCACCAAGAACAGCTGGACAGGTCTTTGTGGAGAGCAGGGATGAAGGCTGATTCAGCGATGGAGTGGTCAGAGCCTGGTGGAGCCCAGATGAGAATTCCCCGGGGGTCAGGGAGCATGTAGGAGGAGAGGAATCTGAGCAGCCGTGCTGTGTGTGTGTGTGCATCCGTGCCACTCTGATTGCTGAGAAAGCTGGAATCTTCAAAGTCTCTTTTCGGAACACCAAGCTCCATGCTCTATGGTAAGCGGGCCAGGAAACAGCCAAGTGTGTAGTTTCCTTAGAGAACCTGCCAGAGGTCTCTCTTTACTGGCTTGAAAACATACCACACTGAGGCTAGACTCTAAGACTTTGCTCCTGCTGGAAACTTTGCTTGAATATCCCTTCCATCCTAGCCATGCCGTGGTCTAGTCACAGTCTCTATTTTGTGAGGTGGCAGCATTGTCCCACTCCAGGTGGGAAAAAAGTCTTCTGTGATGCCCCTCAGTTCCCATCTCTGACCTCCTTGAATGCACCCCAGGACTTGTCATCACAAACCTTCTTTCATTATTGTTATTTCCTATGCCAGGTGTTATCTTCCCAGCTAGACAGATGTTAAACTCCTGGAGGACAGCTGGGAATGTTTTTTTAAGTCTTAGTGCTCTTATGCTGCTGTTGTTTATACAGTAGAAGCTAAATAAAGCTTGCCAGTCCCTTTCTCTACTGTCTTGCCTCATGTGTCAGCTTCAGCTGTTCTTTGCAGTGCAGGATTATGAAGAAAGTTCTCTGCCCAGTCAGGAGTTCTTGGTTTTAGGATCAGTCTATCATTGACTTGGATCTGTCCCTTCTCCTTTCTAGGTCTCAGTTTTCCCACCTGTAAAATGAGAGGGTTGCACTGAATGATTGCTAGAGTCCCTTCTACAATATAACTGTATGATTGAAATTGCCTTATTTAAGTAGTGTTAGTTTCTACATTGTCTTTCTCCCCCTTCCTCCCTACTACCCCCTCCCCCAAGTGCTAATGTCTGTCCTTGAAGGGTTTCTATTTGCATTTAAAACTCTGGACTCAGGAATTATCATTTCCGTGTGAAGGATGACCAGGAAGGGGAGGGAAGCAGCCTGGTGTCTGGTTGAACAGCATGGTGGCATGGTATTCCTGTCTGTTTAGGTGTGCTGGGATGCTTGGTGTTCTGAGCCCCGTCAGGTCAGGTGTTACCTGGTGGTGACTTCTCTAATGGTAGTGTCCTTTATAAGTGTCAAGTTAGCTGAAAGTCCCTGGTAATAAGAGCAGCCATTGATTAAGCCCTTTCCAGATGTCATTACAAGTCCTCTCCAAATGCTGAAAGGTAGTGGTTATTCCCACTTGTAGCTAAGAGAATGGGTTCAGAGAGGTTAAGTGATTTGCCAGAAATTGTCAAAACCAGAATCTTACCTAAGGCTGTCTGGCTCTAAGCATGAGCTCTTTTCATCAATATTGCCTTGCAGCTCAATTAAACCCAGATGAAGGGAGCAGAAGACATTCATGCCACAACCACATAGGAAGGTGAGAATCCCCCAACTGGCAGGGCGTCTCCTCTGTTAGAATTTCCTCCAGACGCATTAGTCCTTGAGCCAGAGGGATTCCTGAAAGACCTCTTGAAGATCTTCTCTAGCCTAAGGAGTCTGTGATCTGTGGAATAAGACGTATTTCTACTGCAGGCTCCAAATTTCTAAGAACTAAAGCTGAATGTTCTTCTATGGGCTCTTAAGACACCAGGGAAGGAAAAGAAGATACTGACCAGGATAAATGTATTGGAGGAGGAGCTGTTTCTTTTCAAGTAGTGGATATCAATTTTCTAAATACAACCCAGGGACATGGCACATTTCCTTCTTCAATCCTTCAAGTCTTTGTAAAGGAAGCAAAGACAGCCACTCAGTGCACCCTTCTTCCCGCTCTCATTCTCTTCTGATCTGTTCCTTGAGTCCCCGCCCCCCGACCATGCTTGAAAGTAGTCTTTTCCTGTTAATGAAAGCGAATGTCTGCATCTTCACTAACCAAGTCAATCAATGGCATTGATGAGGTGTCTGCTGCTAATGAATTCCTCTTCTTCTCACTGAAGAACCATGAAATAAAATAGAAGATGAGGATCCTGGCCTGGGGGAGTTTTGTCCATAGAGGTTTCATGGAGGTAATAGTGAAATCTCCTAGGAATATGGAAATAACAGAAACAAAGCTGCTTCTGAGGCTTAAATTAGGTCCATCCGTGCATCCTGCTTAGGTGGATGTGATGTACCATCTACAGCTTTGGTCTGGGAGATGTGCAAATGAGTAAAGGAAGAGAAAAGACACCATCATTGTGACCTGGGAATAACCAAAGGGTTGCTGGGCTGAAATGTAACTGTGAGAAACGTGACTGTATTTTAGTAACCCCAAACCTAATTAATTGCACTGAGTGCAGTCTGGGGAAAGACTGTTTGTAGAAGGTGCTGGTCAGCTGAAGTGCTTCTGAAAGGCATGTTAAAGAGGCAGAAGCTGGTAGTACCCATTCAGACTCTGACCACAGACAGGGGAACTTTGGTTCTCTGGCAGGTCTGTTTCTAATCTTGGGGTAGATACATCAGCCCATTGTGGTCTGCTGCCACTGGGCCATGAATTATTCTGCAGACTCCTGTAGCCTTGCTTACATGCTCATTAAGCAACTTTTGGATGATGGTTTGCTTTTCCTAGTCCATCAGCTTACACTGACCATGCTGACTTGAGCACTCCAGGTCCTGTGACAGTTGTATTTTGTTGTTTTTGGGCATCCAATAAATGGAGCTTCTGGCTTATATATCAGCTTTGTGAGCTTGGTTGATGAGTGTTCACCAACAAGGGATCTGCTCTCAAAGTGCTGACAAAAAGTCTAGGTTCAGAGTGCACCCCCTTTACCTCAAAAACTTCATCAAGTACAATGTCATATGTGGACTCTTAGAAGCAGTTAGTGGCCCACTACTGGTAGAAAATGGGCTTGCTGCCTGTTTCCATGCAAAGTTTACCCAAGAACAGACAGCAATGACATTGGCCCATGGAAGGGACTTCCCAGTTTACAAAGCAACATACAAACAGGTCTATGCAGATATTGAACAATAAGATAATAAAGAGACAACTGGGAACTGAGGGGTTGTAGAACAGAGGCAGCTAGGATTAGTTGCCTTTTGAAAAGGAGCCTTTTGAAAGTTACATTTAGATTGAGGAGAAAACTGAGAAAATCAAGAAAGGAATAAATAGATCTCCTTGGGAAGACATTGTTAGTCCTAACTAATATTTATTGAGTACTTACTTTGTACCAGCTACTGTGTCAAGTTCTTTATAATCATGACCTCAATTGATCCCCAGAATTGCCCCTTGAAGTCGGTAAACATTATTATACCCATTTGACAAATCAGGACATTGAGTGCTGAGTTCACTCAACCAGTAATTAGTAGGACCAAGATTTGAACATATGCATATAGCCCCTATGTTATATTAGAACAAACTTTTGCAGGTGCCACATAGAACTCTTTTGTTTCCGCCTTCTCCAACAAGGCACTGACCTCAAGCACAAAATGATAGAGGAAGTTTCCAGGTCCGTGATGTTAGGGATGCCTGTGCAGAGAAGTTGTTTGGGCCCTAGTTCTGACAGGATGAGTGGACCTGGATAAGTGGAGATGGATGCTGAGAAAGTGTCACACGGCCTCTTACCATGTGGCAGTTACTTATGGTAGAGGCAGTAGGAAAGGCATTAATAGGCAGGTGGGATGGGTCACGGGGAACAGTGGACCCAGAAAGGGATGCTGAGCTTTCTTAGGTTGGCATTTCTGTGGTCATCTCCCTGCTACATGCCCAAGACGGAAATGCAAGAACAAAAATCAATTCAAAGAAATAGGTAAATCTAACCATACTCTCTTGTTTTAGAATTCTTTGTTCAGAGCATCTGATTGGCTTGTCTATGGATGTCTGCCTTGGGTTTATAAACCTGAAGTTCTTTCTTTTTTCTTCTTTTTTAAAGGATCTTATTTATTTATTTTAGAGAGAGAGAGAGAGCGAGAGCATGAGAGAGCGGGGAGGGGCAGAGGGAGAAGGAGAGAGAGAATCTGGAGCAGACTCCACACTGAGTGTGGAGCCTGATGCAGGGCTCGACCCACAAACCTGAGATCGTGACCTGAGCCAGAATCAAGAGTGCTCAACAACTGAGCCACCTGGGCACTCCTGAATTTCTTTCTTTCAGTGTATGGCAGGTGAGGGAAGGAATGCTGATCCATGGTTGGCCTGACTGGTCAGGGTTTAACCAAATTCAGCAGACAATCGCTCTCTTAGTCTACCCAGAAGCATCTTCTTTGAATGAAATCTGAATTTGTTCCTATTTTCCAGGCATATGTAGGTTCTGGAGCTCACAATCATAAGGTCTGGGGAATGGAGCCCAGAATTCATCTTATCTGGAGAAAGGAGAAAGGAGACTAAGGAAATGTCATGACATCAGCTCTGAGAACCTGAAAAGACCTTGCTATCATTCCTCTGGATCAGCAGTTCTTTTTCTTTCGTGGAAGAGTGTAGACCTGTAGAGTAGCTCACCACCAACGCCCTCTAACGGATTATTTATGAGAATGTTATATAAGACTAGTTCTAGTGTTGATACCATAAAAACCTCAGTTTTTTAATTTCTTAATTTGAAGAAGTGTCAGTTTATTCTTATGTTTCTGGTCTCCAAGTCACTTCCCTGAAAAAGTGTTTTTCTTATTGTATCCTTATTCAATCAAAAAAAGTTTTTCCTTTTGAAAAGGTACAGCATAGGGAGTATAGTCAATGGTGTTGTAACATTGTATGGTGATGGTAGCTACACTTGTGAGCACAGCATAAGTATAGACTTGTGGGATAACTATGTTGTACACCTGAAACTAATATAAAATTGTGTGTCAACTATACTTCAATTAAAAATTCTTTTTACTATAATACCTTGCTAATAGTTTCTTGGAAATATATGTAAATTATACCCATAGCGTCTCTCTTTTTCTCTTTTTTTAAAATTTAAATTCAAGTTAGTTAACATATAGTATAGTATTGGTTTCAGTAGAATTTAGTGATTCATCACTTACATGTAGCACCTAGTGCTCATCCCAGCAAGTGACCTCCTTAATACCCATCACCCATTTAGCCCATCCCCCCACCCACCTCCCCTCCAGCAACCCTCAGTTTGTTCTCTATAGTTAAGAGTCTCTTAAGGTTTGCCTCCCTCTCTGTTTTTATCTTATTTTATTTTTCCTTCCCTTCCTCTATGTTCATCTGTTTTGTTTCTTAAATCCCACATATGAGTGAAATAATATGGTATTTGTCTTTTTCTGCTGACTTATTTCATTTAGCATAATACCCTGTAGTTCCATTCATGTCATTGCAAATGGCAAGATTTCATTCTTTCTGATTGCTAAGTAATATTCCATTGTGTATATGTACCACACCTTCTTTATTCATCAGTTGATGGACATTTGGGCTCTTCCTGTAATTTGGCTGTTGTTGATAATGCTGCTATAAACATTGGGGTGCATATGCCCCTTGGAATCAGCATTTTTGTATCCTTTGGATAAATACCTAGTAGTGCAATTACTGTGTGATAGGGTAGTGCTATTTTTAACTTTTTGAGGGACCTCCATACTGTTCTCCAGAGTGGCTGCACCAGTTTGCATTCCCACTGATAGTGCAAAAGGGCTCCCCTTTCTCTGCATCTTTGTCAATAACTGTTGTTTTTTGATTTGTTAATTTTAGCTATTTTGACAGGTGTGAGGTGGTATCTCATTGTGGTTTTGATTTGTATTTCTCTGATAACGAGTGATGTTGAGTATCTTTTCATGTGTCTGTTAGCCATCTGGATGTCTTTTTTGGAAAAGTGTCTATTCATGTCCTCTGCCCATTTCTTGACTGGATTATTTATTTTTTGGGTGCTGAGTTTAATAAGTTCTGTTAAAGCAGCCTACATATTCAAGGCAACCCCTATCAAAAAAACACCAGCATTTTCCACGGAGCTAGAACAAACAATTCTAAAATTTGTATGGAATCAGAAAAGACCTCAAATAGCCAAAGTAAAGTTGAAAAAGCAAAGCAAAGTGGGAGGCATCGCAATTCCGGACTTTAAGCTGTATTACAAAGCTATAATCATCAAGACAGTATGGTACTGGTACAAAAACAGACACATAGATCAATGGAACAGAATAGAGAACCCAGAAATGGACCCACAACTGTATGCTCAACTAATCTTTGATAAAACAGGAAGGAATATCCGATGGAAAAAAGATCTCTTCAACAAATGGTGTTGGGAAACCTGGATAGCGACATGCAGAAAATGAAACTGGACTTTCTTATAACAAACACAAAAATAAATTCAAAATGGATGAAAAACCTAAATATGAGACAGGAATCCATCAAAATCCTAGAGGAGAACATAGGCAGCAACCTCTTTGACCTCTGTTGCAGCAACATCTCCCTAGACAAGTCTCCAGAGGCAAGGGAAACAAAAGCGAAAATGAACTATTGGGACTTCATCAATATAAAAAGCTTCTGCACAGCAAGGGAAACAATCAACAAAACTAAAAGGCAGCCTACAGAATGGGAGAAGATACTTGCAAGTGACATATGGGATAAAGGGTTAGTATCCAAAATTTATAAAGAACTTATCAAATATACCCATAGATTCTCTTTAATTCACATTCATATCTACTCTTTCAAAAATTCTTATATACATGCTCTGCTCTTTTAAGAGCCATCCTGTCTTTTCCTCTGACAGGTCGTGTTTACATGCTCAGTCGTCCTGTTCTTCATATATATTCTGCTGACTTCCCTGGTGTGAAAATGAGAATGCTTCCTGGATCCTTTCTTGTGAATGGAGGCTACATGAGTAATCTGGCAGTTCTAGGGCACAAGTGGCTTTGTAATAAGAGGTTACACATTTTGGCTAGCAGCTCCACACTTTCACCCTTGAATTCCTTTAGGACTCCCAGGTGGTTACCATATGGTCCTGGTGATTTATTTACACCTCATTTGTCAGTCAGGTTCCTGAACATTTACTGCAGTGTCAACCCTGACCTCACTCCTGTCCACTGAGGAGGGCAGGCTGGGAAGGACTTCCATTTTTGAGGATACGTCCTATATCAGGAGTGTTATCAGCTGGTTCCCCTAATTCTCCACTTCACTGTCTCCCTTTGGTGGAACAAAATAGCCTCCGTGATTGACCTTGGCACTGGCATCCTTCAGTTTTATTTTTGGCTTGAGTTCCTGGGATATTGTTCCATGTTTATGTGCCATTTCTTTCTCCCCAGCCTCTTTGAAGTTTCTACCTAGTCATGCAGGGATGCTTTCTTCTTTGAGGGTCTGCTATTTTTGGCTCTGGCCTCCCTGCATCTATCCTGGAATTCTAATACTGTGTTTTATTTTATTTATTTATTTTCCCTGCTGTATAGTTTATTTTTTTTAATTTTAATTTTTTAAATTTAAATTCAATTAACCAACATATAGTACATCATTAGTTTCTGATATAGTGTTCAATGATTTATCAGTTGCATATAACACCCAGTGCTCATCACATCACATGCCCTCCTTAATGCCCGTTACCCCTTCCCCCCACCCAGCTCCCCTTCAGCAACCCTCAGTTTGTTTCCCAGAGTCAAGAGTCTCTCATGGTTTGTCTCCCTTTCTGATTTCTTCCCATTCAGTTTTCCCTTCCTTCCCCTATGATCCTCTGCACTATTTCTTATATTCCACATATGAGTGAAACCATATGATAATTGTCTGTCTTTGATTGACTTATTTCACTTAGCATAATACCCTCCAGTTCCATCCATGTCAATGTAAAAGGTAGGTATTCATCTTTTCTGGTGGCTGAGTAATATTCCATTGTATATATGGACATCTCAGCTCCTTCCACAGTTTGGCTATTGTGGACATTGCTGCTATGAACATTGGGGTGCAGTTGCCCCTTCTTTTCACTACATCTGTATCTTTGGGGTAAATACCCAGTAGTGCAATTGCTGGGTCATAGGGTAGCTCTATTTTTAACTTCTTGAGGAAACTCCATACTGGCTGTTCCAGCTTGCATTGCCACCAACAGTGTGAGAGGGTTCCCTTTTCTCTACATCCTCGCTAACATTTGTTGTTTCCTATCTTGTTAATTTTAGCCATTTTAATTGGTGTAAGGTGCTATCTCATGTGGTTTTGATTTGTCTAATACTATATTTCAAAATAACCTAGAAGTTGGGGCACCTGGGTGGCTCAGTCAGTTAAGCATCTGCCTTTGACTCAGCTCATGATCCTGGGGTCCTGGGATTGAGCCCCACATTGGGCTCATTGCTCAGTGGGGAGCCTGCTTCTCCCTCTCCCTCTGCCGCTCTGTCTGCTTGTTCTCTCTCTCTCTCTCTGGCAAATAAATAAATAAATAAATAAATAAATAAATAAATAAATTCTTTAAAATAAATAAACAAAAAATTACCTCCAAGTTTCTGTGGACTTGTGGCTTTATGGACTCTTCTTTTTAGTCTTCCCATACCAGCATGTGTGTCTCTCTCTAAAATTTGGCATTTGGAGTTTAGGGTGCAGCTTGAGAAAGGACTTGGAGGTAGGAGCAGGGCAAGCTGGGTGAGGGAAGTATTGTGCATTCTACTGAGAGGCCCTCTGACGAGGCAGATGGGAAGCTGAGCACGCTGTCCAGGTCAGGGCAAGCCAGCTCCCTAGACTTGTTCTCGGAGTCCGGATCTGTGCCCAGAATGTCCCAAACCTGCCAGCTTTGTGAATTTACCCTCCTCCCAGCAGTGCGGCCTCTGTGCAGGCTTCCTTTCCATGCCCCAACTCCCAAGGGGCCAGAGAAGTGATTGACTTGAGCACACTGTCCTGGTTTGTTTCCTGTGATGGGACCAGAATTTCTGCAGGACAGACTGAGAGAACAGGATGAAGTTGTAGCAGGAGAAACTGATGTTTGGACACAGGGGGAGTTTCCAAGGAGTCCAACTGGGACGCTCAAAGAGAAGGTGGAAGCTCTTTGGAGATATTTAGAATATCTGTGTGTGTGAGTGGCAGATGCAGACCCAGCTGAAGCGAGGGCAGTGGGGGAGCGGGCTTCCTGAAGCTTCTAGGCTGAAACTGCTGCTGATCCGGATCACTTCTCTGCTCCAGCAGCAAGTGCCTGCCCAGGGTTGTTAAGCTAATTGTTAAATTAGAGTGGCTGGGGAAGCAAATTGCTTCATGATGGGGTTTCTCTGACTGTGTCCAAGGCTGATGTCATCCGCCTTGTTCCTCCTTGGTGGGGTGGGGCTGGGGGGGATGGTGGGCAGGCCTGACACACGTGTTAATGAACCTTCATCAGCTTTAGCAAGGCCCTGCTCCTCTGAGAAGCCTGCACCTGCCATTGTGAGGAGTTGACTGCCAACTTCTCCGTGCTCCTGTTTACTGCCCCCAGTTCCTGAGCTCCTAGAGGAGCCAGACCATTAGTATGAAGGATCGAAGTGGGCCAAGCATAAATGATGAGTGGAGGCTAGCAGGGAGCAGTAGGGGGTGGTGGGGACTGTGGCAAACTGGAGAGTGGTGCCTCATCTGAGGGTGGCAACAGCTACTCAGCTCCAGCTGATGGGTGCCATGCGGCAATGTCAGCTCCTTGTTGCCAGATCTTATTTCAGAGAGGATTCAAATATGCATTTTCTTTGTGAAATAGCTTGATTTTTAAACATTGAAATTCCATTAAAAGACATTGTATTGGTCAAAGTCCATTTGCAGAATGAGTTTGGCCTGCTGGCCTTCAGTTTGCAACTTCTGATTCTGGTCCAAACGGCTTGTCTTCCAGTTGAGGAAACTGAGATCCAGAGAAGTTAAGCTTCTGGCTCAAGGTTATGGGGCATCAGAATTCCTGCCTGGGGCCCATAGCTCCTATCTGGCACTCTTCTTTTCCTTGGTGCTGGCTTGAGCCCAGGCATTCTCTGTTCTAGGGCAGGCTGGCTAGAGGAGAGTATGCCTGGGTGGACATGGCTGTGTGAGGTTCCAGGTCCTGTTAGTACTCCTGTGCTTTTGTCAGCTGCTGGGGGCTCAGAGGCAGCAGGGGGTGGGGGGGAGGTAAGGTGGCTAAGGGAATTCCAGGAGTTTTTGCAAGTAGCAGCAATGCCTAGGGAGGGTGGGGAGTGGGGAGGTTTTGGGCCACTTCCTTCTGGAATTTCTGAGGACTTAAAGCTGCCGTATTCCCACCCCTAAGCCTGTAGTCCTTCCACGGACTGTGCACACACATGCACACACGCAGAGGCCCTGGAGCAGCATGCACATGACACTTCCGGATCCCTATTCTCTTGGTTACTCAGGTGTGTACCTTGGGATCACCCTTGACTGTGTCTGCTCTTCCTCTGGAATTCCTCGGCTCTGAATCTCCTCTCCAGTCTTGCTGCTGTTCTCCCAGGTCAGGAATTTCATGATACAACATTGGCCCGTTGGCGGCTGGCTTCAAACCTAACTGCCCAGTCCATTCTCTCCATTATTTTCTGATAAAGCTTCCCAAGCACAAGCTTTGACCTTAGCATGTTCCTGCTCAGAGTGGCTCCCCATTGTCCACTGGATAAAGTCACAACTCCTTAACTTGGCAACTCAGGTTCCAAAGCCACCATAGTCATCCAGCTGGCTTGGGCTGGCTTACATATTCCAGCTCTGCTGCTTACCGGCTCTTCCACCTTGGGCAATTTTCTTGACTTCTCGGAGCTTATTTCCTTCTCTGTGATAGGAGTGCCTTATGTAGCATCGTTTAGAAGAAATAAATGAAATCATGAATCTAAAGCCCTTAGCCAGGCACATACTATTTATAAAGGTATTATTGAAGAACCTTCAGCCTCTGGCTCCAGTATTACCTCTCCCTTAGCTTTAGTTCCAGCTACTTGGAACTTCTTGGTGATCCCCGTGCCTTGGCTACTGTTTCCCCAGTCCCTTAATATCCATCCTTTCTGGTGTTGCTGTGCCCACTTTGCACAGTAGGTATTTATGTATTTGTCTTGGCTTCCTTTCTCCACTGCATGTTCTCTAAGGGCTGGGCCTGGGTTTGACTCATCCTGTACCATACTGGCACAAGGGACACTCAGGAAATGTTTGTAGAATGGATGAATATTATCCTCAGTGCAACAGCTGCCTGGACTTGGGCTTCACATTAATTAGTTAATTGATAATGTGTATGTTTATAATAGTCTCATGAATATTTATTGAGTCCTACTGTGGGGGATTCAGTTGTAAAAGAAACAGATATAGTCTAGGTCTTCATGGATCCTCAGTGTAACGAGGAAATGGGCTGGTACAGAGGCCACTGAAGTGCATGTGGTAAGGGTTGGGCAGGTGGAAGGCTGTGATGGGGTAGGTTCAGGGCTGTGGTAGGTTAGGAGCAGGGAGGGCTATGATGGGGGCAGGTATAGGGCTGTGACAGGGCAGATGCCAGGTGCTATTAGGGCATATATCAGGAGCAACAACATAGTCTTAGGCTCCTGAAGGCTTCCTGGAAGAAGAGGGGTTTCACCTGAGACTAGAAAGATGAGTAGGACCTTGACTCAAGCATATGGTTTATTGTGATGAACCTGCTTTAAATCTAAGTTTTAAAAAATCTTGTATCATTTGCATTCAGCCACAAGCTCTTACCAAAATACTCTCTGAAAACCAGGGTTTCTGAAGGGTTCTGTAACCAAGGCAGTGTTAACAGAGTTTTGAGTTGCTAGGGCTTAGGACAAGGGGTGTTAATTGTATTCAGATTTTAAGCAACACCCCAAGTCTACAGCTGTGGCTACAGAAGGAGAGTTTCTCTTTTCTTTAAGAGCTGGGTGGGAGATTATGCTCTTCTAATTGGGAAAAGATAATCATATACTTTCATGCTGTCAGGGTGGAGATTCAGCTACTCGGCCTAGAATGTTTTTGTTTGTTGCTTGCTTGTTTTGTGGCTTCAGCTGTGTGGATACAGGGGCAGAAAAGCTAGAAGCAGGAAATGGCTGGGGTGTTTCTCTGATCCTCCTGTCGGTCCTTCTCCTAGGTCGGGAAGATAGACGGTAGTAGCAGACATGGTCTGCAGCTGCAGAGGAAGCAGAGGGGATTTTTGCATTAAGAGGAGACACAGGGATCTGGAACTGTGTACAAGTCAGGAAACTTGACACCAGAGAGAGGAGGCCCGGAAGATAAGGGTCTCTTTGTAGACCCCGTACAAAAGAAGTGCACAAGAGGAAAGCAAGTGATTAAGAATCGTTGTGATGGAATCATCAGAAAAATTATGAATTATACTTACATGTTGCTTTGCGAGGGGCTAGTTATGGGCTGAATGCTTGCATCTGTTCTTTTATTATTATTTTTTTAATTTAAAATATACTGGAAAACTGAACTTTTTTTCCACCACATCTAATGTGTAGGACCCAGAGTCCAAGGCATCTACTGCCACCTGGTGGCGGAGTACACCACCTGTGGGATTCGGAGTTGATGGGGGTACATATTGATTGAAAATTGATTCTGCAGCCAAAATATGGAATCATAGAATATTGGAGTTGCTAGAGATCTTAAAGTTTACATAGTTTTGCTTCTAATGTAATCCAATATCTTTTTCTATAGAATCTCTTGCTTGAATCCTTCCAGTGACAGGGAGCTCATGATCATGCCTGATAGACTATTCTGTTGTCATTCATTCTTATCAGGTAGAATGTTTCTTTTTAAAATTTATTTTTCAATAGGAAGAATCACTTGCATTTATTTGTCCTAGTATTTACCCGTGGAAAATACCCAAATAAGTGTTTACTGCATCACCTGCATAATAACTCTCCATGTATTTGAAGGACACTGTCTATCTCCCCATCATCTTGTCTTGAGGTTGAACAGTTATGGTTTCTTCAACCATTATTCTTAAGTCCTACCTTTTTAGACTGCATAGGCATTTTTTTTCCTCTGGTTGCATTTGACTTCGCCAGTGTCACTGCCTAATTGTGTTGTCAGGATTGAATCCAACCCAGTGCTGCAGACATGGCCAGCTTAGTGATCCCTGGTACTTGCAGGCTGTCTGCACACCAAACTTTAAATGCACTGCTAACCCCTTTTAGGTTATAATAGAAAGCCCAAGAATTTGTGCTCTTCCTCATATTTTTGAACTTTTTTTAAAAAAAGCTAAAAGCAAGACTTTACTTTAAAAAGAAAGCTAAATTACACAGTTTAATGCAATACATTCTGAATTTCAGATGTTGCAGGTAACCTTTTTGACTCCATAACAACTTAGTTTCTCCCTGCAGGTAGATCCTGGTATCAGTTTTTAGGGACCCTTCTAGACCTTTCTATGCATTTGCATATATATGCAAATATATGTGTAAATTTATAAATTGTGTGTGTGTGTTTATGTCTGGGGTTAGCATATTATTCTTTTTATATCATTCTGCAACTTTTTCTTGCAATGGCATGTCTTGAACATCTTCTGCATAGTATTTCTCATGTGAATATTCCATAATTGACTTAGCAATTCTTCTATTGTTTCTGTTTTTTACTTTTATGTATTTTTTTTGCATTATAAACAGTGCAGCAGTGAACTTCATGAGCAAGCATGCACATATACGTGTGTTTCTCTAGGGTAGATACAAAGGACTGGAATTGTTAGATGAGGGGTATGTACATTTCTATTTTGAAACGTTTGAAACATTGTTCTCAGAGGTAAAATTTGCCTTTGTTAATATTGACCTAGTATTCAAATCTGCTGAAATAAATTTACACTTTGATTTTGGTCATCTATTATAGTATTAAGCCCGCCATACCAGTTTTGTATCATCTGCCCATACTGTATCTTTTGTCTTTTCATCTTGGAAAATAATTTTTTTTTTAAAGTTAAATACAGTAGTCAAAGGAAGAGCTTTTTGGCCATCACCAGAGACCAGCATCCTGCCTAAAGCTCACTGTATTCTAATAAACACTCTTGGGCCTTGTAGTATATCTGCAGCAATCCCCCTAACAATACTCTTATCCTGTTCATTTTTCATTATCTTATCTACAAGAATATTGTGGAGGACATTTGTCAAAGGCTTAGCAGATATCCAGACATACACTCTGCGACATTCTCCTGACCACTCATTCTTGTGGGCTTGTCATGGAGGAAAGAGAAGATGGCACACAGGGCTCCAAGGCAAGTGTCACTTAGAATAGGTCTCAGTAACACTTTAATGAGCAGTGTTTTTATGCATTTCCATGCAGAGGTGCACTCAATCTCAGATTGCCCTTCTTACCTATATGTTTCCAAACCAGGTGGTCTCCTAGGGAGACTGTATCTGATGGCAGAGACACAGCTGCCTTCGTGACAAGCTCAGTGCCTAGGGTTGTATTCCCAATGTTATTCAGGCTAATTTGTCTGCCCCGACACAGTATATGGAAGTATATTCACTTGGGTGCACCCACAGGCCAGTGTGAATGTGTATGTGCATAGATTGACACAAAGCCAACCGTGCATGTTTTCTCTCTCTGGTACTCATGGTCAAAGGACATTCTCTGAGTCACAGGCCTTACCAGCTTACTCTGCATTATCCATAAGGAGGATGGAAACGATGGGGCAGACAATTTCCAGTTCACTTTCACCTGGCTTTGAAATTCATGATATGACATGCCACAGATAACCCTCAAAATGGTAGTGATGGTGGGACCAGAGTCCTGGCATGGATGATGGATGACGGAGGTAGCGCGGGTCTCCAGAAGCCATCCAGAAGAGGGGTGCAGTCACACTACTGTGGCTGCAGTGGGTGGCCAGTGCTCTGCAGTCCCCTGCTCCTGGGGCTGGGGTTTGGGAGCACCAGTGTCCTTCCAGAGCTAGGCAGCCTTGGACTTTTCACTGACGGAAAGATCACATGTTGCCTCATTTTTTAGGGCAACCAGGATGGAAACATAGCCTCAGGTATCTATGATATAATTTCAAAGGGAAAAGTTGCTTCAGCTTTTTCTTACTATAAGTAGAAATTCCATTTCCTTTTTTCCTTTAGTGAGCTTGAGCTATCAAAGGCTTCTGGCAAAGTCATAGCCAAGTAGATCTCCAGCATCCCAGAGCAGCCTTTATTTTGTGGGTAGGGTGGTGGTGGTGCCCATTCTGCTTCACTAGAGAAAAGTAGAAGGAACAACAAATACTCCTTTAACTCCTGATGTTTTTTCTTGAGCTGATAAACAAAACAAAACAAAACTCTAAAAAAAAAAAATACTGAGAAATGCACAATGATAGAAATGATACAAAATGAGTGACTTATTCCCCTTGTATCCTGCAATGTTCCTTTACCCTGGGCAAGGCACCATGCTTGGTGCTTGGTGCCCAGGGCAGACAGGAGTGGGATGGGATATAAAAATACACTATGATAAAATAAACTATGATCTCTGTTTGTAGGAGTTTACAGCCTAGTGAAGATAGTCTGCAGGCAGCATGGGTGTAATGACTGACCAGTGTTTCTCTTGAAAGAGGCAGATTGATACTTGGATAAATAAACCATCCTTACAAAGAAGGGTCCGCCTTTTGTTTTTCTTAGATCATGCAAAGCTACATTTATTCTTCACATGCAGGGATGATAAACAGAATCTTAGGTTCAGGGCTTTTGTTGCTTGGTTCAAGTTAAACACACCTACTCTAGGCAAACCTGTGTTCCCCTCCAAGAGCCACCCTTTCCTTCTTGGGCTGGGCTACACCCACCTCATTTTTTTTTTCTTGAGTTACTGGTAAAAGGCAGAAACTGCACCTCTGACCACGAGTTTCTAGAGAGCAGCCTGGGAGTTCTGTCCTTCATGTATTTGCAAGCATGGTCCAGGCTATGACACAGAGTAGGCACGTAGTAAATACTTGAATGCATGACAGTTGCTCTTCACCTATGCCTCATTCATTCATCCTTTCATCGAACACATAGTTTACTGAGTGTCTTCTCTGTGCCAGGCACTAGGAATGAAGGACCTGGTCGAGGAGATAGACGTGGAGTTGACTGGAATAGAATATGATACCAGGGATGTACAGGGTGTGATGGGTGCATATGCAGGGACATGCAGCCCATCTAAAGGAAGACTTCCTAGAGACTTGGAGAATTAGCACAGAGAGCTACATGAAGATAGGGTGGGAAACAATGTTCCAAAGCATGAAAGAGCATATGCAGTGGTCCAAAGGGAAGAGATAGGTTAGCGTGGAGAGTGAAGGATCATCATAATAATGCATATATAGTACTTACTCTGTGCCAGGTACTTTTCTAAGCCCTTTACATTTCTTAACTTACTTAAAAACTTTCTTCTTCAGATAGCAGAAGGGGAAGAATGAAAGGGGGGAAATCGGAGGGGGAGACGAACCATGAGAGACGATGGACTCTGAAAAACAAACTGAGGGTTTTAGAGGGAGGGGGGTGAGAGGATGGGTTACCCTGGTGATGGGTATTAAAAAGGGCATGTTCTGCATGGAGCACTGGGTGTTGTGCACAAACAATGAATCATGGAACACTATATCTAAAACTAATGATGTAATGTATGGTGATTAACATAACAATAAAAATTTTAAAAACTTTCTTCTTCCTCCTCCTCCTTTTCCTCCTCTTTTCCTCCTCCTTCTTCTTCTTCTTCTTCTTCTTCTTCTTCTTCTTCTTCTTCTTCTTCTTCTTCTTCTTCTTCTTTTTGAGAGAGGGGAAGAGTGGTGGGGAGGGGCAGAGGGGGAGGGAGAGAGAAAATCTTAAGCAGGCTCCACACCCAGTGCAGAGCCCAAGGCGGGGCTCAATCTCACAACCCTGACATCATGACCTGAGCCAAAATCAAGAATTGGACACTTAACTGACTGAGCCACCCAGGTGCCCCTAAAAACTCTTATTTTCATCCTCATTTAGATTAAGTAACTTGATCAGTTTTATACAACTAGTAAGTGGTAGAGTTGGTGTATGATGTCTTGGTGGTGATAAACCATTTAAGTCTGGGGGTGGGCATTGATTTCCAGTGGGAATCCTGGCATGCTGTTGTGTACGCATAGGTCCTGGTGGTAGTAATCTGCTTGGAGAATGTCTGGTTAAGACTGACAGGGCTTCTGGTATGTCCTAATTGTTGAGTCTGCTCTCATCAGGCAGATGATGAGGCTTTCCTGTGCTTCGGTGGATGGTTTTATTGTGTCCTGTCCTTTGTGCACAGACTGCAGAGGAGAACGTCGTCAACTTCCTAGAGAGGATGGGCTTGGGGCAACAAAGAACAGTTTAAGCATGGATGAGCAAATTGCATTCTCCACTTTCATCCATAAATGGGCAGGAGAAGAAGGGGAAGTGGTTTAAAGACCTCTACCTGGAAAGTAGACAACCTGTCCTAAGGCTAGGCCAGCGTGTGACTGGCAGGGTTATAGGTTGTGAGGGATGGGCGAGGAAGAAGGCTATTTTGGTTAATTACCAGCTCAGCCTCTAGAGAATGGTCCTGAAAGGGGGTGGAGGTATTGGTTCTGCTTCTTCTCTTCCCTTGGGGTGGGGGTAATCTACCCCAAGTCATCAGCACCACAGGCCTTGTGCAGCCCCTCCCTGGGGCAGGTCATGGTGCCTGGGCCCCTGCTTCTCGAACTCACATCCTTCCCCCAAGGCTTCACCATGACCACTTCCTCTGAACCCCCACAGGTAGACCCTGCATGGAGGGGTGTCCTTAGCAGCCTCCTCATTGCCTGCTGCCACTCATGCAGGAAAAGCACACGGACTGCACATTGGTGTTTGGAAAAATTAATGCTTTCAAGATGAGCTCCACACGGTCTTAGCACGTCTGTCTGTCTGTCTGTCTGTCTCTTACCAGCTGAAAGAAAAGAAGCATTCTTAGACGATTACTCCCTAAGGGAGCCCAAGGACTGGCTTCATTTATTGAGTGTTTTTAGTTACAACACGTGAAGTTCTGAGATTTTTTTGGTTTGAGTTTCCCGCTCCCCCCGCCCCCCGTTTTTGTTTGCAGGGATAGGAAAGATGAGTGAATTCCCAATTAATAGGGCACTTGGACATTTCAAATTTGTGAGAGGCCAGTTCTTAGGTTTGAGTCCTTAGGTTTGCTGAGTCCTCGGGATAAGGAACTCCGTAAGACCTGACAGATGGAACCCAGCCTCTGGGCTTACTTCAGGCCTGCATTGTACCCAGATGTTCAGAGCCTTCCATCTGCAGCTGTTTGAGGCCACATCTCCACCTGTGGTGGGAGTCTCCTTCTCCCTCCTCAGACTCACCACGCCTTCACCTGGTCTTCTGATAGACACGGCACTTAATGACACCGTCACTCTCTGCTGTCCCCCTCCTTCACCCCCAGCCACCCCACCACCATCAGCTCCCCACAACCCAAGTCTAACATCTGCACAGAGGGGACAGTTCTGCCAGTGTCTGAGCTAGTGAGTCACAGCCCAGTGTACAGGGCAGGGGTGGCAGGCGGGAGAGCTCGCGTGCTCATGACTCTTCCTGCCTCATCCTGGCAGTCATCACTAATTGACGGCACCACTCTTTCCACATCCGTCCTGTGCATGGTCCCAGAATTTTTCTTTTCTTCTTTGTCTCAAAGATATTTATTAATACAAAGGGAAAAATAGTAACTTTATTTACCAGGAAGCTCTGGACAATCCCTGCCCCTTGGTTCCAGCGGGAACTTGACACAAAACATAGTTGCCGTCTCTGACCAAAGTCCCACAAGGTGTCTAAGTGGCCATGAGGGGAATAGGCTGAGGAGAGTTGGGGTCTTACTGCATGCTGGGTAAAGTCACGGAGCGGCCATCCAGACTCTGGGGGTGAGCCCCGGGTGTGGAGTGAAGTGGGGGACACACTGCATCTGCCAGCCAGTGGACAGGTACATGAGTCCTGGGAGCTGGTTATGATGGCCTGTGGGTTCTCTGGAGACCATCTCACGTTCTGGATCCTCTGAATGGGAAGTGAAGAAGGAGCTTGCTGTCCTGGCCCTGAGGAACACCCATTTTTCAGAAAACGTCTGAGCTGCTACTTCAGTCAGCCTGCATAATTCAATGCCTTGAAAATTACCAAAGGTACAAATAAATGCTTACGGTAAAAAATTATAGCAACATAAAATTTTATAAAATACAATTCTCTAACCACCTTCTCCCATTCCCCGGGATAACCACTGTTAACAGTTTGGTTATATCCTACCAGAACTCCTCTGCGTGTTGAAATACATACTCATAGTGTGTCTATGTGTATTTATATACCCATAATCTATGTTCACACAAGAATAGGATAATACGAATTATTTAAAATTATTTTATAAATTGTATTCTCCTACCCATTGATATATCATGGACATTCTTTCATGTCACTACAAATAAAACTGCTTGTCCTTTTTAATGGTTTCAAAGTATAGCCTAGATTATATTGTAACTGTATTACAATTTATCTTACTAGTCCCTATTGTTGGACATTTAGATTACCTTTTTAAAATTTTTAAAAAAGATTTTTATTTATTTGAGAGAGAGAGAGAGAGCAGGAACAGGAGGAGGGGCAGAGGGAGAGGGACAAGCACACTCCCCGCCAAGCAAGGAGCCTAACAAGGGGGTCAGTTTCAGGACCCCAAGATCATGACCTGAGCCAAAGTCAGGCGCTTTACTGACTGAGCCACCCAGGTGCCCTACCTCCTTTTTTTTGGCTACTACAGAACACACTGCATTGTGTAAGTGCAGTAGGTGAGAGTCTTAGAAATAGGATTGCTGGCTTGGAGGCTGTATACTTTAGAAACGTTGATGGGTACTGTCAGACTGAGTTCTGAAACATTGTATCAATTTGTCCTTTTATCATGTTTTACATAGATAGGTCCAGTGGGATAGATCAAATGTGGCATGCTGTTATTGCTTTATCTTGCATTTCCCCAATCATTAGTAAAGGTTAGCATCTTTTTACTTTTTATCAGTCATTTGTTTTTCCTCCTCTGTGAATTACCTGTTTATATTCTTGACCCATTTTTATGCTGAGTTGTTTAACTTTTTCTTAATTTTTTTAGGAGCTCTTTATATGTTAGAGATACTAATCCTTTGTATGATGTATTGTTGTAGTGTAGTGAATATTTGTCTCCTAGATTATCTGTTAACATTATTCCTGTGTTTGCAATTTTACCTCTTGCTTTTTTGTCCTGTGAAGACTTAAAAAAATCCCACAATTTACACTATTCAAAAATTAATACAATTTGAAAAGATTTTTATATGACCATTATACTTGTCTACCCAGCCCCCTCCCACCATGGGTAACCTTCCAATGTTTCTTTTTGCGAATCTGAATCCATACTTATTTTATCCTTTATCAAAAGGAAGTGAATACTAATTATATTGTTCAAATGCTTTGCATTTTGAACCCCAAAATATGTCTGGAAGATCTTTTCATATCAATTTCCAGAAAGCCTTATCATTCTTTTTTTTTTTTTTTAAAGATTTTATTTATTTATTTGAGAGAGAAAGAATGAGACAGAGAGAGAGCATGAGAGGGGGAGAGTCAGAGGGAGAAGCAGACTCCCTGCTGAGCAGGGAGCCTGATGTGGGACTCGATCCCGGGACTCCAGGATCATGACCTAAGCTGAAGACAGTCACTTAACCAACTGAGCCACCCAGGCACCCTCATCATTCTTTTTTTTAACAGCTGCATAGTATTCCCTTGTGGGGGTATACCACACATAATTCAGTGGGATTTTTAGACTTTTTTGCTTATGTCTGCCCTAGAAGAATATTGAAAACTATATACCACCCCACACACATTTAAGATGACAGTAAACATTTTTTAACCACGTTTAAATGCTTGCAAATCATATATTTTCTAGCATATTGTATACTTTATATAGCCTTTAAATATATTTTTTTCAAGCTTTTGGAGCTGCAAATTTAATAATCGGAAAAGGCAGCTCTTCTTGTCAAAGCAAGCAACCAAATCAGACATATTTACTTCCTGTCAGAGAGAATCTGACTTCTTTTTAAAATGCAAGCAAGCATGTTAATTAGACACCCCCTGTGACAATCCTGTCTTCAGAATTCCAATTTCAAGATAGGTAGATAGGTAGATAAAACGATATAGTCCTGAGACTAGTCATGCTTTTGTCTTCTAGATGAAATAAGGCACAATCCTTTTTAATACTTCATTGGTGATCTCCTCCAGTCCTGTGGCTTTAACTGTTCTCCATTCACCAATGACTCCATGTTTCAATTATCTGTTATACTGTGACAGGCCACCCCAATCTTAGTGGCTTAGAACAGCAATTTGTTGTTTCTCATGATGGTGAGGGTTGACCAGGCAGTTCTGTTTTATGTAGTGTCAGCCTGGGTGCTGGGATGGCTGGAAGCTCCAAAGTGGCCTTACTCACATGGCAGACAGTTGGTGTGGGTTGGGACTCACTGGGCTTCTCATCCTGGTCTTTGGTTCTCCTTTGTGTGGCCTTTACATGGGGCTTGGGCTTCTCACCATGTGGCAGCTAGACTCCAAGAACAGTTTTATTTATTCTTAACTCCATCATCTTAAGCGGTCTTTTAAAAAGTTAGGTAATACAGTCCAAAGGTCAAAATTCAAACGGTGTAAAAAGATATACAGTGAAAAGTATTCCTTTCACTGCTGTCATCCAGCCCTTATTCTCCTTAAGTGGTTGGTATATACTTACAGAGATTAAAAAAATGCCTATACAAGTCAATATATTGTGCTTTGTGTCTGTCTTAATGCTTAGGAGAAACTTCCCACCCTAAAACTATAAAAACTTTTCTTCTTGAAGTTGTATAGTTTGTTCTTCTTCCATGGCTATCTTTAAGTAGGCTTTCCTGTGTAAGTGCTACAAGGCCAGCCTGATGGGTTTTTAGGGAAGCCCTATCATTGGAGGACACAGAAACTCCAGCAGGGAGCTCCAGAGAGTTTCCCACCTCCGTGCTAAGGGTCATCCACATGGGTTCGTATGGGCAGAGTCAAAGGATTTCCCACAACTGAATCTTTCTTAGAAATTTCCAACCTTAGAGCAGAGGGAAGAAGCCAGATAGATTGGGGCAGCTGGACAAGTAAGATCGAGGAATCTGCCCCTGCCTGAAGGACGGGTAGGGAAGCTGGGGGATTTGGCGTGGTGACTTGTCCCTGACTCAGGACTTAGGGAAGGGCCATTTGGCTTAGAGTTGTCCTCAGTGGCAAAACTGACACTTTTTTTTTTTTTTAACTGGTTTATCTGTCTACTTAGGCTGTATGCATTGAGAATTTCAACGTGATATGAGCTTGTTTTCTATTGTAGGAAAATGCACTAACTTTATTAAGCACCTAGTATATATTAGGTATAGTGCTTCATATCTTATATATGTTAATTTGTTTTTTTCCTCCTGAAGGTCATTCAGATTTTATAAAATCAATCTTATCTTTATCCAAAAGATGAAGAAAGTTAGATGTACAGAAGTTAAGTGATTTGTCTCGAATTACTCAGCTAGGAAAAGGGATTTGAAATTTGGGATTTGAACCCAGTTGGTCTGATTCCAAAGCTCAGGCCCTTTCCAAACACCTAGAAGGCTTCAAATTAGCAGTATAAACAGATTAGAAAGATTATTTATAGATTTATGGGATTTAGTTATTTTTAAGAACCATAAGCAGAATTCATTTGCTGAAAAGTAAAGTGAGCATGGCAACTGATTCTTTCCTTTTTGAAAAATGGGAGCCAAGGAAGAGAGAATTCAAATTGGCTAGTGTGCAGGTACTCTGGTTATCCATCTCTGGGGTGGGGGAGCAGGACTGAGGGCATTCAGGTGAGTCAAATATTCTGATGTGATAGTGGGTTGCCCTTTGACACTCACAGATTATACATCTTCCACAAAAGGGGGAAAAAAACCCATTAGAATATAGAAAAAAGTGTTTAGTTCTAGATATATGCTAACCAAAATTTAGTATTTCTTTGATGGGACAATGGGCTCTTTTTGATCCTGTTTAACTTCACATTCATTATTATCAACCTCAGTCATTATAGTCTGTTGCCTGATTTTATTGGGGGGACTGTGGGAAGGGGGGCTACTTGGAAAAGTTCTTGGAGGAGATGGAGAAGGCATGGGATGAAGAGAGGAGAAGGAGCGAGTTCTCCACAGGAAGGCCCCTGAGGGCTGCGTGAGGTGTGAGGTTGAAGGAGCGAGTTCTCCACAGGAAGGCCCCCTGAGGGCTGCGTGAGGTGTGAGGTTCCAGTTGTAGTGACTGACAACGTAGGTTTTCCTGATTCCGTGTTAGTGAACTGTGAGAATTAAGAGATGAGGGGAACAGTTCAGGGAAACCTCTCCAGGGTGAACAGACCCCAATGCTGAGGTGCCCTTCGGTCTTTTGAGTCATACCACCTCTTTCGATGGGTGAAGAAACTGTTCTTAGTGGAGGTAAGATGGAGGCAGCGCCCTTACTGGCTGTGAGAGAAACACAGGAGATGATAAAGAACCCTCGGGGTTGATTACCTAGGTCTCTTGGGTCAGCGTCTGAGGTGTCCTTTCCAACTATAGAGTACCTTTTTTTTTTTTTTTCCAAGAAGAACTACTTTATAATTTAGGTGCTTTAGAGAAGGTACCTATCAGCTAATCATGTTCTGAGTAGGAAATGGGAGGTCAGGGGAATGAGTTAGGGAGAACAGTGGAGGAACCAGCTCCTGTTGCCTTCATCAGGGTAGCCTAAAAGGCAAGTGCCTATGACACTTAAGGAAGAGAGTCATGGATCCTCCTCCTTGGCCCCAGTACCCACAACCACCACACTGCTTATCTAAGGCCCAGACTTCTGCACCATGCCTTTTTTTTAAACAATTGAATAAATTTACTTGTCATTCCGAATCATAATTTGCACAAATTAAGCTCTCTAACATCAGAACATGTACATATACAAAAATCCTCAAAATAAAATGTTAATTTACTAACAAAATAAGATGTTACTTTAGCATCACTGGTGATGGTAGAAATACACTGTATTATTTTTTTCCATTTCCTTTTTTTTTTTTTAAGATTTTATTTATTTATCTGACACAGAGAGAGAGTGAGAGCACAAGCCAGGAGACAGAGGGAGAGGGAAAAGCAGGCTCCCTGCTGAGCAGGGATCCTGATGCGGGGCTTGATGCCAGGACCCCAGGATCATGACCTGAGCTGAAGGCCGCCAATTAACTGACTGAGCCACCCAGGTGCCCCCATTTCCTTTTTTTTTTTTTATTGAGGTATAATTGACATATTAGTTTTAAGTATACAACATAGTGATTTGATATTTGTATATATTGCAAAATGAACACCACAATAAGTCTAGTTAATGTCCACCACCATAACATAGTTAGTTATTTTTTCTTGTTATGAGAACTTTTAAGATCCACTCTTACACAATTCACAGCGCTCACCATAGCACATACCCTCCCCAATGTCTAGCACCCAGCCACCCCATCCCTCCCACCCCCCACCACTCCAGCAACCCTCAGTTTGTTTCCTGAGATTAAGAATTCCTAATATCAGTGAGATCATATGATACATGTCTTTCTCTGACTGACTGATTTGGCTTAACAGTAAGACTGATGAATCACAGACCTGTACCTCTGAAACAAATAATACATTATATGTTAAAAAAAAAAAAAGATAGTAGGAAGGGAAAAATGAAGGGGGGGAATCGGAGGGGGAGATGAACCATGAGAGATGATGGACTCTGAGAAACAAACTGAGGGTTCTAGAGGGGACGGGGGTGGGGGGATGGGTTAGCCTGGTGATGGGTATTAAAGAGGGCACGTTCTGCATGGAGCACTGGGTGTTATACGCAAACAGTGAATCATGGAAAACTACATCAAAAAAAAAAATAAGTTAATTAAAAAAAAAAGATCCACTCTTGGCAACTTACAAATATGCAATATGGTATTATTAACTATAGTCAGTGCTGTACATTACATCTCCATGACTTACTTATTTATTTATTTATTAAAGATTTTATTTATTTATTTGACAGAGCACAAGCAGGGGAGTGGCAGGCAGAGGGAGAGGGAGAAGCAGACTCCCCACTGCAGGGAGCCCAACGTGGGGCTCGATCCCAGGACTCTGAGATCATGACCTGAGCTGTAGGCAAATGCTTAACCGACTGAGCCACCCAGGCGCCCTGACTTACTTATTTTATAACTGGAAATTTGTAGCTTTTTACCACTTTTACCCATTTGCCCTCCCCCCTGCCCTCTGGTAAACACCAGTCTGTCCTCTGTATTTATGAGCTTGTTTTTTTTTTTTTTTTTTTATTCCTTCCTTAGAAGCAATATCTTTTGCCAAAATGTAAATACTCCCCAAGGGCCTAAATGTAAGGATCTCATCACGAAAACTATAGAGGGGATGAGATTATCATGATACTTTTCACAGACCCAGGAGGGAAGAGGCAGAGAAAGAGGGGATGTGTCTGGCTCTTGGGGCATGGGTGGGAGTTTTGGGGTGGCGTGCTTGGTTGGGTATTCAGGGCAACATGGGGTTCTATTGACTGGCAGGGGTGGGGGGAACTGTAACTACTCAGAGCAGAGGTAAGGGAGGGATTGCGTTTACTCCATTAAACAGTTTGCTTTAGGGCCCCGGCGCCATGAAAGGTTGTGTGCAGTCTTCATGAGCTGGGACTCCCAGCCAAAGGAGAGTTAAAGATCTCAGCGGAGGTTGGAGGTGAGCAAGGATGAAAGTGACACAAAAGCCAGGGCAAGGCAGGCTAACAGGCTTCAGCCTTCCCCTCCTGCTGCCTGGCCTGATATTTGAGGTGACATTTAAAGTTATTGTACAGATGTGCAGTAGAGCCACGGCAGAACGAACGCTTTCTGGAGCCTGTTAGGTGAGGCTGATTTCTCCGTCTCCTGGCTGGCACCTTCTCCAGACCTCCACTTAGCGCCCGCTAGTGGGCCTTGGGAGGTGGGACCTCCCCTTACCTTCCAGGGGACTCGAGTTGACTTCAAGACTCAGAACCTCCCTCCCTACTGGACTCTTGGGGCGTGTGGGGAGATGGGTACACACTAGAATTCAGCCAGAAGAGTTAAATGAAGTCAGTGCCACGTGTAAGAGAGGAGAGCTGGGGACAGAATTGTCTGGGGATCTCATTAAATATGCAGGCCTCTGGGAGTGAGGCCTAGTTATCTGCATGGATAACAAACCCTTTAAGGTGATTCTGCTGCCCATTAAACTTAGAGAGCCTCTGAGGTAGAGAATGAATGAGGTTAGCTGGAAAAGGCCTCTTGGGAGAGGTGGACTTGAATTTCAGTGTGATAGGTGATACTCGTCATAGGTGCTGTCCTCAGGTGTGGACCTAAGGAGCCTGTTCACCTGGGGACATGAGGCTTTCCTAGGAGAGATTGGGAGGGGTCCTTCCCATCTCATGGATGGTGTCCTGGAGAACGTGCTGCCACGGGCTTCACTTCACCACTAGGGTGCTCATCGCCAAGGGGACAGAAGTGGTGTGGGAGGTGGCTGAGGATGGTTTCTGCTGGAGTGTTTGATTCATGTTGCAACTGAAGCACAGCTTGCAGGGCAAAATGGCAGCCTGATGGAGCTCACTTCCTGGGGCGGGGCGGGGGAAGAACGCCACGTTGGCCGATGGTCTTCACTCTGGTATGCAACCATCCTGCCTCCGTGTGGCCTTCCCTTGTCTGATCGCCCCATGTGTCTGAGGAGCTAGCTGGCCAGTGCTGCTGTGGGAATGGTGGTCATTGTCCCAGGAGATGAGTGGGAACGATTTGGGACACGGTTGGTTCTCTCCTCCCTCTGTGCTGTTTGCCTTCTGCTCCATACACTGTGCCTGCTTTATCTGATTGGGAACACAGTGTTTTCATGTTGGGGCGGGTGGAGAGAGGGAGAAAGAACAGTGCCAAGTTAAGAAGAAGGAACACTGAAGAGAAGGCAACATATCTATGATGTGACATCGAGTAACCAGTGATCCTCCAGATGGGCATCGACCCTCTGGAATGGACAGGCTGTTGCTGGCCTGGAGATGCTATTTGTCCCTGGAGAATATGTCCCTGTAGCCAGCTTGGTAGGCTGGAGGGACCACACCGATGGGAATGGTCATGCTTGCTTTGACCATGATGAAAGAAGCAGCCATGGAGAAAGCATTGTTTAAGACAAAATAACAACAAAAAAACTTAATAAAGCTCTGTCCTAGCCAATCCTTCATCCTTTCTAATTGCACTGCAGCTAAATGGCAACTCTCAGAGTTTCTTGGAACATTTTATTCAACTACTGGAGGGGCTGCATTTACACTAAGGCTTAGGAGGCTCTGTGGGGGTTGGAGAAATGAGCAGTTGTGGGCCGGGGAGCTCTAAGGAGCCCAGCTTGGTCGATTGGAGCTGGTTTTAGTGAAATTCCCAGCTGAATGGGTTCATCCTGGGCCTAACCCAACAGGTAATGCTTATGTTCCTAGGTTCACAGTTTGTGGGGAAGGTTCTTACACCCATACTGTTCTTTAACACATTTATTTCCTTTTTCTTTTCGAAAACAAAGCTGTGTGGAATTGCCCTTGGTTACCAGAGGGAGGGGAACAGGGCCAGCTGCTTTCTCCAAGCCCAAGAGTGGGACATGGAATAGAATACTCTGGTCTACCCAGTGTCCACACAGTCACTGGAACTGTCTTCCCTCAGCCCATCTCTGTCTGGGTCTCCTGCATAGTGGGAGAGCCATGTGTGCCTTCCTCGGCCCCCCATTTCAGGTTTCTCCCAAGTTTGTGTTATAGAAGGCCTCCTTTGGCATTCTTATGTAGAGATGCTCTCCCTTGGCAGCCACAGCCAGGAGCTAAAGAAACGGGTGAAAGGCCATTAGTGAGGCCTGCTTGCCCGTGGCATGGCAGAGTGTCCTGGAGGAGCCTCCTGTTGGGAAGCAGCGCTGTTCCCCAGGTCCTGCCCTACTCTGAGGGTTTCCAGTGCTCTGGGAAACATGTCACAGTTCCTCAGGGAACATTCCAGAGCCCCAGAAACTCTGTTTGGGAGGACACAGATAGTACGTATTCTCTTTCTCAGCTCAGTTACCTACTAGGCACTTGACTGTAAGCAAGTTGTTAAACTCTTGGAATGCGGGTTTTCTCTGCTGTAGACTGGGGAAAGTGACCCAGAGGAGATGATGGATGTGAACGTACTTTGTGAGCTACAAAGTACTGGTTACACCTGAATGATGGATTTTGTTGTTCAGGAAGGAAGGGGGAGGCTCCTGGGTCAGTGCACTTCTGTCTGGAGAGAGGAGGGGCTTGCATTCTTGTGTTAACTACTGGCTGGAGTTTGTCCATTTAAGGTAATAACAAAATAATACGAACAGATTCTGAGAGGTGGCTTTCAGGCCGTGTGTCTGCTTAGTCCCACTGCTCCCCTTTCAGAAGGAACCATGAGGCAGTGGTGGTGCTGGTGCGGGTTCAGGGGCAGGGGGTCGGGGGGAGATTGTGTCTGTGCTCACTTTCTCCTCTCCCTCCCTCCTAGCTCTTAACCCACCCCCAGCCCCACCCCAGCCTCCTCCTCAGTCTGAGTTCTGTCCAAATCTGCGGCCTGTCTCATCTGAGAGGCCTAAGCTCCCAGGAAGGGCAAATGCTGAGGGAGGACTGCTCCCACCAGCTGCCCAGTGGAGACCAGGAGTCCAGGGAAGCTAACATTTCTATTAGGACAGTGAGACGGCATTGCTGGTATGGGCTGGGCTGAAACAAAAGCTGTAACGCGGGTGCCCATGCTGCTGGGTAGTTTTTAGGCTCAGAGAACAAAGTTGTCCCAGACCTAGCATCCCCTTGGGTTTTACTTTTGTGAGCAGGACTCCCAGTCACCAGGGGTGCAGCCTCACCATGTGGGTGGCCAGTCCACTGTAAAATGGGCTCCTAGCAGGGCAAGTACGGAAGAGCCCTGTCATCTTCCTACAGGCCTTAGGAAGTGCCCAGGGACTGAGGCGCCACAATGCATTCCTCTCCTTGCTATTAGAATGAAATCGTGTGTAAGGAGGGCACGTGATGTGATGAGCACTGGGTGTTATACGCAGCTGATGAATTATTGAACTCTACATCTGAAACTAATGATGTTCTATATGTTGGCTAATTGAATTTAAATAAAAAACAAAACAAAAGAATGAAATTGTGTGGCATTCCCAGACTCACTTGCCTGTTCATTCGTTCAGTTAGTAAATACTCGAGCACTTGCAAAGTTTAAGGCACTATACGAAGTACATTGGGGAATACAACGCCTGTTACAAAGCACTTCCTATCTTCATGGATTTTATGATCGAATACGGGAGCAGAGTCTTATACAAGGAGAAACTGAAATGGAACATAAAGGGGAAGACCAGGGACAGCAGCGCGATTTGTGGCATCGAACTAGACATTGGGAAAATCAGAGGAAGCCATGCTATTGGCAGGAAGAGCAGGAGTAAGGGCAGGGAGGTGGGAAACCATGGGATGTATGGACATGTGGAAACAGAGAAGCCAACGAGAAGGAGGGGGGTTGGCAGGGAAGGGGGACAAACACTTGAGCACCGCTCTCCACTGAGTGCTCTACCAGAAATGGTGCATTCTTCCTTTCCTGAGAACTTCACAGTACCTCTGTGGGGCAGATGCTCTTCTCTCTGGTTTACAAGGAGGAAGCTGGGGCTTCGGGAGTTGAAGAAACTTGGTTGAGGCCAGGCAACTGTTAAGTGGTAGCAGGATTTGAACCCATGACTGTGTGACTCCAGAGCCTGTGCTATCTCCCCTGTAACAAAGGATCCACGAGTGGACGTAGGGAGAAAGGATTTGTGGCCTTTTTCTGCTCCTGTGGGCCTAGCATTCTTGGCCAGGAGTGTCTGTGGTCCCTGTGGAGCGAGGCAGTGAGGCTCTGGGTTTTCTGGGCTGGTCTTAGAGTCCTGGATGGCTGAGCTCCTGACTTCCCACCTGAGTCCCATTAGGGGAGCCCCTGGCCTCTGGTATGGGAGGCAGGGGAAGCCAGGATGGTGGGAGATTCTGGAATGAAATTCAAGACATGGCCCAGAGTGTGGATTTTCATTCCCAAGTCCACCTCTAACCTTGCCTCTTTGTGACCGCCCTCCCCGGCTCCCCTCCCCCTGCATCTCTGACCTCTCCTTGGGCCCCTGCAGGCTAGGTCTGCACAAGGCGGCGGTGTTCCGCACTTGTTCCTTTGTTGCTGTGAAACAGCTCCGGCACAGTCAGCCTCTGTGTGGGAGGACTGGTGGCTGTCTTCGCAGGCAGGCATTTGCTCAGAGCAGGCTGCGCGTGAGCCCAGCGTCAAGTAACTCCGGCCTCCTCGACTCGGAGGTGGTGGGATGAGGCTCTGCTGAGGGACTGGCTGTGAAGGATGACTTCAGGGTGGGATGACGGACCGCTTCTGGGACCAGTGGTATCTCTGGTATCTCCGCTTGCTCCGGCTGTTGGATCGAGGTATTCCTGAGTGAGTGTGTGTGTGTGTGCATGCGCCCGTGCGTGTGAAAGAGAGCGAGAGACAGGCAGAAACACGCACATGGAAAGACATAGAGCGCAGGCAGTGGGGAGCAAGAAGAGAAAGAACAGGGAATGAAACAGGCGAGTAGCCAGCCTGTGGAAAGTAAAGAAAGGCTGTTTTTCTTGTGACATTTGTGACCCAGCTGGGAATTGGGAGCACAGGGCCATTTGGGGAGCATCTGTATATCAGGATCTCATTTCTTGCTGTTTTTTTTTTTTTTCTTTTAATCAAGATTTCTGTACTGTAGTCAAAGATGAGTTAAGCCCTGTGTTGCGGGGCTTTTGATAGAACACTCTGAGAAGCAGTGTAGTGAGGAGAATGGTCCCTGCAGCAAGAAGCTGGGGGCAAGCAGATGTAGGACCCAAATCTCAGCTCTGCCACTTACCAGCTCCGTGGCCTTAGGCTGATTTATGTGACTTTTCTGAGCTTGTTTCCCCATCTGTAAAATGGGCTTGGTAAGACCTATTTGCTAGGGTTGTTGTGGAATTATTATTTAATTTATACCTGTAAAGCACATAATGTCTGGTACATAATACGTGCTTTGTAAGTGTTCATTTCCTCTTTACACACCTCTCAGCATCATGGAGCTATATAGCACCTGTGCTGACGACAGCTCCCTTTGTGGATTATCTGTAGATACAGCTGGTTCAGAATTTGTAGTTTGTAGAAAGAAAAGGGAAAGTCAGTTTTATTCCTCAGGTTAATCTGACCTTAATACATTTCACCCTCACATATTCATGTGATTTAAATCTCCTGATAATGTGATGCAAATCCAGATAGTCTGTTTTAAGGAAAAGCCACTGTTAACTTGGTTGAGTAATTGATTTTTAAAAATGTGGAGTGCTATTTTTAAAAGCTTTGGCTCCTTTAAGAGGTTTTGGCAAGAATGAGATCAAACCCCTGATGGAAAAGATGGTCCTGGGGACACCCTGCTATATACCCCAAGGTGGATTCCTCTCCAGTGGGAACATTCTTAGATATGCCGAGAGGTCAGTACCAGGTAGAAGCAGAAAGCTGCACAGAGCAGGTGAACCAGGGCTCTTATCGGGGAGAAATCAAAGATGGAGGAAACCAAACCAGCACATTCGAAAAGCAGTCTCTCACTGGCACTGAAAAACAGGCCAGTGGGGACCCAGACTGGAGATGGAGATGAGAGTGTGAAGAGAGCCAGAACTTCTTACAGGTGGAGATCACAGACTGGACGATGGGGAAGGAGCTCACAAGTGTGAATCCCCCTTATCTGTGTGAACTCAGGGAAGTTACTTAAACTCTCTGTGTCTCCTTTCCTTCACTGTAAAAAAGGATGCTGGTGGTAGCACTGACTCAGAGGGTTCCTGTAGGGGCTGAGTGAGAAACTACAAGTGAAGTACTTTATCCCAGTGCTTGGCATGAAGAATGTGACCCTTCAATGTTAATTCTTATTACCAGAATGGTTAACTCTCACTCTCCTGCAGACATCCTGAGAAAGACAAGAACAGGTGGCATGTAATAACCAGAAGCTGAGAAGAGTCTAATTAAGAATTATTAGAGGCTTAGAGACAATTTATACTTACATGAATTAAAACAAAATTCAAACTAACATATGCTAATTATAAGAAGAAATTAGATGTTAGTGTATAAGCTGTAATAATAATAGTTTATTTTTACTTTCTAGAAAATGCTTGAATCCATGAATTGCAAACTTAGATTCGAGTTCTGGCTCCATTACTTTCTAAGTGCCCTTGAATAAATGGTTTACTCTCAAATGGAACCTCAGTTTGTTAATTTGAAAAATGGGAATATTAATACCAATACCTGTATTATAGAAATTTATTGTGTTAATGCATGTAAAAGTGTCAAGCATTCTTAGAAATGTCAGGTTAATAAATGGATGGATTAACCTGTGTCCCTGGATAGCAAAAGTTGGTTGCCAGAATCGTGTCTTTTTCCACAAAAGTTTTGTCATCATGTATGGCTGCAATTGAAACTTTATGGTCTTTCATAAACAGCATCTCTGGGAGTTTCTTTATTATGGGGCTTTAGACTGGCACCTTCTGACTGTGTAGGATATCTTATCTCTAGGCTTTCAGGGGCTGCCCAGTTCTGGTTAGTGGGCATCCTAGTATTGCACATACATACGGGTGCATACCCACATCTGTATTCAAGCAGAATTTTTGGCTGTCGAACACCCCTCTAGAAGCTAACGTTACCTAGCACTATATAGACAGTAGCATGCTAGGTGAGCTAACTCATGGGAGATGTTCAAGAAGTATTTGCTGAATGGATGGACAGATGCATGATGAACCCATCCTTCTGGGCAGGGAACAAAGTTCTCTTAGGTCTCTCTTTAGCTCCCTTCATCTGTTTTAGGATTTCATGTCATTTCACCCTCACCGTTGTCATGTCTCATGTCACCTCGAACGTAACAGGCCTCAAGAAAGTGAGGAGAGGCTAAGAAACGAGAAGAAGTGGGAAATGATGAGTTTAGCCCAGGAAATTGAAATAATCGACAAGCTGTGTGCCGCCTGAGTCATTCTCTTGGCTGTGACTGAGGGATAAATGAATCTGTGATTTGACACATCTAGGAAAAGGGAGGAAACAGAACACATCAGGGAGCGGAAATAAGCTTTACTGAGAAATGACGGTGCGTGCTTGGTGATTGCAGACAGACCTTTTGTCTCCCCCATCATTGTTCAGTTAAGGGCAGGGATCTTAAAAAATAAAAGGGATTGTTTTCTAGGGCTGGAGTTCGCTATGTGTAAAGATATGTAAGATAAGGAACTATCAGCTTGCTCAGACATTATTTTGATGAGTTATTTTGTTAATAGGCTCTGCTGTTTTTACGGTGTTTCTTACTGGACGTTTGTCACTTTGGCTGTTTGTGCTCTGTGCTTCCAGACAGGGACTGAAGACATGGTTTCTGTGGCGGGGACTGTCCATGGAAAGAAAGGAGCTCATACGGATAAGAAACAAGAGGAATATTGATGAGAAGTAACATCGATTTTTGTGGTTGTTGAGTTTTGGCATATCCTTGGGGACCCAACACGTGAGGAGGGGGCTTACATTTCTTTGTTTTCAAGGCAGTCATTTTGGAGTGAAGGAGGAAGAGTGAAAAGACTGGTGGCTCCTTCTTCACAGGGCATTGGGCAGTGCTTACCACTGTACAGAACGTCTGCTGGTTGTCCATGAGATGATTTTAGGTGACTTACATATGTCGCTGGAGGGTCTCTTGCTGCCTGGCACTGTCCAGCAGACAGTCTGTTCTGCCCAGTGTCTGCTTCCATTGTGCTGTCCCCCGCCCCCACCTCATGTGACACAGGCCCTCCTTAGCCCCACTTATCTTTCAGAGAGCCCCTCACTTACGCCAGCCCTGCTTGGGTCTCATGCTCTGCCCTGCCTTCATCTCTGGCCCCAGGTGCCTGTCCCACCCAGCCTCCCTGCTTCCTCAGCCCCTCTCCCTCCCTAGGGCTCCTTTAAGGGCACGGCCTCATACCACTTGCTGCCTGTGACCCCGTTCTCTGGCATTCTTCTGCTAGCCTCCAACCCATCACCAGTCTTCCTGCTCTCCTCTCCCCATGCCTGTGCCGACTTTGCCCCGTATCCTGGGTCTTTTCTGCCTCTCCCTGCCACCTGCCTTGAGTGCTTTTCCCTCTCAGGAGCCCCCGTCTTGTCTTCTTTTGCCCTTGCCTTTTTATGTCAGCTTTCCTTTACCCTCAGTCCACTAGTTTCTTTTAAAAATAAATGTAAGTAAAATGGAGTTGATTTAAAATACTCTCGAGGAAATAACTGTAGGAGATATATGGATATGGCGAAATGGTGTCAGAAGTACATAAATGACTGATGTGTGGAAAACTTAAGAAGTGATATGTAGACTTTACAATATAGGCTTTAGATGGCTAATTTCTTCTCAGTGCTTTGTCCATATTCCTGTACCTACCACACAGAGCTTTGGATTCTGGGCCAGAAACCGACCGGTTCTTACTGCTGCATGTACATTAGAATCACCCGGGCGCTCTTAGAAAGTTCAGTGTCCAGTTCCTCCCTTCCCACCGCCCCCCCCCCCCAAGCCAATTAAGTTAGAATCGCTGGAAAGGGGGCTGCATATTGGCATTTTTAAGGGCTCTGCAGGTGATTCTGATGGAGCCGGGCTTGAGGACTGCTCATTGCCGTCCTGTAATACGGATGCCAGAGAGTAAAGGCAAAAATGACTCTTTAGCAAAATAACAAAATAAATGAGAAAATCAGTCACTATATGAGAATAATAAACATAAGAGTAAACATAGGAATGCACTAAGGGGTAAAATTTAAAAGAACACAATCTTTTGGGTATAATTCATGCAACTTTCTTTAGAGACTTCACTGCAACCATTTTCTATCACTACCTAGCTAAACCTTGACTTTCCTTCATATTTCTAGGAACAAACTTCACCTGTGTACAAGGATGTTGTCTGGCCCAGCTTGTTTGGGGCTTTGGCGCTCTGTTCTGACTGCCTAGGGCTTGGGAGATTGGGATGACGGTTTGTCACTGCAGATGTCAAGCACCTTTCATTGCTTCTTAGTATAGCTCCCAACAGCTGAGCATTGCCTGTATTCAGCTAGAATTCAAGAAGGAAATTCCCTTTCTCCTTCCGGATAGATGGGCAGTGAGGAGAGTAACTTTTCTGAAGCCTTCAGTGTTCAGCCAGGAATCTACTTCTGTTTCTTACCAAAGTCCCCCTTTCCCTGTGCAGCTGTTCTCTCTTGCCTCAACCTTCACAGCTTCTAAATGTCCTAATCCAGGGATTGACTCTGCCAGGTGCAGTGCAGGGTCAAGAGGCACCTGGCCCTCATGGCTGTGGCTCTCAGGCATCTTGACCTTTGATCTCGTCCTTCCCATGCCTATAGCTCTCTTCCTGGCCCTTGGTCTCCCATCACTGATAGATGCCCTGTCTGTGGTCTGCTTGCTGCTCAGTAATCTGCCCAGCTCTGGTCCCTGACTGTGTCAGACTTGGTGACTCTACTTAGTCCATTTGCTTGTGGCCAGTCCCAACTGTCATGGACTCTGGGACACCCACTTTGCTTTGGCTTGTCCTGCTCTTGTTAACTATTGCCTATGTGTGCCCGGCTTGACGTGTGGCTGCTTTGTGCCAACCTTTATGAGTTATCCCTTCCCTCCTATGATCTGTGGGAAAAAGAAAAGCACACAGCATGTGTATGAAAAGTGTTGGATGGCTCTCCTGCACTGGGGATTTTCTAATTAGAGGAGTTTAGGTTGTAATCACCTTCCCGTTTGAGCGGAATATTCATATAATATGTAAAGAAGTTACTTTAACTTAGCTTTTTTTTTTTTTTTTTAAGATTGTAGTTATTTATTTGAGAGAGAGAGAGCACAGAGGGAGAATGAGAGGGAGAAGCAGACTCCCCACTGAGCAAGGAGCCTGATGCAGGACTCAATCCCAGGACCCCAAGATCATGACCTGAGCCGAAGGCAGACACTTAACCAACGGAGCCACACAGGCACCCCTTAACTTAGCTTTTTAAGTTGCAAATAGATATCTCTAATAGTTATTTGATTGACTTTCGGCACAAGGCTACTTTTTCAAAGGGACCAAGTCTCTTGTCCAGTAAAGAGTTTGAACACAGCACCTCTTGAAACACCATCCCAGACAAATCCCTGTTGCTCCAGAATCCACAAGAAATGCCCCAAGTCTCTTCTTCTTATAGTTAATCCACACCCTTCCCCTTCTAAACCTTGCAACCCCTATGTCCTCCAGAAGGAGCTCCCCAAATTTGTCATGCCTGGTTCTGTTTGGAGGCAGGTGGGCACTATTCCATGACTCACAGTGTGCTTCTATGGGTAGTAACAAGACACGTCTCATGTGGTGGTTGCGAGCGCCAAAGGAGTTAGTATGTGAGGCATTGCCTGGCTGGAAGAAGTGCTTGGCAGGTACATGTTTTCCTCCCAGATTTCTGCTGCCTTTAGGAGTTTAGTTACTTCTGGGGGGGGGGGGCTTTCCCTCCACTGAGAGTGGAGCTTCTCTGAGTTTAGGTCCTTGTCCCACCACCCCGTTATATTCTCACCCAGACACCTAGTTCAAGATGGTTTCCAATAAATCACTTTGGCTAACAGAGTATCTGAACTCTCCAGAGAACAAAGGAAAGGTCCTGATTATCATGTCATTGTTAAGGAGGAAAAAAGAGAACTGTAATGATTTGACAATAATATCTTATCCCTGTTGGTCCTCATGATGTTTCTTTGAGGTAGATTACTTCAGTCCCCGTTTCAAAGATGGTGAACAAACTTATAGAGGTTAGTACTTGGCTAAAGTCTCAGAGCTGTTAAGGGAAGAACAAGATCCTTGTTCCCAAGGACACCTGACTCCCATCTGGATTGAGTTCTTTCTATACCTGTTATGGTACAGGTAGGGAGATACCCCCTTTTCTCTTTCTCCAGCACACGTGTTAAACTGGGGTTTCTGTCCACCTCCCGTCAGCACAGACCGAGCATACTGCTGGGACGTCTTGTCTGTGGTGCGAGATCACTAGACAAGATATATCTAGGCCACGTCCTGGGGGAAGGACACCGATAGCTGTTCTGTGACGTCCAGGTGTGGTGTTTCCATCCAGTGGGGTGGAGGTTACCGTGATGTGAGAACAGTAAAGCAGCACTTTTCTGGGTGTGGTGTGGCTTCCCAGGGCCCGTTCTACTCTTGTGGCATATTCAGCGATTGCTGAGAGTCAAGGGCTAATGGGGCAGCTGTGTCCCTGGATGGTCATCGAGCCAACTGGTCTCTCAGTATAAGTGATGAATTCCCCTTCACCTTGCAGATGGAGGCGGCTTGTTATTAAAGAATCGGTCAAAGCAGTAAATGTTGTTGGTATCACTACTGGCAGCACTGATCATATCTAATAAGGGCCTAGGCGTAGCGGGGAATATTTGGGGGTAGGAAGTAGGCTTCCCGCCCTTAGAGAGCTTGCAATTCAAACTCCTGAAAGACCGAGATCTATCAGTAGCCTCTGTGAGTCTCTGTTGGCCCCTCTGTGAAATGATGGATTACTTATAAGGTGGATTCCTTCTAGCCGTAAGGTTCCATGGTTCTATGTGGACAATACTTGCAATACCTGTAAAATAATATACCTGTAATACCTATAATATAGCTACATGGTGCTGCAAGGTATTATTTCATGTTGAATTGCTAAAAGAGTGCTATACATTCGTAAGAGGGAGACATAATTAGTCTGAATGAAAGAAGAAATGTTTGCTCATTCAACAAGCATCTTCTGCGGGCTTACTATATGCTATGCCCTGTTAAGGCTCTGGGAATACAATGCTGAAGAAGATGGTATTCTTGTGTTCATGAAACTTCATAGTCTAGTGGGGGAAACAGACAATAACAAATAACACAACAGATACCACAATGGCAGGTAGGATGAGAAGGAAAGAACTGAGTTAAGCTTCAGTTGTCCTTAGTTATGAGGCTGGAAGTCAGAGTATAGACTTTCTGGGGTATTCATGTGGTAGGAGTTAAGAGTGGAGAGATAGGTTGGGGCTACCTTGTGAAGATTCTTGCTTGCATGTCAAGTTAAAGGCAAATGATGGCAGGGTAGCAGCATTTAATTTAAAAATGTATTGACTGATTTCCACATACCAGGCAGGAGGGAATATAGGTACTGGGAATATAGCACCAGCACCAGGTACTAAAAATATGAAGAAGGGTAACATGGTATAACCTAATGCTAGTTCCTTCATGCAACTGAAATATGGCTATGTTTCTAGAGAGCAGTTAGGGTGGCAGATGCATGGTTTTGAGTTATCGGCCTAAAAGTGATAGTGAATTGATAGTAGCTCAGGGAAGACAGTATGGGGGGGGGGGAGTGTGAGTAGTGTAGACTGATCTTGGAAAGTGTAGACATGGGGAGACAGGATCAAAGCCATGAGAGTATTCCTGAGGGTAGGAGGAGAGCCAGGATACAATAAATTCATGAGAGTAGAGGAGAAGGGACAGTTAGGGATCCAGGTGGGGCAACATTGAAGGCTTTGGTGACAGAAGGCTTTGGTGACTACTCACAGCTTTGTTTCAGCAGCCTTGGTGAGGAGAAAACCAGATTGCAGTGGGAGGAGATGGTAAAGATGAGGCAGCAGCCAGCACATATTGTTTGTTTGAGAAATATGTCAGAAAATGCAAAGTAAAAATAGAATAGCGGTTGGTGGGACATTAGGGTCAAATGACGGTTTTGTTAAGGAAGGGAGGCCTAAATGTATTTGAGGATGGGATGGGGCCAATGACAGGGAGAAGTTTGAAAGTGATGTAAAGAAATGGATTTATTAATCCATTCGATAAATATTCATTGAGTGCCGACAGTGTTCCGGGTCCTGTGCTATTTGCTGGGGATACAGCATGAATAAGGCATGAAGTCTTCATGAAGTTTACATTCTAGTGGGTGAGGCAGATAATACACAAGTCCAGCAACAGTTGAATTTATAATAAGAGCTTGTGATAAGTGCTGTAAAGTGCAGCAGTGACCTGGGGGAGGTAGGGATGGGTTGAAGGAAGAGTACAGATGGAAGTGGTAGACCGGAGGAGGGGAATGCTTCCTCTGTTGGAAGGAAGGTGGAAGGAGGTGCTTAGAAAGCTATTTTTAAGTAGAAAGAAGAAGAAGACCAAAAAAAAAAAAAAAAAAAAAAAAAAAAGGAAATGCACTTCAGGTGGCCTTGATATTCTTAGCAGAAGAGTAGGCTGGGACTGGAGAAGTGGGCTAGTTCAAGACCTCGGATAGGTCCTCACCTGCTTCATTCAAGTCTCCAACAACCCTGTGATGCAGGTGGTGTTATTTTCATTGTATAGATGAGATAACTGAGGGGACTCAGAGAGAGCCTATAACTAGAAAGTACAGGGGTGAGGTGGCAGGGAAGTCGATCAGCTGTATACTCTGCCATTGAACGGCTCAGAGGGGATGGTAAATGAGTGGAGAACCATAAGCCTGCCAGTGAAATCGAGAGATCAGTCCCTCCTCCCTCCTCTTACACAAAACCTTATGCTGGGCCCTGTGGGAAACTCTTGGAGAGGAGATGACACCTGTGCATGGAATGCATTAAGGACATAAATCAAGCCATCAGCACGTACTTTCTATTAAGCACACTGTCCTTGTGAGTATTTGGATTTTTAAGGATTTGGGTAGAGCAAGGGAAAAGGGCATTCCGGGTGAGAGAAAATGCAGTGCAAACACTCTGGTGATTCAGAGGAAAGGTGTAATCAGAGAAGGCTGGAGCTTTATCAGATAAAAAGTGAATTTACTGGTTCAAGAGATGGTATTGGGCCAAACAAGATCAGTGGTAAGTAAGAAGAGGTTTTTGTTTCTCATTCTCTTTACCTCCATAACTGTACCCTCAGCAAAAGAAGAGACAGAGTTGGAAGAGACCTCTCATTTAAGAGATGAGGAAACTGAGCCCAAAGAGAGGATTTCAGTTCCTGGGGCCATGCACTTAGTTATGGTTGAGCCTGCCCATGAAACCAGGAAACAGAAACTCCTAGTCAAGGCCTCTTTCCATTCTATTTCCCTGTGGTTTCAACCCAGCCCCACCCCCTTTCACAAGCTCAGTGTCCCTGACAGAGTCGTTGTATGTGAAAGAATGGGCAGGCTGGAGAATTCATGGATTTGAGGGATGTCTAGATTGGATCCAGCTTCTTAAGACTCCAGGCAAAATTTCTAAGAAGCCCCCCAAACAGGCTCTATTTCTTTCTCCATCCTCCCTTGTTATTATCATGAAAAATAGGCTGAGTGGAGTTGAAAGTGGCACCTCCTGGCTCCCCTGGTCTATTGCAGAATTGAGTTCTAAAGAAACCAGTCCAGAGCAAAGGCAGAGGAGTGTCTTCCTTATAAACCCAGGCTAGGAGGAAGAATTGGCATGGGGCTTTTAATCTACATTCATGCCAAATGAAATCTGTTAGATGGGATAATGAGCTCCATATTTTATAGACTATTTTAAGCCTGTCTCAAAATAAAGTACAGGACTAGGGGTGGAGGAAGGACGTAAGGCTTGGAGACAAAATGCCATGGCTTACTCATCAGTGTTTTCATTTTAATGATCCCAACCCCAGTACAAGTCCCTCAGTGACACTGTAATGGAAACCACATTTTTTTTTTTCTGCTGGAAGTTTCAGGATGAACACAGCCAAATGCTTTGGGGCATAATTAAGGTTATAAACTCTCATCCCCGGTAAAACACAGACCTTTTACCCCAGGGGGCTCAGTTAGAGACAGTGTGGTTGGAAAGCAGTTCAAATTATAGAGACATTTCTTTTGCCGATCTCTAGCCCACCACAGCTTCTTTTCTGGGCCTTCCCTCCCTGTTCCTCCTCCCTCCTCTTCCCCTTAACCACTGCCTCATCCCTGGGAAGGAATAAACGAACACATAAATAAATAAGGACCCTGGTATTCACTCCTTTCCTGCCACGGGGAGAGACTCTCAGACAGATGCTGCTGTGTCTGCAGGAGGCTAGACAGGGCTGGCAGAGGCAGCACATGTGTAGCAGGAAGGCAGCCCAGGTAGCCTGCCAATAGATGTGGGGTACTGGGAGGGGGAAGGTGCATGTGTCATCAGTAGGAATGGGAGGAGGTGGGGAATGTTCTACACATTACAGGCTGGAAAATCCACCTCATAGGAAGGTCTTGAGGACCTAAGAGAACAAGGTGGTCCCTCCTCTTGTGTTTAGACATGATGGGTTAAGAGCTCTCTCAACTTACATCTCCTTTGCCTTCACCAACTTTCTGAATCTGCAGAGAGCAAAGTTAAGAAACATGGCCTGGCCAACTCGATTACATGGGCTTATTTTCCTCCTTTCTTAACCACATCTTGAACACCTGGAATATATAAGATAGTGGGAACCCTTAGTGCATGTATATAAACTCTTTCTCTGGCCAATTGCAGTCCAATTTTATTCACATTGCGAAGGATCTAGTTAGCATAAGGAACAAGTGAAGGACTAGAATATTCCCCACTCCCACCCCCAGCTGCCTTGATCCCATAATCTGCCCCTGAGGTTAGTGATTCTATGATAGACCATGATGAGACCCAGCTAGGCACTCTGGCTCCTTAGAGATCATATCACTGCTTCATTTTTCTTCTCACTAACCCCGTCACCAAAGGGCAAATAGTCATGTCCATAATATCACCTTCAGGAAGATGCTATTAATGAGTGCATTGTCAATTCATGTCTAACAAGTATAAATACCTCTTTCAGCCTTACCTTCCTCATCTGAAGAATTAAGGTAATATATGTCTGTGGTAGTCATAACTATTCACTAGTATTTCCAGTTCTCCACCTTATGAGCACACAGTAAGATTGTACTTCCCCACACTTTTGGCCATGTGTTTCACTTCCAAATGGAAGTTTTAAAAGCCATAATACTATTTACTTCATTTGCCCACTGTTTCACTGACTATAGAAGCTATTTTGGAATAAAGTCTCTATCAGCCTGGGACCCTGAATGACTGGGAGCATAGCCCTCTGTTGAAACATGTTGAACATGTAGTGTAAACAAGAAATAATCATCTTTCTGTTAAACTACTGAGATTTTGAGGTGGTTTGTGTCCATAGTCTACCATGCTTGTATTGACTGATATATACTACCTTGTAAGACTTTGTGAGGAATTACACAGAACAGAAATCTATATGCAATGCATGCCACATAGTTGGCATTCAATATATGGTGGATAAATGGTGGATACTTTATTATCACTATGAATATCATTTAAGATGCTTTTGGCTTCAGGTAGCTGAAATTCAAAATAGCTTAAACAGTAAATACTTCACCTGCTTCTCTCTTCCTACTTCTTTTCCTGCTTCTCTTAACAAGAAGTTCAGAAGGTGGGCTGTTAAATCAGAGGCTCAATATCATCACCAGATTCTTATTTAGCCATCTTGGGTTCATTAGATTTCTTACAACTATAGATTGTTGCATTTCATCACTTTTGGGAAAATTCTCAGTCATTATCTCTGTTCTTTTTCTTTTCTCCTTTTGGGATACCAATTGATGGAAATTTCTTGAATTTGAATCAATTTTGAAATTGATTGAAGTTGAAATTTCTCACCGTATCTTCTATATTTCTTATTGTTACTTCTATATTTGTCATATTTAGCTCACCTTGGTGCATCCTAGTCTCCTCTGATTTATCTTCCAATTTATTAATTCTCTAACCAGCTAAGTCTAATCTGCAATTAAATTTGTTCATTGACTTCTTAATTTCAAGTATTGTATTTTTCAGTGCTAGAATCCCTATTCTTTTTCAAATCACTTTTTTTTCAAGTTTTCTTTAAAATTTAAAATTTGTCTTTTGTTTCTCTGAACATTGTAAGTATATTTGCTTTATAGTCTCTAGTTGGATAATTCCAGTATCTGGAGTCTTTGTGGGTCTTTTTCTGTAGTCTGCTGTTTCTGATGGTTCTTGCTCATGGTGTCTTTTTTCCTTGTGCTTTGATTGTTCCCTGGTCATTATTTTTGAAAAATATTTTATGATAATAATTTGAAGCCTAGAATGGTAACTTTCTCCTACAATGATCATTTTTCTTTTGCCAGACACCTAGAGATACAACCAGTCCAATTCTACCTTAGTCCAATGCTTGAATGCTTGGGGATCCTCAGATTATATGTAGCTGTGTTTCAAGTTTCCATGAGAGCTGGTTTATTTCTTCATTGCCTTTACCTTAAGGATGAAGCCCTCTCTCTGGGAGGAAGCCCAGCTTAGAGTGGAATATTTTTTATCAGAGTCCCTTCCTTGAGAAAGCCCAGAATTTTGATTTTTCTCCCCTTTCCCATCCTGGCTGTCAAAAGCATAGCTAGTTTTACAACAATTTCTTGCAGATTGGCTGATGTTCTGAGGGCAAATGCTGCTTTGTGTTTTGGACCTACCTCTTTGGATTCTCCTCTTCTCCTAGGTTTTGGCCTAGTAATTCTTTGTTATTTTCTTAGCTCTTTAATGCTTTTAGGAAGATTGAGAAAAAAAAAAAAACAACGATTGTTTTTAGTGGGAGGGTTGGTCCTAATTTCTCAGCCTGCCATTACAAGAATGGAGATCCCAGGACCCCAATTCTTTGCATTCTTTCATTCCTTATAGTCCCAAGATGGCTGCCATAGTGCCACATGTCACATGGAGAAATGACAACTGAAAAAGCCTGGTTTTAATGCATGTATTCACGTAGGTCTTTTTTTTTTTTTTTTTTTAAGATTTTATTTATTCACTTGAGAGAGAGGGAGAGCACAGAGGGAGAGTGAGAGGGAGAAGCAGACTCCCTTTTGAACAGAGAGCCTGACATGGGGCTCGATCCCAGGACCCTGAGATCACGACCTGAGCCGAAGGCATATGCCCCCGACTGAACCACCCAGGCACCCATCACATAGGTCTTTTTAAGAGCAAGAAAACCTATCCCAGATGTCCCTTGGGAGACTTTTTCTCATGTGTCAAAGGACATAATTATACCACCAATTCCTAAACAAGTCACTAGAAAGGGGATATAATTTTCATGATTGGTATAACATAATAACATTTACCCTGTGGGGCTGGGAGGGTCTCTACTTCTCCTAAGGAACATGGTTGCTGATTCCTAAACAAAATCTAGGTTCTATAAGCAAGGAAGAAAGGGGTAAATTGCTCCTGGGCAGGCAATCAGCTGTATCAGTCACACTCTGCTAGAGTTAAGGATTAAGACATGTAGACATATTTCTTGCCCTAGTTAGGGGACCTACGTGCTCTGAATGAGGCAGAAAAACATAGAGCCAAACCCTAATGGAAAGGATTCTGAAGTACTTAGGGCATGTCCCTTGAAAACACATTTTGTAACTTAAAAAAAAAAATTGAGATGGCCTGTGATCAAAATGTTAAAAACTTATTTAATCAAAAATATTAAAAAACAAAATTCTATTGTAGAACAAAGGGCCTTACTGGAAATTTATTCATAATATTTAATCACACTATAAATTACTTCTATAAGTGTATATTGCATAAAAACTAATATATCTGATGGAGTCATATAGCTCCCCTGGGTGAGCTGGGTTCTTGCAAGTATTCCTGGCAGAAGAAGGATCATATTAAGGTTTAAGGATTCTCACAGACCTTGGGAACACAGGATCACTTCCCCAGCAGGGCTGGAAGGCTGTCCTTGCTCTAATATACCTGTCCTTGTTACCTAGGAGCAGGGTTGGAGGCACAGAGGTGAGGTATGAGGGGACCAAAGAGAGCCTTTCCTGAGGGCTGGCTTACTCTCTGTCTTGGAAAACCAGGTGGCCTCCACATCCTCTCTTTGGTAAAAAAGGCCCCAGAGGGAGGGATATTTATCCCCCTCCATAGTTTTCACCTGAGAAGAAGAGGTCCAGTTCCTGAACCAATACCTTCTACAGGTTCAGGATCTATCTCCCCTTCCTCTCTTTTCCATATCCCAAGTCTATGGCTTGACCTCATCTTAGGAGTTCCCCTCATCAATCCATCATTTGCCACAGGTTGCTAGCTCTTGGAAGTCCCTCAAAGAAGATACCCAAAGAAAGTGTGCCAAGCAGGTTGAAAGTGTGCATGGAGTGATATTTTTGGTCATGGGCAGATGAGTACAGCTGGGTTTTGGGAGGTGGTTTCATGTGGGGTGAAAATGAGTTAAAAGTACACTCACATGTAGCTTCTGTCCCCTTTTATCACCTCCACACTATCTTAAACTCTATCAGTTAAAGCTATTGATTTGCATGACCAGGCTCCTTTAAAAACCAAAGAAAAACCTAAAACTTAAAGTTGGGAAATATTGAGCACAGTGGTAGGCTTATTTTGCCGATTGACTTACTTTTTAGGCAGTGTGAAGAATGGTTCAGTGTGATGAAGCTTTGAGATCAAAATGGCTTGGTTTAGCTCACAATTCCACCATTCACTGCTGTGTAATGTTGGGTACCTCTCTAGGCCTCAGTTTCCCCATTTATAAGATGCTGACAATATCAGTATTTATCTCATAGTGTTATTGTATGAAGTGATGTCACACATGTAAAAAGCCCAGTAAATGTTAGCTATTAATTCTTAACCCTTACTGCCTAAAATCTAACTTTTGGATGAGAAGGGGATGGGGGATCAGGAGGGGATCTAAGGCCTGGAGGCCTAGGGGGGCAGGTCTCAAAGGGGTGGGGGAGACAGAAAGGGTCAGGAGTGCTGAGTACTGGTACTTTGAGAGGAGGCACCTGAGAGTTGGAGGTGAGGGAGGGAACCAAAGACCAACATTCACTTGCCTTGAAGTTTAGCCCAAGGCCTATGGGGGAAACTTCAGCCTCAGGCTGCCCTCTGTACCTTGTGAGTGGGATGTGTTTCCTGCAGGAGCAGAGTCATCCATCAGTAGCTCCTTTTAAGGCCCTGCCTCGTCACCTTGAGGCTCCCTGCCAGGCAGCTGAGCTGGGCTACCTCTGAGGGGGCAGTCACCCTGCTGCCTCCTGCTGGCTCCGTCCACCAGCTCAAGGTGCTTCCCGCCTCTCTGGAGTTCCTTCTCCATTAAGTAGATTAAGGGCTCGGCTGACCTAGCCCAGAATAATGGACACACTAATTGGCAGTCATTAGAGGGCCTCAGCATTGATAAATCTTCAGGCCCTGGGCAGTATCTGCTGAAATCCATTCTTATCGACCAGTTCAGGAGAGAAGGATCCAAGAGCCAAGGTGAAAGCCTGGTCTTGCTGCCGAGGGGGAGGGGCTGAGGCAGCCGGTCCTCAGTGGTGCCAGAAGGGTAGGGTAGGCCCTGGGCAGAAGCAGTGAAAGAAGAGGAAGGCAGAGGAAGGGCTTTACTTTTTAAATAGGAAAGATGGTAGGTAGTAGTAGTCTGGGCAGCAGATTGGGCAAGAGATTATGTCAGAGGCAAAGGAACGTAGCTTTGTCTACACTGTGGCCACCGTGGCCGCTGGACCTGTCCTGGCCATTTCATCAGAGTCAAGCAGCCTGTTGGTCCTGTTGATATGATGGCTTTGAATGGGCATGCTCTCTTTCCCAGATGTTCATCTCCAGCCACCCCTGAGCCCATGGCATGGCATCTGAGCCCTCAGGAGAGGAGCGCTGTGCAGAAGTTGAAGGAGCTGTTCTCCTGAGGACTCTGCGTGACATACGGGTACAGAGGATGCCACCTTGCGAACACAGAGTGGGGAAGAAGGGCTTCGCTTCCATCAGGGCTTGACCCCGGGGCTGTGGGGACTCTGGGGAACTCAGGCGGTCTGGCACTCGGAGTGCTGAGGGTCTGAGGGCTCTGGAGCAGCACTCTGGGTCAGATGCTGGTACCCTCAGAGAGGGCACCTTGCGCATCTGCCGGCAGCAGTGGGCAGCCAGAGCAGGAGAAGGACGTGGCAGGTGTGGCCAGCGGAGTGCTCGGTGAGCACAGGGAGATGTGAGCAGGGCTCCTGAACATCATGGGATCAGACTTTCCAGGGGCTGGGATACTACATGAGAAAGGAAATCAGGCCAACAACAGGGTTGCCTCTACTAAGGGGGACTTCTTGTCTGGTGAGGACTAGAAAACTCAAGTTGTAGAAGAAACATCTTGGCATTGAGGTACTCCTTAAATTGGCAAATATTTATTGAATACCTATTCTACAAAGGTACTATTATGATAGTGAACAAGACAGGCAGTCTTTGTCTTCATGGAAATTACAGCAAAGGGAAAGGATTATTTAGTTGGAAAGTGCCGTGGAGCAGAGAAGAGAATTCCAGTTGTAGATCTTAACTTGAAAGACCTTGAAGGATGGGTAGAAGCTGCACTTGTGGAGATGGAGGAGAGCCACAGAGGAAAGGTACAGAGTAGGAGGGTTTGGTGAGTTTGGGAAATGGTCTTTATGTGGAGGTTGTATGTGTATGCTCATTTTGAGCATGTGTGCAGGGTATTTGGGACAATAAGAGAGAAAGCTGGAAAGGTCGGCTGAGTGGGCTTTATGTTCCACACTAGAGTTTTAGGATTTTATTTAGTAGTTTATGGGCAGCTATTGGGAGATTTTTGAGCAAGGAAATTAACTTGATCAATCCTTTCCTGTCCCCGGCTGAGGTCACTTAGTAGCATTGGTGTTGGGCAGGGCTTCAGGCCATGATTGTTTCAATATGTTCTCTTCCTGGCTTTCTCACGGGAGCAGTCGTAATTTTATTTTTACCCACATCTCTGTTTTGGGTGTGCTTCAGATTAGCAGCTCTATGCTTCCAGTTGGAAGAGAGCTTCTGTTCAAAGTGCTGTGTGGGTGGAGTCCTTCCGCCACTGTCCAAGGCCTGCTGCCCCTCCTGGGTGTTGACCTTGGCTGTAGAGGGTGTGTCCCTTGATTTAATGGTGTTTGCTTCCCCTACTTTTTCAGCTCCTTCCCCATGCTTCTGAATGACCCAGGGTTCCTGCAGGGAGGTTGAGCAAGGGGCAGCTTGTTGTTTGGGTGTTAGCTAGGGGCAACAACTAATAAATGAATGGTCAGTTATTTCTGGAATGTAGGTCTTTGCTTTAGCCAGATTTACTTCCATTTTATCATAAATACAAGCAGCTTCATAAATTTAAATTGGTTTCCAGAAACAGATGCTGGTTCCAGGAATATTTCTCGGTATGGAAGACAGGATTGTCAACAAAGATGGGGATGCATTTTTAAAGATAAGATCTATTTGCCAGGAGATGGTCTACGGAGAAACAAATTTGGTGGTTTAAAACTCTGTGTATCCAGATGAAGGGTATGATGCAGATTTAACTTTCAGTGACTGTGATGTTTTAAAAATATCCCTGTGGTGCTGTTAGCTTAGTTGGCCTGGACACTGTATTCATGAGGGGAAGGCTGTGGCTCAGCTCTCATCCCTCTGTTGGACAGATAACTTCTCTCTGGCCATGGTTAGAGACTGCATCTTCCATTCCAGCTGGTAGTCTCTCTGTAGCTTTTGATTAGTCATGCAAGGGCCAGCAAAAATAGTATAGACAGACAACAAAAATCTAGTCTTTCTACTGGAAAAATAATTCAGAGAAAGTGGCCTGTTGATAATGGTTGTGTTGCAGTTTAGTTTTTGTACTTTGATTATGTACTTCTTATGTGCCAGGAACTGTCCTAGGTGCTTATCTCAAATGTCACAATAGTACTGTCCCTATATTACAGATGAGAAAACTGAGACTCAAAGAAGTTATGTGACTTTCCCAAGTCAATGAGCATGTATAATGGATTCTAACCTAGGTTTTCTTATTCTAAACCTCGTGTTCTTTCCTGTCCTCCATCTGGACACTGGGATGAGAATACCCATACCCTAGATGCCTAGAGGAAGGATCAGATGTTGGACCATTCAGTGATATCTTGGGATCTCCTCTGGCCATGAAAGTATATTTGGCTATGACCATAGGCCTCTTCTTGCTTTGAAGCAGAGTTACCTCTATCCCATTTGACGTCCAAGTTAACATCTGCTCATTGCCAACTGGACCCCTGGAGACTTCTCTCTATCTTCCAGCCCCCAACCCCCTGCTGAATTGAGGAAGTGACAGATGGAAGATCAAGTGGCAGATGGAAGATCAGATTTCAGACATTGCAGGCTTCATTCTGACCTACAATAGCTCGGAGAGAGAGGAGGGGGTACTGGCCAGTGCGTGGACAAGTTGAGCTGCTGCCCTGAGCTGGGGGTCTATACTGGGAATTTCTTTTATGAAAAAGGAAAACAGTGGTGTTTTTTCCTTGAGCATGTGGTAGAGAAAGAATCAGCAAATTATTTGATTACTTAAATAACTAAAACATTAAGCATCATCTCTGGAGAAGGCAGAATTGGTGTAATTTGAAAGGTACTAGGAAAGTGCTTTCTGCCCAAAACTTCTCTTACCCTGGCAGTGCCTTGGCACCCAGAATAGTTCATTCATTCTTTTGGGCTAATAAACCACAGCTAATCCTTTAATGAGTGTGAAAATAATGCACCCTGGTGTTAATTTAAGATTCCTTGGCTCCGGAAGAAGTAGAGGAACAGAGGCTTTGTGTGTGGGGGGGTGCGAGTGTGGAGTGGGGTGGGTGGTGTCTAGAGTGAATGGATGACTCAGACGTGGTGGGAGTGTTCTGGGACGCCTTCCTGGAGGAGAGAAACACTTAACATGGTGTGATGGTAGAGGATTGTTCCTTCAGGAGCTGTGGATTGGGGCATTCACCAAGTTACTGAACATCAGTTTTTAGTTTCTCAGATAATGGAATTAGCTCTAGTAGTCAAGGTACAAAGCCATTATTAACTTATAAGCTTTTATAATTGCTTTTTGGAAGCCCTTTCTGCTTTGGCATAGTAAATCTCCTTCACAGTGCCAGGGATTTAAAATTTTTAGAAATGACATTTAATTAATGTAAAAGGTAAAATCTCTTTGGATTTCAAGCTGCCTTGGGAACCTTCTCGCCTCCTCCCAGGTGTCATCCAGGAAGCCTCCCTGAGGGAGCCGTGGAGGGAGGCAGAGAAGAGTGCCTTCCCTAGGAGTGACTGCTGCACTTTCTGGACCCAAGCAACATTCCGTGGGGCTGCAAGAGACACTTCCATCTGTGGCAGGAGCCAGATTTCTGGGAGGCTGAGTGGTGAGCTCTCAGCTGGGGTCAGGCCAGAGAGACCACATATGGCAGACGGCTCGGCTCTGGCTGCCACTTGATGGGGGCTGCTCTTGGGGCCAAGGGAGTGGGAGTGGCAGAGACTTCTCCCTGTGAAGGACACAGGGGAAGTTCCTCTTCAGATCTAGGGAAGTTTTAGCAAGTGAATGGGGATTATGCCATCTCTGCGGGAGAGTTTTCTGAGGAGACTGTGAAGATGTGCATAAATATGAACAGTTTAAAGGTGCAACACACACACACACACACACACACACACACACACACACACACAGAAACTCTCTGCCGCTGACACAGGTTCTGGATATTACTAAGAGTTCTGTACATCTCTATATAAGATTAATAGAAACACTCACTTAGGCCACATGTAAACAGGTTAGGCAATGAGGCCTATTTAGTTATGGAACTCTAATAAAAGTAAACAAATTCCATTTCTTTTATTTTTATAACTATGTCTTATTTTTTTTAAAGATTTTATTTATTTATTTGAGAGAGAGAGACAGATAGTGACAGAGATAGCGAGAGAGAGTACAAGCAGGGAGGAGAAGGAGAAGCAGGCTCCCACTGAGCAGGGAGCCTGACGTGGGGCTCGATCCCAGGACCCTGGGATCATGACCTGAGCTGAAGGCAGACACTTAACCGACTGAGCCACCCAGGTGCCCCTATAACTATGTCTTATTTGAGCATGTATTATATACCAGGTTAGTCCTAAATACCAGAACTGTATCTTCTCATTTGTCACAACACCACTGGGAGGTAGCTGTAATTAATTGTTTCCAGTTTATAAAGCACCTCTGTCATCTCATTTGATTCTTCCGACGGACAGTATATTTCCACGTTGTACGAGTGGGAAATGGCCAGAGGTGGTGATATTGGAGTTGGAACTCACAGCTCCTTACTGCGACTCCTGTCTCCTTTTGACTGTACCACAGTGCCCTCACTCTTCCTCACCCCCGCCTTGTTCTACAGAGAGTTTCTTGGGATTTTGTGTCTGAGAGAGGTATCTGAGCAGGATGAGCTTTGAGGATGTCGATGGGGTTGAGAACAAAGTGACAGGGAGCAGGGAATGGAGACTGACCGGCAGGGCCCTGGGGGATGCGTCAGGGGCAGCGCAGGCATGGCTTAGGCTCCGGGTGCAGAGGGAGCTGGAAAGGAAAAACTGCCACTTTGGGGAAGAACGAGGCTATTCCCCTCCATATCTCCATATCTATGAGGGGACTGACAATACAAAGACTCACTGATGAATGGGCAGAAGTTTTCAGGCCCAAGAAGATATTAAAATAAATATTTAATTGGAACAAATTATGCTGTGAATCATTAAGACAAACATAAATCTCATGAATAAGGTTTCTCTTATTTCTCTGAATCTCAATGAAATATTTATGGAGGAAAATGAAGTCAGCTCACTGCTTTGCATGACTAAATGTCATTGCTGACTTCCAAGAGCAGCTTCCTCAGGATCCTTTGGGATCATGAGGGTGGGTAAGGAGGCAGGAATACTTCTAGGCTGACCCAACATGGGCAAGAATCAGACTGCTCAGATCTGGAAAGACTGAAGCAAAGTCTAGCGTTGTGTCTGGGATAGAAAAGGGAATTTGATTTTTGGTCATTTAGTTTTGATTTTGAAGGTCCTGAGGTACTTTCTAATTTGGGGAAGGGGGAGGATGGGCTTTAGGGTAAATGCCTTAAATTTTCAGTTGTTAAATCCTGAGACATCCTATGAGTATGTCTAGAACTGAGCTCTGATTTTGGTTAATGCCCTTGTAGGTGACACACAGATATCCTGATGCCACCCCTGGTCTGCTGGCTGAGCGTGCCCTGCCAGTGCTAATCATGTGCTCGTTGGTGGGATAGGTGGTAGGACTCACAGCTGCCTGTGGGGATTAGGAGAGCGTCATCACCTCCCCTGATCTCACCTAGGTGAGTAAAGGATATTGGTCCATCTCCCCGCAGAGGTCAGCTCCAGCCACTGACTTCCTTAACTGTGACATCCCCTAAGGGTGATCAGAGCAGAGCTGGCTATTCTAGGAGATGGATTTCGAGAGACTAAGCCAAAAGATAGCAAGTATGGGTCCATGGGGCTATGAGGATACCCTGGGTCTCTTGCCTCTCTGGACAGGCTCTGGCTACAGCTGTGCCCCTGACAGGGTGGGTGGCCCTGACTCCTGGGTTCATGATCTTTTGGCAGGTAGATCCTGTGTGGGTCACATGATGGATGTTTCCATGGGTGGTCTTGCTGTCCAAAGTCAGGCTTGCTGCTCCAATTTCGTTATGGTTTTCTTCTTGGAATGCACAGGTGGCTTATGTCAGTCCTCCTGGATGAAAGATGACTTTATTCCTTCCTCACAAACACAGTGCTCTAGTCTGAGAAAAAGCTTAGCCAGCACCTTGGGGGAATGTAGGTAACTAGAGCTGACTATATTGTTTTCCTTGGCCTTGGCCTTCCCATTTTCTAAGTCTAGGGTATGATTAACAGGATTGGCATGGAAGGGGAACCCCCCACTGCTAGCAGAATTACTGAATTCAACTAAATATGTACTGAGAGTGAGCCATGTCCCAGCGCTGGGTTGGATGCTCTAGAAGATACAGAAATGTTAACAGAGAGATTCTTGTCTTTGAAGAAATTTACAAGCTAGATGGGGAAATGAAACATATACATGTATATATCACATAACTGGATAAGTGTTCATTCAGTGTTTATTTACCCAGCATTTTCTCTTAGCAGACCATGAAGAAATCAGAAATGCTTTTACCCTCAAGCTGCTTAAAAAGACATGTTCATAATTATATTGTAAAGCAAAGAATAAGAGGAGTTCCAGGAAAATGCTCTTTGTGAAAGACTGTATTTAATGCCAGGAGATAAACATTACTTCTATTAGTAGATCAGAGGATGGAGCCACCAGACAGAGATTTTGACTCTTTAGATTGTTCTATCCCCAGAAGCTAGCACACTGCCTGGTACATATAATGCTTAAATAAATAAATAAATAAATGTTGAATGAATGAATGAATTTTGCTAGGCTGGAGTGATCAGAGACAGCCTTAAGGAAGAAGTCCAGCTTGAGTGAGATATTTAAAACATAATAGAATTTGGGTAGGACTGGGGAGGGCATTTCAGGTTTTTCAGGGGAAATCACTGCTACCTCCATAGCACTCTGATATTGATTTCTCTTTCATGTTTATAAAATACTGTATAAGTCACTCATGAGCATTCAGCCATTTCTTACATTCTTTATCATACCATTAGGGAAAGGTTGACTCTGGGGCCCCTGAACCTGATTGTATGAGAAAGTGCAAGAAATAGCGATTTATTTTTACTTGCAGCATTTCTATAGTTTGGGGATGCCTTTGAAGCCCTGTTGAATGAGACTGTGGATTGAAATTCTCCAAAAGGCCATTAATTATTGAATTTGCTTTGTTGTAAAACAAAGGAGATGCTTACAGGTGTCAGCTGTTGAAGATGTAGAGTGAGTTAGTATCAGAGATGGGCAATGGAAGTCTGTCTGTGGTCTTAGGACATCACCTGGCCACTCCTTTCCTTTGTGTGATTTACCGCCCTGCTTTACACTCAAGATGGTGGACAGCAATGACATCTAGTCATTGTGCTCCTAATCACAGGCAGACCTGCTCGCAGATACTGAGGGAAGAAGACAGGACACTGTCAGCACACTGCTGCAGGGAAGATGGGCAAGGTGGCTTCAGATGTCACATAGCATCCTTCTCTCTTTGGTCTCCCAGGGGCTTTCTGTGCGGCAATCAGAGATTTTAGTTATGACTCTAAAAACAAGTCCCCATGAGAGAATTATGGGCTGTTAATCTTGTCAAATGGTGAGGTGAGTGGTGTCAGGGAGTTCGGCTGCAGTGGCTGTAATGGAAGTTTCGCAGGTGGTGGTGCTAAGGAGAAGGAGAAAAAATTCCTGGCGTCATGGGGATGACTTACCTTCTGGGAAGTGGGACTAGATGTCTCAGTGTGGCCTGTGTTGCTGGAGGAGGCTTGCCATCACTCTGCTGCTGCTCTTGTAACCTCGAGCAGGTTCTGGGGGCTGGATCTGCCATCCTCATGTCTGGGAATGCATAAAGCCAGGCTGTAGGATCCTTCTCAATGGGCCTCTCTGTAATGATGTGCATGGAAACTTGACTTCTGAGCATACATGGTAAAGCTGTGGCGAGGGTCTGTATTTAGCACTGTAGGGACAAGGAAGACGTTCAGAGGCATTTAAGCCAAATCTGTGCTGAGCCTGCAGAAGAGGCACAACCCTATTTCAGATGCTGGAAGTATAAGAAAGACATACGGTCTTTGCACGACCACCAACAAAAGCAGCCTCTTCACAATGTATAAAAAGCTTTCATATGTGTTATCTCATTTGAAATCCACAATAGCCTTCTGAGATAGGTAGGGCAATGATTATCATCACCCTTTTCCAGATGAGGAAACTGAAGCTCAAACAAGTTAAGAGATTTTGCCTAAGGTGGCCCAGCTAGCAAGCAGAAGCCAAGCCTTGAATTCAGGGCCTCTTGCTTTTTTCTCTTATTTCATGTTGTCAGTTCTTAATCATGAGAATAGACAAATATGCATGGCATGACTCAAAGATGCTAATATTGTGAAGAGGGAGGCACAAGGTCAGAGCCAGTGTGGTGAGTAAGCAAGAGTTCTAGGAGCAGGTGACCTTGAGCTATCATGCGAAGGAGAAGAAGCCATGAATGTGGTGGGTAGAGGGCTGCATGTTGTGTTCCTGGCAATGCTGGCAGACGTCGGTATTCAAGCCCTCTCTTCTTGATTCCTGGGCATGCAAGGGAGGCTGGGGGAGTCAAGGGCACTGAGGGTCTGAATAATTGAAATCAGAGGAAACACAAACATCTCTTTTTAACTTACAACATAATCCCCTTTTCCTAGAAATGCTTTCAACATACTGCTCACAAACAGTAAAATGCCTTGGAATGGATTCCTTCCACTCCTTGTCTTTGATTACCCTGCGAGCAGGGAAATACTTAGGAGGAGAGAAAAGATGTCAAGAATCTGGATGATCCGCAATTAGGCCATTAGCCCTTCTGGTTGCTTAGGACCAGGCTGTGCTGATCAGGTATTTCTACTTGAAGCCATGGTGGCTCCACAAGTTGGTGGCCCCATCTTGGTTTGGGCCCTATCTATGTAAGGTAGGTGTGGAGAAAAAGGATATAATCCACCAGCTTGCACCAAGAAACCCAACATCTCATCTACCAATGCTCCCTATTGGCTCTAGGGTACCCTTTAGTGACATCGCTTCTGCCTTCCTGGCTTACCTTGATGTTCATTATAGAAAGGTTGAATAAAAGAGGATCATAGTTTGGGGAATTCCTGGCTGAGAGTTAAGAGAGACTTCCTTACTTTTGCCAGGCCTCAAGTGAACGATTCTCTTCTTTTTTAATAAATCGTAAGTGAAAATTTCTGCACTTGAAAAGACAGACATCAGAAGGATTTTTCAGTAAGTGCCCTTTTTTTTAATTGAAAATTATATTTGAAAATAATCCAGTATTACCCAAACTGTTTTCCCAGCCACTGTTGTGAGGTTTCTCTCATTCAACCATTGGACTGTTTCAAATGTATGAGCAAATGTTTGAGAGCCCTTCTTGCCTCCTACCACTGCTTCATCTTAGGAGAGATGGGCAATGGAAGTCTGTCTGTGGTCTTAGGACATCACCTGGCCACTCTTTTCCTTTGTGTGATTTACCGCCCTGCTTTACACTCAAGATGGTGGACAGCAATGACATCTAGTCCCAACTTTCCCTTTTACTTTGAGGGCACAAAGCCAGATTCTCCTAACAGAGATAACACAAAGTTAAATACTTGCAAGAATTTCTCATGATATAACAGAATATAAAGGCTATTCCTTTGCTATAACTTAGGTAAAGTTTCTCATGGAAATGGAATGGCCCAAGCCCTGTTGTACCATGCTCTCCAAGTGACAGTTTCATCAAGTCCATATGTTCACAGATGAAGGGAGTGTTGTCACATGGCAAATGGCCAAGAAAGCCCCTGACCCACTTCCACAGAATTGTCCAAGAGTACCTGGCACATTCCGCCCCTCAATTATTCCCATCGATTGTGAACAGACAGGCACAATACTCTTTAAGTCATAGTAAAGTGACTTGTATTTGGCCATTATCCAAGCAAAATGAAAGAAGGTGCTGTTGTCTGTCTGGCTCAGCTACAATATAGGATTCACAAAACAACGACCCCTGGTTCAATAATGACCAAATCCAAGGCTGCCAGGATGGGTGCTTTAATGGCAGCAGCTCAGAGACCATCATTCACAAATTTCAAATTAGTTACAGATTTGTGGGTTAGACTTGCCTTGTTGTTGGCTTCCTTTAATTTCAGACTCTATGGCCTCTCCACGTTGCGTCAACTTGTTAAATATCTGGTAAGATTTTTACTTTTCAGGTTGATCCTTGTTAGGATTATCTGCCAATTTAGGAAGATCTCAATTTACTCTAAACAGATGGTTCTGAGAATAATATGCATGGACCCTAAAGTGTACCTGACACAATTATTCTGGGTGATTTTTCTAATCCTCTTTCCCTTAGTGAGGTTTTTAGGTCCCACACTCCAGTATTCATTGTAGTAACTAGACTAACTTGCCATTCTATGTCACCTCCTTCCCAGCCTGACTCCAAACTTTCCTCTTCCAGAAAGTTTGCTTTGATTGACTCTATTCCCTTGTGACCACAAGTTCTAAACTAGTAGAATATTAGTTATGGATGAGGTCTTAGAGTCCTTCGAGTCTAACTTCCGAGGCAGAAATTGCTTCTGGACGACCTCTGACTGGTGATAATCCCTATCTTCCATGACAAGGTGCTCATGACTCCACAAGACAACTCATTTTATTACTGGACAGATCTAATTGTTAGTAAATGATTTTATGTAATGGAAACCTGACTTTGTCTAATTTAGGCATGTTGATCTTAGGTCAGCCCTCTTGAGTAATACAGAGCTATATAATTTCATTTGTGCTTGAAGTCATTCAGGTAATTGAGGACAGCGGTTTTTATTACCATACAGTCTATTTGGCAATGCTTTAGACTTTTTGATTGATCCTTGTGTCCTTAATTTTGTTTTCTTTCTCTTATGCTTCATTTATTACTCCTATCCCACAGTTTTATAAGTACAACCTGTCTGTTATTTTGTGTCCCTTAAGAATTTATGCCTTTGGGGGGCGCCTGTGTGGCTCAGTCGTTAAGCGTCTGCCTCGGCTCAGGTCATGATCCCAGGGTCCTGGGATGGAGCCCCACATCGGGCTCTCTGCTTGGCGGGAAGCCTGCTTCTCCCTCTCCCACTCCCCCTGCTTGTGTTCCCTCTCTCGCTGTGTCTCTCTCTGTCAAATAAATAAATAAAATCTTTAAAAAAAAAAAAAAAGAATTTATGCCTTTGGGAGAGGATGTGGAGAAAGAGGAACCCTCATGCACTGTTTATGGGAATGCAAATTGGTGCAGCCACTCTGGAGAACAGTATGGAGGTTCCACAAAAAAGTTAAAAATAGAACTACCCTATGAGCCAGCAATTGCACTACTAAGTATTTACCCAAAGAATAAAAAAATACAGATTCAAAGGGATACATGCACCCTGATGTTTACAGCAGCATTATCAACAATAGCCAAATTATGGAAACAGTCCAAATGTTCATCCACTGATGAATGGATAAAGAAGATGTGGTGTGTGTGTGTGTGTGTGTGTGTGTGTGTAATGGAATATTACTCAACCATCAAAAAGAATGAAACCTTGACATTTGCCATGACATGGATGGATCTAGAGTATATTATGCTAAGTGAAATAAGTCAGAGAAAGACAAATACCATATGATTTCACTCATATGTGCAATTTAAGATACAAAACAAACAAGCAAAGGGAAAAGAGAGAGAAAGAGAGAGAGAGAGACAAATCAAGAAACAGACTCTTAACTATAGAGAACAAACTGATGGTTACCAGAGGGGAGGTGGGTGGGGGGATGGGTGAAATAGGTGATGGGCATTAAGGAGTACACTTGCTGTAATGAGCACTGGGTGATGTATGGAAGTGTTGAATCACTATATTGTATACCTGAAACTAATATTACACTGTATATTAACTGGAATTTAAATAAAAACTTAAAGAATTTTTGCCTTTGATGTATACAATGTTTTAAATTACTCAATTATTTTCTTCTTTCATGTATTCCCTCCATTAATACTTAGTAAGTCTTTTTGTGTGTGTCCTGGTCTATGGTAAGTGCTAGGAAAACAGCAATGAATAAGGCCAACTTCCTGCCCTCAAGAAGCACTTACTGATGTGTCTCACTCTGACTTTTCTCAAGTTGTTCATTATACCTGTAGTCAAACTTATCAGTAGGATAAGATCAGTTAATGAACAGAGAAAACCAGAAGACTGGAATGTTGAGAAATACATACTTTCAACTAACGTTATGTTTGTTTAACTGATGGCTGCTCCTTGCCCCTCTTTCTACCAGTTACTTTTTGTATCTTAAAAGATGTTTGTCTCTGAAAAAGATGTGTTTCCTACAAAGGTTATTTAGTTACCAAACATTTATGAGGACAGAAGCCTGAGGTGAGAATGGAAGTCTCGCCCAATCCTGTTTAACCCATTTAATAGTGGTAGTTTTACTTTTGGTCCAGCCAGAAGAAAGGTATTCATTATGAATTGATAGTATAAGGAAAACCAAATGAAAATTTAAACCAAGTGACAAGAAGTCAGTGGTCCCTCAGGATGGAATAAGACTTTAGATTCCTGAGAAATATTGATTTCGGCCCCAAAAAGATACCTGGAGAAAAAGTAAGCTTGACAGAGGGGAGCATTGTGATCTAAGAACTGTGTCTTCATGTGAGTGGCTCTGGTGTAGTGCCCCTACTCAGATGCTGTCTCTGCCTTCTTCAACTGGTCCCAAAGGGTTCTGGGTCTAGAGTCACCTCATGGGTCTGACTCTCCTATGCCTGTTCCTTGTCCCATCTCCGACTCCCCAATGCTAGCTGCCCTGTGAACATGGTTACCCTGCCACATGGGGGAAAGAATCAGCTTTTCAATCCAGAGAAGCCAGGGAGTTTTTCTCAGTCACTTGCACTTGACTTCTAGAGAGCCAATCCAGAAACTATGAAATGAGAAATTGAGGGCTATAGAATGCCAATGAGCAAAATTGTGCATAGTCTCATCTGTCTGCTTACGTGAGAGTGTTTCTGAGCAAGTCCCTAAAATTCTCAGTCACTGTGCTCAGACAGCTTTTGTGTTAATGAGAGAGTCAGGCCATACTTGGGAGTGGTAGCTGAATCATGTCCCAGCAACATAGTGGTGTGGAAAGCCACTTAGATAGGCTTGTCCTGTTTACAGACTCTAAAGGTCCCATGTTTATTCTTACTCTTGTCCCTTGCTCTACTAGAGAGCAAAGCACTCTCCACCAGTGCTCCACTGTTCTGCCTTAACTCTTACCTGCTTTAAGGAGCAGTTTGAGACTCATCCACTCTTTGCCGGCATGTGCCAGTCCACAGCGACTCCTTCTTACATTTAGTGATCACCATAGATATGTTCTTTAAGTTTGGTATATTTTGTAAGGTTGGGGAATGTGTCTTGTCTTGGGCACTGCACTTGGTGGTAAAGTGTGGACTGGATAGCATGTTTCTCTTCAGTCATTTGGGTAATGGCATTAAGAGGAAGTAGCTGGAGAGAAGGAAGGTGGTGGTGGGCAGAGCTCAGGGAAGGAAGGGATAAGGTAGAGATTGACCTAGTCCCAAGAGAAAACTAGACATTATCGTCATCACCTTCAGTCACCCATTTACTCTATCACCATGGCCCTATATGCAGGACTATTTCCCTCTTCCATTTTCATTCCCTTAAGACTTGCTTTCCCCAAAAGCAAGGGCCAAGGCCATGACTGGTGTTTGTTTTAACCTCATTTTAACTGTGAAAGAGGTTGGCTGGGTAAAGTGAGAGGAAGAAGGCAGGTGACAACATTCCATGTGATTTACCCTAGGGCCCTGCCCCCTTAAAGAAAGCCTGGTGGTTTTGTGTGTGTGTGTTTTGTGACTTCCAGAACGTCTAGCTCAGTAACCTAAAATATGTGCTTTATAAGTGTGTGCTGATTGTTTGAGTAACATTTGCCAAGCTACATAAAAACAAATGAAATGAGTAGTAACTCATTTATTTATGGGGCAACCTTCATCATTCAGAAGATAGAAACAGTCTTATAGCAGCAAAGAAGCCCATGCACATTGAGACCAGAATTTACTGACGATTGTGTGTAAATTAAAGTTCCTGATTGCGCCATCTTGACTATTTCCTAGAACAGAGAGTAAAGGGAAGTGCTATGGCTTGCTGATACATTAGTGATATCTACCCAGGAAGGAGGAGACAGTGAAATCCCTAGATAGTTAATATAGGGGCAGGTATCTCTCTGTACATCTCAGTATGGTCTGGCGAAGGTTAGGTGGTTTACTCTGTTCAAGAAGTAAAATTAAAAAAAAATTAAAAAAAAAGTAAAATTGTTAGAATTTTTTTTAAAGCTACTTGAAGACTAATGTCAGTTGTCTGAAAATCTACCTGAGGTACCTTGTTTCCCAGTGAGACTTTAAAGAAGAGTCTTTACCAATAATACCAAGTGTTGGTGAGGACGTGGAGCTCCTGGAACTCTCTTTGCTGGTGGAGTGTATATTGGTGCAAACACTTTGAAAAAATTTAGGTGGTACCTATTATGTATACCCCCATGACCCTATAATTCTTCACCTGGATATACTCAACAGATATGAAGGTTTATCTTCATTAAAATATGTACAAGAACATTCCTATCAGCTTTGTTCATAACAACCTCAAACTGGAAACAACCAGAATGTTTCTGTAAGCAGTAGAATGGATAACTACATTGTTGTGTATTGTTGCAACAGAGTGTTACACAACAACTAGAAAGAATATACAATATATTGGCATACTAACAGAATAGAGGAATCTTACAAACAGAATGTGGAGCAAACAAGCCAAATATAAAAGTATATATACTACACTCATTCATTTATATGAAGTTCAGGAATAAGCGAAACCTGGTGTGTGGGGTAGAGGTCAGATAAAGATTATTCTTGATTGGAAGGGGGCATGAGGGAAACTTCGGGTAGTTGTAAATGCTCTAAATCACCATCTGGATGGTGGTTACATCAATGCATACATATACAAAGATTTACCCAGCTTTTCCCTTATGATTTATACACTTCACTGTGTTCAAGTTATACTTTAATAGAAAAGAAAGAAAAAGGAGGTATTGCTGAAGTATGACACTGAGTAGTTTGCCCCAGACCCCTGTATCTTCTATTTGTCTGCAGGTTATCAGTGTCATTATGGCACTTGACTCTGAAGCTTCTTGTGAATTTTATTTTATTTTAAATTTTTATTTATTTATTTATTTGAGAGCAAGTACACTGCAAATGGGTGGGGGGAGGGGTGGAGAGGGAGAGAGAGAATCTTAAGCAGTCTCCACGCCCAGTGTGGAGCCCAACGTGGAGGTGGATCTCACAACCCTGAGATCATGACCTGAGCTGGAGTCAAGAGTCGGGGACGTAACCCACTGAGCCACCCAGCCACCCAGCCACCCCCACTTCTTGTGAATTTTAGCTTCTTACTCCTGCTCTCACTTGCTCAGGAAAGAGCTCGGGTCTGGAAGTCAGGAGGTTTCTATTGTAATCTCTCTACCCCTCTTGCCAGCTGATTACTTATGGGTAAGTTCAACAGGGAAGTCTATGAAATAGGTATTTCAATCCCTCCTTCACCTTTAACCCCCAGGGTCTGGTGGGCATCATGTTAGGCACAACTCAAAGAGTTTTAGGAAAAATCAAAAGGGACCCAAATACCAAGATAATTATTAGACTTGAACTTGAGGGAATTGATACCAGCTACTGATTTGAATCATAGGAAGAGCTGCTGTCAAAGACTGTGTTGTGACTTCAGACGGTTGGGCAGTGATTTATGAATCATTTTGGTACTCAGCCTAGGGTAGTCAGGAGCACATAAGGGTGACTTGTGTGTAGGGAAATATGGTGATTACAGAAATAGCCAGTGCCAAGAGGTCTGAGGGTCTAGGAGACACACTGGTCAGCATCAGGGGTTTAGGATGATGGTTCTTCTCAAGGGCATGCCTTTGGACCAATGTGCCTAAGTGAACAGTGCTCTGCTTCGACCATCCAGGTCTAATTCCAGCTCTTCTACCAAATGGCTATGTGATATGAGATACCACCTCACTGCTCTGGGCCTTAGTTTTCTCATCTGTAAAATGGGGCACTAGATGTCTTAGGTTCTTCTCAGCTTTAACTTCCTACGTTTCTTCCTCATACAGCTAACTCTCATTTATTTCTGTGTATGTATTATGTGTCAGTTTTAAATCCTGAACGGACTTTCTTTTTTCATGTGGCCGTTTTCTAGCATTCCTCGTCTTTGTGTTCAGGAAAGGCAGATTCATTTTTGAACAAATAGATCCTTCATAACTCTGCTATGAAAAATCATGTTGTCTCCTAACAATAAGGTTCATTATTCTGGGTTATTGATTATCCATCATTTTGATTACCCAGTATCTCTTTCCACCATTAGTGCAGATGACTAAGTGCTGCTGAATGATACAACTGTTTCCGCATCCCACCTGCCTCCCTCTGCTCCACTGGAGTCCCAGCCTGGCATGCACTGATGAGCAAAGCTGAACGTTTCGGCCATGCTTCCCTAAGGGTTGTGAGGGCAGCTCCATCAGCGCTTCCGGGGGCCAGGGTCTGGCACCTGGGCCAGTGACGTTACTGGTGTGAGGAGGAGAAAGCCAGAGGGGAAGAGAGCTGCCAGCACTGGGGAGGTGAGCACTGAGGTGTAGCACGACACACTTGTGGGCTTCTTGCCCGGCCTGAGCTTTTTAAGGCTGAATGAAAATGCAGAGCCAAGGAGAAAATATGTCATTCTCCTCAGGCCAGCCTGGGCAGAGGTCTTATTTTGCATGTGGCAGGACTTGGGGAAGGAAGAGGAGGGGGGATGGAGCTAGGGGAGGGTGACTTGGCAGTGTCTGGGAGGGAATCAGGCCCTAGTATTCCTGCTTGGGGAACGGGAGAAAAGCTGTGTGGCACCTTTATTTTTCCTGTTCCTTCATGACCTTTTCTGCAGGGATTTCTTCCTGTCTCATGTTCTAGATTCTTCTGTGGGGGGTTCTGTGGGTCGGGCAGGAAACTAGACCAGGCCTTGGCCTCTGAAGACACTGTTTCTCCCCTGGCAGCCCACCACCTCTTTGGAGAATAGTCCTGGTTCCTGCTTTTGGGGTGTCTAAACCCTTTTCTCTGAAGTCTTGTCCCTTCTTCCCTCTGTGTCCCCTCTGCCACTCCCTTATTTGGTGTGGGAGTTTGCTTTCTTTCTTTTTTTTTTTTTTTTTAAGATTTTATTTATTCATTTGACAAAGAGAGAGCGTACAAACGGGGAGCGGCAGAGGGAGAGGGAGAAGCAGGCTCCCCACTGAGCAGGGAGCCCGATGCGGGACTCGATCCCAGGACCCTGGGATGATGACCTGGGCCGAAGGCAGATGCTTAACTGACTGAGCCACCCAGGTGCCCCTGGAGTTTGCTTTCTGAAGCCTCTCATAGATGATGGCATACTGACTGCTTCCCTGCCCACTCCCACCTGAAGTGGCCCCTCCCTTCAAAGCAGGCCCCCTGAGGGGGACTGAGGCCAGGCATGCCACCTGTGATCAAACCCTGTGGGCTCTGCATTCTGGGAACTGTTTTCCAGTGTGGTGCTGCAGATTTGTTTTTTTCTGAACTATCCTTAATGGTGACAAAACCTTGTTCTTTGAATGTTAATTGATTTTTGGAAACAGCCCAGCTTCATTTGGGCAAATCTAGGGAAAGAGGGAATCAAATCTAGGCAAGCTGAGTGATAGTGGTTTTAGTATTTAAAAAACCCCAAAAAACAAAAAAACCAAGGTTTGCCTACAAAGTAATGACACAATTTGCTTATTGTTTATTTTAAAATGACAGTGAAGGTTGTTCTCAAGAGGAGACCAAAAATGTTTTCAGCATCTGCTGGGATAAGCATAGAGCCCAAGGAAGCAGCTACAAGGAAGTCCCCCATTTCTCTGTTCAGTTTGGGAGGGTTGTGGGTTGCTTGTGTGTCTGCAGCATCATAGGAGACCCAGGGCACTCTCTGTGACTGCACACCCACTCCTGTTCCTTGTGGGAAAGGAGGGGGGGCTAATTTGGGGCTATTGCCAAGTCCCCTGCTAGCCTGAATTCAGATGTTGCTGGGGAGGGAGATCAAATAATGAGAGGATCTGCATTAGGAAGGACCGCCTGATGTGGAGAGAGCTCACCCTGAGCCAGTGGACCTGCCTGAAACCACAGGCAAAAAGAGCTTGGGAAGAGTGGGAATAGGACAATGTGTTCCTTGTGTAATTCAAATGGCCTTTGTAAAGTTGTTTTAAAGAGCTGTTCTTTGAAAGAGTTGAGGATGTTAGAGCTGGGGTCTGGGTTATGAGCGGCCCTCTGGGGACAGTCTGGCTCCCAAGGACTCAGGCTCTTTTTCGGAACAGGGACTGAAGACACTGGGGACATCGAGATGGCTGCTGGAGAGAGCTCTTGCCCAAAGCTGTGAACAGCCAGCAGGTTTTTCCTTTGTGGCTGGGGTCCTCGATGATGAACTGATACAGTGGACATTCTAAATACATCTGTCTAATTGCTGAGCTCAGAGTCAGCAAGGGGCCTCATCTGGGGAAGGGAGAGAACTGATGCAGACTGAGCATCTACTGTATACCAGGCATTTATATACATCATCTCATGTAAGATGGACATTATGATCCCCATTTTACAGATGAGAAAACAGAGGCACATATAATGAAGCCACTTCCTCTGATCTCCTCATTGCCTTCTCTCTCCTCATTGCACACTTGTTCAATCTTTGCACTCTGCACATTGCATTATGATTATTTGCCCACTCCTAGAGATTCTAAGGGAATTGCAGGGTGAAGAATCCCAAGTCTGGCCTGCCCAAGTTCTCCTCATCAACTGGACAGGTGAGGGTGTAAATGATGTGCGGAAGTGAGGGTGCACCAACCATGTCAGTGTAATGGCTAGCTTTCTGAAGGGGGCCTGTGTGACTGTCAGTGCAAGGACCAAGGAGCACATGGAGCCTGAGCGCATCATGCAAAAGGTGGCCAGGGCCTCAGGTGCCAACTGTGCCTTCCACAGGGAGAGCAGCCATTTCCAGGACGTGGAAACGGGTCATTTCCAGGCCCCAGTGGGCTCTGTGTACCAGAAGACCAATGCCATATCTGAGATCAGAAGGGTTGGCAGACACAGCTCCTGGGCCATAGCAGAGAAGGAGGTGGAGAATCGCAGGCTGGAGGGGAAGCAGTGGGCAGAGGAGAGTGGCAGCGCTAGAGCAGGGGCACGGGGGCGGGGGCGGGGGCGGGCAGGAGCTGTGAGAGGTCTCCTGCCTGGAGTAGTGTGATCGGGAGGGGCGGGGTGGTGAGGCTGGACCCCAGAGGAAGTGTGAGCAGCCCGAAGCGGTTTCAAGGAACACAGAGGAGTGGGAGCCTGTCTGTCAGCAGCCAATACATGCACGGGAGATTTTCAAGCAGAAGGAGGGGGCCATGTCCACCACATCTGTCTTTAGCCCCAGTCAGGCACACCGAGGGGTCCCTTCCTGCAGAAGCAGCCCACCCAGCCAGAGACCCGCCTCCGCAGAGTGCCGCCCCAAGCGTCCTCAAGGCCCAGGGCAGCTCTCCGTTAGGAGCCAGCGCCCAGCACTCTGCTATGTGTGGCACAGACGCAAGAGGAGGCCCCCAGAGCAGGAGACTCTCTGAGGAGGCCCTGATACTGCAGCAGTGAGCTGCTGGTGGTGACCTGTGGCCCACTACCCGCAGCCGAGTGGGAAAAGGCTCCATGCCTGGGCTCTATACCACTACCAGGCAGTCGAGGGTACCGAGATCTCCTTCCAGCCCAAGAACCTCGTCACTGGCCCTGAGGTCATCGATGAGGGCTGGTGGCATGGCTAGGGGCCCAATAGCCACTTTGGCATGTTTCCTGCCGACTCTGTGGAGCTCACCGAGTGAGGACTCTCCACTGCTGCCTGCACTGAGGCCATCCCTCCCTTCCCTCCCCAGACGTGCTTTCCTTACTGCCGGGAGAGGTGGTGTGCATGGCATGAGAGCCATATGGCACTCCTCCAGGAATGGGACCCCCCCCAGAGAAGACAAGCCCTTGAGCTCCCTCAGCCCTGGGTGGCTCAGCCTCTGTCACCGTAAATGCAGGGATACCCTGGTGATTCCTAAACATGCTTCTGGCAGCTCTCAGGCCTTCCCAACTAGCCTGGCCTTTGACCCCAGCAGAGGACACTGAGCCAAGCCCTGCCCATGGCCAGCCCCTCAGTGACCTCTGCCTGAGGAGAATGGTACTGCCAAGTTGGGTGGTCTGAGCAGGGCCATTTGCCTTTTCTTTCTTTTCCTCTTGGCTCTAAAGGGTGTTGGCTATGGCTATTAGTGACCCTTGGGAACAGTGAACTTAGCCAAGTTTATGACCGAAGTCAGAGTGGGTCGCGATGGTTTGGGCAGCAGTAGATCATCTTTCTGGATCCTGTTCTGTGCTTCCGGTTCTCTGTCCCTCTGCCTGGGATGTGGACTACGGGCACTGGGAACAGGGATGACCAAGCCCCCATCTGAGTATATGAAGGAAGGCATAAAAACATCAGCAAACAGTTGTCCTTCCATGTGGCGAGCCCTCCTCTGCTGGCCCTGGTGTGGGCTCTCAGCTGATTCTGGTTCAGGAAAAGTAACCAGAGCAGTCTACGCCTGCTGTCCTGCACTATTTCTATCCCAACCCACCTGTGTCTGCTTTCCGAGTGAGACGTGCCCTACACGGGCCCTACTTGTGACCCGCCCTGTCGTGCCTGAATGCCCCCAGGTGGAAACAAACCCCTTTCCTGGGTGTCTCCGGGGAGTGTATGCATGCATGCACCCTCAGACCTTGGGCCAACCATTAGCCACCTGGAAGAGGCATAAGCGTTAAGATGTGGAAGAAAAGAAGGAAGGAAAAAAAGAAAGAAAGAAAAGAAGGGAGGTCAGAGCAGCCCTAGCCAGAGTGTAAGTTCCCAGGCATCTCTTAGTGGCCCCAGCAGGCTGGCATCTTAGGGTTCACAGGGCCTGTCCTTCCAGAAGTCCCCTCCCATAGTTCAGGCTGCTTGTACCCTTCTAGTCTTCTCTCTGCCTCCCTGCCCATCTCTGGGACCAGTGGGAGCTGAGCATTCAATCAGAACTGCAAAGTCCTCTCTCCCTGCTGGATTGTCCCTTAGACAGTGACTTAGCTGGTCAGGAGGGACCCCCTCACTCCGCCCGCCCTGTCAAAGCCAGTCATGGCTCCCTTAACTTTGAAGTCTGCCAGATCTGACTAAAAGAGGAGGGGGAAGTGTCTGTGCTCTACTCCTCAGGGGTATCACCCAAGAGTATTTATACCAAAGGGGAGTGTTCCGTTGCCTTGGCAACTTTCTTGCATGGGTTCTGGTGCTCAGAATATCTGACGAGTCTCAGAGTTTCACGCTCAATGGGCAGAGGTGGAGGAGCAGATGAAAGGGTATATCTCAATGATCCGGGCCAGGGCCAAAGAGGAAAAGGGTGGCTAAGACAGCTTATATAAGAAACTGTGGAGGTCACAGAGAATTCCTGCAGTTCTTCCCTGTCCGCCCTCTCTCCTTCCACCTTTCCCCATGTAGTCACATCTTCCCTTCTGTGATGCTTCTGGGGCCTCATGGTTCTATGTATCACTCAGTCACCAGCATGAACGGGGGTGGGGAGGGGTCCGCATGGGCAGAGTGAACACTGGGGGTTCCCTGCTGGGTGCTGAAAGAAGTGGTGGATACAGAGGGAGGAAGAGTCAAGGACTGATGTGTGGCTCTTCATCATGGCCTCTCTCCCTAGAGAGCTCCCCATTTGTTGGGGGAGAGCATGGCATCCCTGCCATGGCACCTCTGCTGGAAGGAAAGGGAAGATGATGGGGTGAGGGGGCCCAAAGGTTAGGAGGGCGGTGTTCTCTGGTTTTGTTCATCTATGTCTGTATCATGGTACCTACAATACAGACGTAGGATGGCAGAACGAGTTCGTTGCAAAGATAGTTGGTGCATCTCGGGCCAGGGCAGGGTCAGGGAAGATGCTAGAGGGCCTGCAGCAGGAGAGGCTGGAGAAGCTGGGCCGGAGGAGGAGAGTCCCTGTGTGGCAGAGAAGCCCTCTCCTCTTGGCTTCCATCCATGGGACCTTCTCCTGTGGTGATGCAGTCCTCTTTGAAAATTCCTCCTTGGTTACAGGAGGACCAGGGTAATGAGGAGGCAGAGGGCCCTGAGGTTTGCAGCACTCCTTTTCAGTTGGTCTCTGGAGAAAATATGCTGAATGGCTGTTTGTGTGTCAAAGTCCAGGTGTTGGTGTTGAGTAAGTGGGTCTTCCTCAGAAACCCAACCGAGTGCTGGGCCTTCTCTGTCTTCCTATGGCATAATCCTCTTGAGCCATACTTTGGCCAGCATTTTAATGCATTAACTGCCTCTATTACATCTAACTTATTATGTACTGGCCATGTGCTAGGCATTGTGTGGAAGAGACTCTTTAGAACTAGTCCTTCCTACCTTGCTGAGAACTGCTGGACAGTGGTCCCTCTGCCTTGTTAGGGACAAGGGGGTAAGTACACAGAGGAGCAAGGCAGAGTTTGGGTTGCAGTTAGAAGGAAAATGAGAATGGTTACACCAGGGCGCCTGGGCTTCCCTCCACAGGGGTTTCAAGGAAGGTGTGGGCATTGGCCTTTAATCTGCTGAGGATGGAGGTAGAACCCTGGGGTCTGGATATTAGGAGATCATGGGTCATCTTTGAAGGAACAGTTTCAGGAGATGGGGGTGGCGAGGAAAGCAGAGCTGAGAATTTCTGTATTATCTGGAAGCGCTTCATGGCTCCCACCTAAGTCTCTCCTGGTGCACTTTGATCCCTTTTATTTTGGTTCTATGGGCAGTGGAGATGGCTTTTTCCATGGTGTTTTGCAATGCCCTTCGGGTACTGGGAAGTGGAGGGAGGTACTGCCTTGCTGACTCTCATATTACACTCCAGGGTCCCACATTGTCACCTGGTAAGTCCAGCCAGCAGGTTGTCTGTTTTAGGACCCCTCTCATTCAGATCCCCGGTGAAGCTATGACCTTGCTCTTTCAGGCCCCTTTGCCCTCTGGTGTCTGACTCACTTCAACGTCTCCAAATAGGATCCATGATCTCAGCTCCAAAATGACCCCCTCCTCCGCTCCAAAGCATCAAAACTCTTGCCCAGGCAGCTGATAAGTTAATGTACATTTTATAACTTATGATTGACTGGTAACAGCTCCATGGGCTTTCCTCAGGGGAGAGTTTGATATTTAAGAGAAGCATGTTAAACTAAAGAAGTAGACCTCTAATGGTAGAATTTCAACTGTCATTGACAATCAGGCAGAGTTGATATTTTGGGAGCCCTGGGCTGCATTTACAGAAGAGCAGTTGTAGCTCCCCCCACTCCCAGCTGTATGTCTGTCAGACTTTATCATGAGGATGCAATTCAGTTTGTGGTGCCCCAAACCCAGCTTCGGGGGAAACATGATCAACAATTGGCTAGTAGAAGGGGAAACTGACATTTTTTGTGCTGTCCCAGAGCATATAACTAGGCCTTCTGAGTAGATATCAATGGAACAACTGTATCATTGAGAACTGATGGGAATGCAAAGGCCTGCTCTCAGGTGGGGGTGAAGGGAACTAACATTTAACTGATGCCGTCTGTATGCCCTACACTGTGCCAGGTACCTGACACTAAGACGCTTGTCTTACTTTTCCGACAGGTTGGGCAACCTGCCCATGCACACTCAGGTGCAACAACTGTCATTCATGCCCAGATCTTTCTGACTTCAAAGTCCTATCCCGTGTTTCTCTACCAAGATGCTGGGCAAGGTCCTCTGTGATCTTCTGTCCCTGGCAAGGCTGGTGATCCCTCACTAGAGACAAAAAGAATTCCTGCTTAGAGAGGGAAGTGTACTAGATTCTTCTGGGCCTGACCCTGTTTGAGAGCTTCTCTTGCTCTATTGATGGGAATAATTAAGTGTTGGCTCAGGGTTTCTGTTTCCATTCTCCTTGTGACTTCTCTTACCAGGACATACAGTTCCTAACTCACAGAGCAGCTGACTTGCCTTCCCTGGGGGCTTAAGGACCAGTGGAGGGCGGTCTCACCCTGGGTGATGGGTGACGCCTCTGGCCCTCCCCCAGCCTCAGGTTTCCTTTTCCTGAGTTTGTGATTCATGATTTTTTCACTTGAATATCCTAGAGACAGCTTAGACAGAATGTCTAATAGGAAGCTGATCAACCTCATCATCACCCTCCCCCCAAATTTTATTTTTTGCTGGCCTTCTCTAGTTCTGAACATGGGACTCTCACTCTCTTGGCTTGAAGTTAAGTTAATTTTGATTCCCCCTTCTCCTGTTCCCCAATCACTAGGACTTTTCTGTTCATCCTTGAAATATCCAGGAGACTAGTCCTTCCTTGCCATCCTCAGTGACACTGCCTAGTTGGGACCCTTGTCATCCCATGCCTATTAGTCCCTTCCCTGGTTCTCTGAGCACTGCTGTCTTCCTTTCATTAAACTCCCTGTTGACCATTTCTTTCCCCTGCCCAAGCATGGCCAGTGGTTTCTCATAGCCTTCTGGTGAAGGATTGGACCCTTCACTCCCTCAGTGGAGGCCCTATTGTCTCACCCAACCCAGCTGGTCTAATGTTTCCCACCAGCTCCTTCTTCTAAGTGAAGTGGTCTTCCACAGAGCATGTTTCCTGCTTTTTCTCCTATGGATGAGATTTTCCTGTCCCATAGGTCCTCACCTGTCTCCCCTCTCCCCGCCCACCCTCCCCCTGAATCCTTCAAAGCCTACCTCCAGTCCCCCTCCTGCACAGAATCCCCAGCGCCCACCCAGATCTTCCCCCATTTAAACTGTGCTATATGCCTACTTTGGCAATTTTTGTAACATTTCACTAATTGTTAATTTTCACATTTTATCTCCCTGGTTGCAAATTAATTCAGGGCAAGGACTGTTTAATATACTGTTTTCTTTTCCATAGCATTTAGCACAATGCAGGGTGTTGCTAACTGCAGGGGCTGCCGGGTTCTCCTTTCTACTCATCGAATCTTCCTCATACTCACCGCCCCTGTCCTCATCCCTAGGAACCGCCCCTTGTTAATCCTGGCCGTTTTTCAGCCTGCCAGTGTCTTTGCCCCTATTGCTTCCTGCAGTCCTTCTCCTGCCCCATTCTGATGCCAGCCTTACCATCTTGGAGAAGCAGTGCGATCCAGGCAAAGTGCACAGGCCACGGAGCCAGGTGGGTCTGGGTTTGAATCTTGCATCTGCTATTCCTAGCTGTGTGGGCTGACTAAGTTGCTTAACCTCCTTGTGGGGTGACTAAGTTACTTAAGCCTCCTTGAGGTTTCTTCAACTCTGAATACGGGGAAACGATTCTTTATGGTCAGGTAAGCGTGCACAATAGGCCCTCAATAAAAATTAGACTCCCTCCCCCACTGCATCCTCAATTCCTCCCTCTTCCATATGGCGCTTCCTGAGTATTCCATTTGATACTCAATTCTGCTTTCTCTGCAGTCCTTTTGCATTTATAGTATCAGGGACTCAGCCACATAGGAACTGCTCATTTTAGAGATCCAGAGACTGAGGCCCAAAGAGCCTTGCTGCGGGCTGCGCAGAGCCCATGGACAGCCAAGCCAGGTCTAACACTCGGGCCTGAGTCCCTGCAGGTGTCTGTCAGCACCATGCTATCCTCTGCATGCCCTGACCCAACAGTGTGAGCCCTCCGTCAGCCCCACAACATCCTGCACCTTGCAGAAGGAACAGGGAGGAGGTGTTTAATAAATACTTGTTGATGCTCTGTTTATGCATGTGCGTCTTACTCCCCTGGTGGACGTGTGTTCTCCCAGGCAGAAAGCACGCCGGGCTTTGTGCTGTTCTTTGTATTCGGTACAGACCTGGATTTAATAATGGTAGGTTAACTTCAGGCCCAAGAACAAGGGTTTTTGCAGCTGGGCAGGAGGCCTCTCTCTGTGGTTCCTGGGGCTGTCCCCACAATATTCTGGCTGCCTCTGGTGAGCATGATTCTGTGCAGTGTCCAATTGTGAGCTGCTCCAGGGGAGAAGCCTGTGTGTGCAGGGTGGTGCTCACTGTGCACCACTTTGCCTCCCATTTGGTACTCCTGGGCCGCCTCCTCCCCCCACCCACTCCCTCCCTGCACCACGCTGCTTCTGCGCCTGCTCTGGCTAGGAATACATCCTCCTGGTTGCATAGCAACGTGTTTGGTTTCCTTTACTTCTCCTTCTCCTCCTCCCACAAAACTGCCTGAGCTCTAAATTTAAGGTAGTGTGTCAGGAGATGCCACTACCCCCCAAATGCCTCTGAACCCCAGCATTGTTCCCCCTATAGCTACCAGCTTTGTGAGGGCAGAAGCTGAACACTTTGTTCACTATCCCCAACACCTAGTATACTTCTTGGCATATAGTAGGTGTTCAGTAAATATCTGTTGGATGATGAGTGAATGAATCATTTTCTCAGAATCCCTACAGTTGAGAGGTGCTTCTTGGACTGGGAAATGTTATTACTGACTCTGGGATGGTCTATAATTGACCACTCCTGGCTGGATGCCTTCCTCTTTTTCTCCAGCCACCTAAGAAATGGGTGGAGGAAAAGAAGGCACATATTTCTTCATATTCCATTGGCATGTGGATGGTGACTATGTTTTCCTCTTTCTTTTCTGGAAGCTGGTGTTTCAGTCGATCCACATGATTTATGGAGCCCAGTGAGATACCAGTGTAATGGGGCTTTATGATTCCTGCCTTGGGGAAGCTTATGGTCTGAGGGGCTGGGGATAGATTGACTCTTTCTGGTGACAGGAGTGTGAGGCTTGCTTTCAGAGGTAAGCTTTGAAGTCACAAAGTACTAGGTTTGAATCCCAGCTCTGCTAATTGCAACTTGTGTGACCGTGGGTGGGTCGCTTAACTTAGCTCATGGATTGTAAGAGTTATATGAGAAAAACCATGAATAGAATCTAACAGAGTGTCAGGAAACAGGGGTGCCTATATTAGTGCAAATTTTCTTTTCCCCTTTTAGTGAGAAGACAGAAATAACCCAGAAAATGCCTGTCAGTGCTAGTGATGGGATGCCATCAATATGCAGGCCTACAGAGAAGGGGGAACCCGGGAAGTATCTGCTTTTTGGGGCTAGAGGGAGGGCTCTCCCTGGAGCTGATGTATTTCCTTTTTATTTTTCCCTAGTTTAAAAAATAAGGGATTTCACAACTGACTTCCCAGCTACCCTATATTCGTCTCCTTCCAAACATCCTCACGTACATCCCGAATTGACTCAGTGTAAGCCTCAGGGGGGTGGGGTGAGAGATTTAGGGTCCAGAGGGAGGATGAAAGTTCAGTGACTCCTCTGGGATCATGGAAATAAGCTGGAGAAGAGGAGGCTGGGGAGAGGCCGCTGTTCAGCTAAAAATAGCATCAGCAGTGGCCGCAGCTCAGGAAGCAGCCAGGGGTCAGAAGTTGGGGCCGCCCCAGCACACATTCCCAGCAGAGGACTTGGAGTTTGGCTAGCTGTTCCCTGCCCCTTGGGATGGGGTGGTGGACAGTGCCTCATCACGTGGGTCGCCTGTGCCTGCCCACAGTGGGCAGCCAGCATCTCGTGTCCCCTTCCAAGCCTGCACATCACATTGCTTCCTCGTCTTCCTGTTCACTTCACACACTGCCCCCACTCCCTTCCATCCTCCCCTTCTAGGGCAGTGCAACAGCAACATCCATTTACTAGACTTTTTACAAACCAGCCACTTTGTACTAAGTGTTCTTGGGCTTCTGTGCTCTGGAAGTCTGTTGTCTGAGATAGCATCCTGGACCCATGGACCGCCAGAAGAACAATCGAAGAACAACCATTAAATAAACACAAAATAGATGAGATAACACGTTCCCATCCTGTATGAGTTGAGGCCAGTGGTATTTGTGGGGGTCTTCTGGGTGTGTATTTGAGAAAGCTCGAGAGTTTCCTGCTTGAAAAAGGTGAGGATGAGCTAAGTTCGTGCTGTCCTAGTGCCAGTGATCCGGAAACAAACCCCCCTCCCACCCACAAGAGGATGGAAGAGGAGTGCTTTCTGGCTGGAGTTTAAGACCGGACCTTGGGAGGAGGTACATGCTGGAGGGGAGGAGTTTAAGGAGAAGGAGTCAAAACTGTCTCCACGTTTGCTGCAGACTCATTCTGATAACTGGATAGATCACTGGATTTGAATCCAATTGGATCAAATTAGATTGATCAATGGATTGATGCATTGATTGAGCCATTCACCCACTCAACAAACATTTAAGGAACATCTGCTAAGTACCAGCATGGATGTGAGGGCATTCCAAGCCAGTGGTTTCTTATCCTAGCTGCACACTGGAATTACCTATGGAATCTGAAAAATGCTGATGCTCAGGTTTCACCCCAGAACAATTACATTAAAAAAAAAAATCTCTGGGTCTGGGAGGCAAGGCCTGGGTAGTTAAGTTCCCCAGGTGATTCCACTGTGCAGCCAGGATAGAAAGCCACTGTTCTAAGTGAGCCCAAGGCTCCTTCCTATAACACTGCCACTCATTGCCCCTTTCTGCTGAGTTCCCTTTCCGTCGTTGCCTGCCGAGTGATGCGATTGAAAATGTGACCTGGAGAGGCTGAGACATAGCCAGCACTCTATGGCCAGCTCACACAAATGTTTACTGAGCAGCTATCATGGGCCCAGCATTCAAAAGACACAAAGGTGAGAATAACAGGGTCCCCTGGAAGTAAATTAATATAAGCACTCCACTTCCTCGACTGTTTATTTGGTAAGCCACCCCAGCTTTTCTGATGAATGGGATTTTCTGTGATTTATTCTCTCTTGTCCCTCAGTGGAAGAGAAACAGTGACTATATCTGGTGCATTTCAGTTAAAGCAGGTGGTAAAAAAGACCCCCACAGAGATAGACGGAGGGCAGGCAAGAAGGGAGGGATGCTAAAGGGACAAAATGTGTTCGTTGGTTAGGTTTTCAAATGTGCTCTCAAGTTGTCTAAATCATGAAACAGTAGGAGTAACTAATATGGCTGTTTAATATTTGGATTATCAGCAAGGGTTTGAGCCCCTATGAATCATCTGTCCGACCACCTAGGCATAGTGGAGTGACCCTGGCACTCAGAGAACATGCAGTCTAGCTGGGGAATTTACACTGATATGAAAAACAGAGATTGTAAGTACTTAGTTGTGTTTTATGACTAATGTTATCAGGAGCTTGGAGAAGGGAGGTACCGGAGAGACTACCTGAGGTGCAGTCCGTGGCCCAGCTCTGCCCACTGTTTGTTATCAGCCGGGAATGAGAAGTAGAGAAACTGAAAGGAAGCACTGATAAACTTTTACAGCAATTTTTCAGAGTAATTTTGTCTGAACCTAAAAATTTTTAAAAGGGGGGGCTTATATTTTGTTTTTAAAATTGCATTTATCTAGTAATTCATTTTTTATTGTATTTTATGAAAGTACCAGTCTATGACAGATTGGAATCAAAAAATGAAAGAAAAAACAAAAACCAAACTAGTCCTTTACTGCAGATGGTTGAAAGAGTATTGGATGGAGTAGCTGGAAATTTGAGATATCATGGCAAACTGGAGAGGTACCAGCAAGCGAGAGAACAGTGGGACTTCTATTTGATATTACAAAGGGAATAAGAGTGTGTCCTAAAAACCTAGACCTTCCTCATGCAGGAGGCTCTCAGACCGTGAATGTGTTTTCAGGTTTTGGTGGATGCTGGAGCTTTATATGTGCTTCGTATGAATTATTTCATTGCCTCCTCTCACAGCCCTATGTGATAATAGTGCTTGTCTCCATCTCTGTTTTGTGGAGGGCTAATATGCACAGCTCACTACGGCTGGTGGTGAGTAGTAGACCTGCATTTTGAAGACAGGTGTGTTGGACTCTGGAGCCTGGTGGTTCATGAACACCCACCGCCACTCCACGTAGCCCCTCCAGGTGACAAGGAGCATGGACCACAGACTCTGCCCATCCAGACAATCCAGAATAAGAATGAGAAGAAGGCCCTGCAGATACGGATCACAGAGCTCAGGGCTATCCTTCCAGAAAGATACCCTATATCCTAGGAAGGACAAGGTGTGAACCTTTATCTGGAAGTCTTCTCTCTTCTCCTTGATGCTCATTTCCAGAAGTATTTCAATAGATGAATCCGACCTGGTTTGGGCCTTTTATTAGACTTTGAATTATCCCATCAGCAGCCTTTGCCAGTGGCAGCTCATCCATCTACTTACTTTTAAACTTTTAATTTTGAAATAAAGATTCATAGGAAGTTGCAAAGAAACATACAGGGAGCTCCTGTGCACCCTTCTTCCAGCATCTCCCACTGTTAGTACAATATCAGGAATTGACATTGGTATAATCCACAGACTCCCCCATCCACTTTTTTCTATTAATTTCTTTGAAAGATTATTTTTTTAGAGCAGTTTTAGGTTGACTGAAAAATGGAGGGAAAGATAGATTTCCCTTTTACCCCATGCCCCCCGCTTGTCCACATTCACAGCCTCCCTGATTGTCAGCATCCCCCACCAGAGTGGTGCATTTGTGACAGTTGATGAACCTACACTGACACATCATAATCACTCGAAGTCCATCATTTACATTAGGGTCCACTGTTGTTGTACATTCCATAGGTTTGGACAAAAATATGATAGGTATTCACCATTATGGTATTATACACAGTAGTTTCACTGCTGTAAAGATCCCCTGTGTTCTGCCTACTTGTCCTTCTCTCCTCCTAAACCCCTGGTAACCAGTGATCTTTTTCTGTCTCCATAGTTTTGCCTTTTCCAGAATGTCACATAGTGGAATCATACAGTATGTGATGTTTTCAGGTTGGCTTCTTTCACCTAGCAATATGCATTTAAGATTTCTCCATGTCTTTTTGTGGCTTAACAGCTCATTTCTTTTTAGCACTGAATAATATTCTATTATCTGGATGTACCATGGTTTATCTGCTCCCCAACTAAAAGATTATCTTGGTTGCTTCCAAGTTTTGGCAATTTTGGATAAAGCTATAAACATCCATGTGCAAGTATTTGTGTAGACATAGGTTTTAGCTCCTTTGGGTAAATACCTAGGAGTACAATATACCCTTCTGTTTTTTTTCTCCCACACTATGGGTACCATGCTTGAAGAGAAGCATCAACAAGCCATTGTGTATCCAGAGGAGGGAGAGGGTGAGTAGTCTGGAAGCCAGGTCACACCCAGATTGTTCTTGGTGACTAGTGTGACCATCTTGTGTGTAGATGCCATATGTTATTTAGTTCTCCTGTCTTAGCACCTAAAGCAGTGTGAGGCACATAACTGACCCTCAACAGATGTTTTTTGAACTGAATGTTTGATTCAGAGCAGAAAACATGCATAGAAACATAATGGCTGTCTTCCATATTGCTGGGTCTCCAGTGTGGAAGAATGATGAGATTGATCTGTGTCCCCTTCACCCCCGCTATTGCTCTTGAGGACAGAACTGGGATTAGTGAATGGGGAGGGGCGGGGAAGACATAAGGGGAAACATCCCAGATGGATTTATGGAAGAACTTGACCAAGAATGGGAATAATGCAGCAAGGAAGTAGTCAGCTTCTCTACACTGGAAGACAATCAGGGATGTATTGGAAATGGTTCCTGTATTTTTTTTGACAGTGGGCCAAATATCTTTAATAGAAGTTCTTCCAGTTTCTTATTTCTGAGAGTCTAAGAACATGAAGGCATGGATAGAAATAGGACGGTTGGGAGGAGGGATCAGTTTATGGGTAGAGGGTATTCAGGAGTTTGAGGTGACAGCAAAAGGTTTTCATGGAAGAACACCTGTAGATTTTGAAAAGTTTGTATTTGCTTTTTAAAAGGAAAGTCATGGGTAGCCAGATATATAAGACACTTTCAGCTTCTCTGGGTAACCTATGGAATTTGTGCAGAGCAACATTTGGACTTAACCTGGCAATCAGACACTCATCTTTTCTTTCAGGCAGAATTTGGCAACATCAGTCCTAGAGAAAATCATGGGAGCTGGATTCTGACCACAGCTGACATGTTTTTGTCATGTTAATCACTTAGATTGACATTTAGGAGAAGATTATTGCAATTTCTATTCCAGAAAATGAAACAGGAATGAAGCAGGCACTGAGTTAATCAGATTACTTCCAGGTGAAAAAGAAAAAAAAATAGGTCAAGGTTCCTAAATTGGGCCATCTTAGAAGGTTATTATATACTCATATATGATTACCCTGTAAGGTAGGACTTTAGATGATTTATGTTTTTATTTCATTCTAGCTGCCAAGGAAGATACAAATTGATTTTTTTTTAAGGTAGGGAGTAGGGAAAGGAAGTAATACTTCTTTATTGCTTACTACATGCCAGGAACTTTACATTTATTATTTCATCAATTTTCACAATGATTCTGATATGTAGGTATTATCATTGCTATTTTATGGTCAAGGCAACTGAAGCTCATCAGAGCAAAGTAACTTGTTCTGGGACACGTATCTAGTGAAAAATAGAGATGGGATTCAAAGCCAAATCTACTGGACTCTAAAGCCACTGCTCTTTATCCTGTTTGGTATTCACAACATACTGTCTCTAGCAGAACCCAAACCTATCATATTCATGGATAGATTTCAGAGCTATATCTCATATATTTCAAACCCATAGGTGTCAGTTCCCTATCTGCAGAAAAGCCTGCCCAGATGGCACATGTTTCTACCATTGCTGATGACCTCTTTCTGTAGTAGAGTCAGACTAAAGCATTCTAACCATTGTCACGCTCAACTGCTAATTGCCCCTAGTCCTGGCTCCCACCCAGCCCACTTTGTTTTCCCAGTGCCTCCAAATGCATGATCCTGAAGGTGTGAACACTGTCTGTGGGCTTGGTGCTAGCTTCCAGCTTGCCTGCTGCCCAATGTCTATTAATCCTAGCCTAACTGTTTTCAAGTCTTGAGATTGTGTTCTCATTGTCATAAGCAGGCTTGGAGGAGAGCCAGGAGACCTCCTGGTACAGGAGACAGAGCACTGTGCCTGAATGTGCTTTTGCTGTCCTTGCTGTGTGACTTACCATTGCTGGGGCTGTAAGGAGTCCCTTCACTGTCTGAGTCTTAGTTCTTCATGAGCAAAAAGGGGATAGTAATAACTCCCCTCTTTTTTTTTAGGATGAGCAAGAGACTCATATGATATTAGTATCCCGGAAACTTTATAAACCATGGGCATTGTACAAATTTAAGTTCGGTGGGTGAAAGAGAATGATCCCATCTCCTGGAAAAGCTTTCCTTCAAAAGGGGTGGAAGCCAGCACACATGTTCTAAGTAGGAAACCATGAGCTCCCTCTGGCCTGCCAGGTTCTGTTTCACTTGAGCAGGCTTGGTCTCTGTCCCACACGCACCCCCCCGCCCCCCGAATAGCATGGCTGTGTTTCTTGGCTTGGATTACTGAGATAATTGCTCCCAATCTTCCGTTTCCAGTGAGCATGAGCCTGTTAGACCTGAACGATAGCCACTGGCTGAAGCCTTCTGAAGGCTCTGATTGGGTAGACTGTGTTTGGCTCAGCTGAATTTGCTTGCTGGCTATGTAAATATTAGGGTTGTTAATCTTTATTAGAGGGTGTTAGCCAAGAAAAATTACATTTTTAAAAACCCATATATTAACATGGGAAAAAAATAAAAGTAAATCAAGCAAAATTTAACAATTTTGATGTCCTAAAAGCTTCCAATGAAGACTAAAAAGGCCTCAAGTGTGTATTTGTTCAATAAATAAGACTGTGGCTTCCAATCCTTTTTGAAAGTGGGGCATAGATCTTAAATAAAAAAGCCAATTTTCATTTTAGAATAGAAAAATCTGAACAATAAGAAGGTATCAATTTCACTGTCATTTAATAGGTTTGCATTTGCAAGTCAGTTTTTGTGGATTCTTTTCCCCACATAGACTTTCTGTCTTTAATTTGCATTTATATTTTCATATTGTAAACTTTTTACTGAAGTATAACGTACATCCAGAAAAGTACACAAATCCTAAGCTCAGTGATTTTTTACCTAGTGAACACACTTGAGTAACTAGCATATAGATCAAGAAACAGAACATTACTCCAGAACACTGGCCCCCCAGTGTCCCCTTCCATTTATCAGTCCCTCCCTTTGAGGCCAATCTCCAGGGTGACTTCCAGCACCTTAAGATTAGTTTGCCTGTTTTGAAACTTTATATAAATGGAATCTTCAAGTATATACTATTTTGCATCTCTCTTCTTTTGTCCAACATTACACGTGTGGGATTAATCCGTGCTGAGTGTAGCAATTACATGTCACGTTCATTACTATGTAATAGTCTACTGTATATATATGCTGCAATTTATCCATTTTACTGTATAAGGTACTTGAGTATTTGAGTTGTTTCCACTTTGGGGCTATTATGAATAAAGCTGCTGTGAACACTTTTGTGTAGGTCTATGGATGAATACATGTACTCAGTATTGTGGAGTATGTATCTAAGAGAGTAATGACCAGGCTATAGGGTATGAGTATTAGCTTTAGTTAAATCCTGCCAAATAGTTTTCCAAAGTAGTTGTAAAAATTTACATCTCCACTAGCAGAAAGGATACTTCCAGTTGCTCCACATCTTTGCTAACAGTTGGTATTATTTGTCTTTTCTATTTTAGCTCTTCTGGTAGGTATGTGGTAGTGCCACATTATGGATGGCTTTTGTTTTGTTTTGTATTTGTATTTCCTGGATGGTGAATGAAGTCAAGAACATTTTCATGTGTTTATTGACCATTTGGATGCTGTCTTTTGAAAAGTGAATCTTTGGTTGTTTTGCCTTATCTTTGCTATTGCATTATCTGCATTTTTCTTATTGAGTTGTAGGAGTTCTTTATATATTCTGGATATGAGCCCTTTGATAAGTGTATTGTGAATATCTCCTTCTAGTCTGTGGCTTGCCTCTTCACACTCTTCATGGTGTATTTTGATGAATATACATTAATAATTTTAATGTAGTCTAGTCTTTAAAATATTTTCTTTTTTGAAAAAAGATTTTATTTATTTATCTGACAAAGAGAGACACAGCGAGAGAGGGAACACAAGCAGGGGGAGTGGGAGAGGGAGAAGCAGGCTTCCCGCGGAGCAGGGAGCCCGATGCAGGGCTCGATCCCTGGACCCTGGGACCATGACCTGAGCTGAGGGCAGACGCTTAACAACTGAGCCACCCAGGCGCCCCCAAAATATTTTCTTTTATTGTTAGTGGTTGTTGTGTCCTGTTTAAGAAATCTTTGTCTACTCTAAATTTTGTGCTGAAAAAACTTTACTGTTTTACTTTTTACATTTAGATCAGTACTGTATTTGAACGTGCTTTTCTTGTGTGGTGAGGGAAAGATTCTTTTATTTTTTTCTTCCTGTTTTGGTACCAGTTGGCTTAGAGTCACTTGTTGAAAACACCATTCTTTCCCCACAGCACTGTAGTGTCACCTTTGTCATAAACCAAGTGACCATATATGTGTGGGTCTGTTTCCATGTATTAAAATTTGGAGGTGCCGCCAAGTAATTGGTACTATATTGAGTTTGATTGTATTGAATAAGTGGCTAGCGAAATCCTTGACATAGGCATGGATGACTAAGAGAAGCGAGGGCAGAACAGAGGTCCAGAAATTTTCCAGATATAAACCACCCCCTGACTCGGACTGTATTTAGATATGCTTCTCCAAATAAAGTATCCCTGACAGAATCTAGGATGTATTGGTTAACTGTCATCTCTGTTGGAAGATGGATATGTCACAAGAAATGGAATTTAAAGGAATGCAATACCTAGTTTGAAATTAAATATAATTTCTCAAAAGATTCCACTGAAAACGATCATTACTTTATCTAATGCTAGTTCTCCTCATAACAAGGAAATGCTTTCTCTGAAAACAGGCTTAGCTGGTCCTTATTCTTGGGGTTCATCACATCTGCCCGATCTAAGTGCTCAGGAATTAGACACCCAGAGCCTTTAACTGCTCACTCATTTTAATGACTCTGTGGAGGGCCTTTTGTGTCCAACTACTTCCAGCAACCTGAAATCTTTTAGTTTTTCTAAGACTCTAAGACAGCTGGGTAGGGGGTGCTGCTAAAGAGTATTTATTCAAATAGATGAGTACCCCTTTTCCAAGAGTCCCACCCAACTTAGACTATGGAGGACATTGACTCTCTGGTAGTTCCCCAACCCGTCTAGATAATACAGCTCCTTTCCATCAGTGGTACCCAGGGTGGTTGATGAAGTGGGATCCTTTTTCTGGGGGACATGAACCTGGTCCAGGTACCTTTAAGCTTAGAAAGTTACCCCTTATTCCCATTTCCCTCTCTTGCAGCTGACCTGGCAGTCTGAGCTGCCATGAATGGGAAATATTGTTCAGTGAGCAATGGAGCAGTAGTTTCTTTGTAAATTTCCATGTGGTCAACACGTACAGTTGAGCATCTTCTGCATACCAGCACTCAAAATCTATTCCCAGCCCTTGAGGGCTTGGTTTACCTCTGGTTGTGTTAAGTGACAGTCTCTGCTTAAACTTGGGGCCTGACAAAACCTTTCTGATGCTTGATCACCTGACCTAACCTCTCACCCATCTCTCTTCCCTGCCATGGCCAGATTCACTGGAGTATTTGGTGATGAATCTTACCTGTCTGTCCCTATATTGTACTCCCTTTGTACCTCCATTGTTACCTGAACTAATCTCTAGTGACTTCAACTTGGATAGCCGTATTTGCATAGTAACATCCAAACTGGGCACCTGCTGAAGCCCTTGGTTGCCCCACCCAAGTTCTTAAGTATCTTGAGATGCTGTTCTGATGCTCCAGGGTCCACCACTTCGCTGTGCCTTTGTCAAGAGAGAATGGATTTTTTTTTCATATAATGTCATCAATTTATTGGGATCTTGGGCTCCTTCTATGGCCAAAGGTCTAGCAGTAACATGGAGTTAGGACTGCGGTATAGAGTCTCATAGCTGTCGTGTGTCTTGTTTCAATCAGTAAACAGTCCCAGTTACCACAAGTTTTTGCCACCCCAGATGTTGTATAGCTTTGATCTCATCCACCCACTTTCTCTGTGTGTGAACACAGAATGGCTGGAGATTTTATTTTAGGTTCTTTAACTTCGGTTCTTTTAAAATGGGCATTAAAAACGGAGTCTTCTGTTTTGTTTGTTTAAAAATTTTTTTTTACTTATCTTTGCACATTAAAAAACCATTGTATATAACAGAATAACAGACTTTAGAACCCAGAGATATTAGATATCATTAGTTCAATCTTCTCATGACTAAATAATATTGTGAGATTTCTTTCCCTGGAGATATTTTTAAATGTCTTTTACAATCACAGGAAGTCAGAGTTGGAAGAGAACTGAGAACCGTGTGAGGCCAGCAATCTCATTCTACAGATGAGGAGCCTGAGACCCTGAGGACTCAAATGGCTGGATCACAGTGCTGTGATAAGATTCTGGGTCTCTAGACTTCGCAATCTGGGGGTCTTTGCTTGTGTAGCCAAGGCTGCTTCTTACTTTGAATTTTGCTTCATTATTGTTATCCAGGGACAGCCAGGAATTTCTCACAGAGTCTGTGAATGTGCTTGTCATGAGACATTAATCTGTGCCAGAATTTAAGGTAACATAGAAATACCCAAAATGTACTTTGGGCAAGAGCCATGAATCCCGATGGGAGTGGGCTGGGATAAGTAGTTCTGTTAATAAAACCTTTCCACATCAAAAGTGTGAGTCAGATTCGGTATATGAATACCATCAAGAAGCTACACACAGAGGGAGTTTAATTTTAGTACAAATAATCACCTGTTTGCATCTCTCTTCAGAAATAAAGGGGGTGGAAGTTGTTATGTCTTTCAAATTAGATTGATTACTAAAAAAAGGAAAACAATCTGGAGGACGGTTATTTTCCTTGTGGAGTCCTGTCCTGTGTACCATCTATTTCTAGTGAAGCTTGAACTTCCAGTTTAAAAGCAGGTGGAAGTGGAGAGGGTGTCTTTACTCCCCTTTGCCTTAGCTGCGTTCAGGAAATCCCTTGCCTGCCCCTTTCCCCTGCAGGTACCTGCCACAGCTCTTTCCTGAGGCCTGTTGCTCTGGGCTGGTCTACAGTCGGGCAAAGATGGCAGTGGATGTAAGCCAGAGGAAGCCTCCTATGACGGTGTACAAAGCTTTTCTTAAGAAGAAGGGAAGCCAAAGGAGTCAGCTGTCCTCCTGATAATTGGAGCTCCCCTCTTCTGCTCATATTTCTCTAGGAAGGCCTAAGGCAAGAAAAGAGGCTCAGAGATGTACCTTATGGAGTTCAGTAATTATTCTGTCCACCATATTCTGGTTTGCTCCTGCCCCTTCAGTATCACCTCCACCTCTCCCTCTGATCCTTAAGGTCCCAAGCAGAGGAGTTTGTGGGTGAATGAAGAGGATGGAGAAGGTGGGTGTGTGTTACAACCTCCCCTGGGCTTTGTGTCTAGTGACAGTAAGGACCCTGATAGAGGGAGCCTTATGGAGAAGACAGTCCACCCTTCTTGGGAAGCTCCCAGTCTAATCAGAGACAATGATCACTTATATGGTGCCCTCTGCTGCAAAATAGTACCTGAGCTGGGGTCACTTTTTTACCTCTTGGATGCTAGCACCAGTCCTAGGGAAGTACAACAGTGGGAAGAAACAGGATCTGAGCCGACATGGTGATTCTGACCTCTCTGGACAGGCCATTGTCCATAAAGGTGTTCATGTGTTGATTTGCAAAGCACTCCTGAGCTTCTCTTCAGGGATTTGTGTCTGAAGGGGATCTCCATTCCTGGAATTCACTGAAAGCTCTGCCTGACATGCCCTCTGCAACTCATCATGTTAATGGGAAGGGAGGGCTGGAAGCCAGCCAGGTGCCCTACCCCGAGCCATGTCAGGATGGCTGTATTGATTGAGAGTCTGACGGAAGGTTACTGCAATGGACAGGGATTCACTGACAGTGGAGGAATAAAGCTCTGGCCCCGAAGCCTATCTTCTTAACTGGGCTCTCAGCCAGGGCTTCCTTGCCAACTCTCTACTCCTCCCAGTCCATCTTGCACACCCAACTAGATCTGGCTTCCCTGAACACCACTTAGTCAAACTCCCCAATTGCTTAAAAACCCTTAATGGGTCCTCTTGGCCTGGACTCAAGGCCCTGTAGAATCAGGTGCACATCCACAAACAGTAGCCTTTCCAACCTCATCACTGATTCAGCCCACCCTCTGCAGCAAAGCCCCTTGTGTTGTCAGATGTGTTCTGTTCACAGTCCCCAGAAAACACCAGGCTTATTTGTACCTTTGTGCTTTTCCCAGGCTGTCCCATGTTGTTTGCTGTTCCACCTGTGCACATCTACTCCATCCTTCAGTATTTGACTCTTTTATCTTCCCTGCTCATTAGCTATGCAGTAGCTCACTTCTCTTGTGTGCACTACGCCCCTTGAGTGGAGGAACCCCTGTAGCCCCCAACACAATGCTGAATGTGAGATGGGCACACATTGCTTCTTGGGTGAATGTGGACAGATGGATACTTGAAATAATGAACCCTCTCTAGGCAACTTACTATTATTTCCTTCTTGACCTAGTGTCCATGCACCCATTTTAGTTTTTTATTTTTATCTATTTTTTTAATTTAAATTCAATTAGCCAACATATAGTACATCATTAGTTTCAGATGTAGTGTTCAATAATTCATCAGTTGTGTAGAACACCCAGCCATGCACCCATTTTAAAGTGATGTTTGGAGATGTTTAATGGGATAAAGGGAATAGAGGCAGATGCCTCAGAAAGGTTTCCAACAAAGTGGTCAAGAACAGGATTGAAACGGAGCAGGTGCTAAAGGCAAAAACAAAAACAAAAACTCCAAAGAAAACAAGAAATTGGATTTAACACATCTTAAAGATGTAAGATAGGTGTATAGGGTTGAATAAGTGTCCTCTGAAGTTCATGTCTACCTGAAACCTCAGAATATGACCTTATTTGGAAATCCGGTCTTTGCAGATGTCATTAGTTAAGGTAAGGTAGGGTCATACTGGATTAGGGTGGGCTCTAAATCCAATGGACGACATTCTTATAAGAGCAGAGGACACAGAAGAAGGCCATGCAAAGGTGGAGGCAGGGATGAGTGAGATAGCTACAAGCCCGGGAATGCCAGGGATTGTCAGGAGCTACAGAAATTAAGAAGAGACAAGCAAGGATTCTTCCCTAGAGCCTTAGGTGGGAGCATGGCACTGCTGACACCTTGATTTTGGACTTCTGGCCTGAACTGTGAGAGAATACATTTCTGGTTTTTTGTCTTTTTTTTTTTTTTTTTTTTTTGGTTTTGTTTGTTTTCTTTGTTTTTCTTTTCTCTTTTGTTTTAAGCCATCTAGTTTGTGATATTTTGTTTTGGTAGCCCTAGGAAATCAATACAGTGGAGTCCAGTCATGGGCAGAGCCATCCCTATGAGGTATAGGAAGGAGAAATCACACCAGGCAGGTCTGTTGGTTGCTTCCAATTTTATGCAGGAGAAATTTGGTTAAAATGATCATCAGGAGTAAGGGAGGTGTTTGCTAGGAAGAGGGCATGGGGAGGGTTTTATTATGGTAACCTTGTGAAAAAGTGGATGGGGTGTGGGTTTGTTTTGATGCAAGGGAAGAAGGAGAGGAGAGAAAGTGCTAAACTACCCAAGTTGGCTTTCATAAGGAGTGCCGTGTATGAGACTGCCTTCTCTTTCTGGGACCCTAGGCAGCTCTGGCTCTCTGTCCTCAAAGCAGTGAGAACCCCATAAAGTAGAGGGTGGGACAAGAAACAGCTCTGCCCTTAGAGGATGTCTGTAGGTGCTACTTCCGTGGACCCTTCTCTTCCTCCTCAGTGTTAGAGGTGATGAGGTGCAATGGGATGTGCTTGGGATGCCTAGCCCATTTCCATCTATTGTCACTGTTCTATTTGAGCAAGTCCGTCCCCCTCTCAGAAACTTGCTCTTCTCCCTTTTGCAGAAGGCATATAAGTTGATGTGTGCATTGAAGAAGAACACTTTGTAAACCTTAAAATGCTATATAATAGTCTCCCCAGGACTGAATAGGAAGACAGGCAGATTCCTTGTGCTTTGGGGTCTGGGGTGGCTCACACCCTGTGTGAAAAATAATGCAGTTTTCAGTATGGGATGATACCAGAAGGTTCTGGGTATGGATGATGGTGATGGTTGTACAACAACGTAAATGTACTTAATGCCGCTGAACTGTATGTACACTTAAAAGTAGTTAAAATGCTAAATTTTGTGTTGTGTATATTTTACCAAACACACAGAAAAATCACAAGCACCTCCCCACAAAAAATAGCGATGCAAATACTGGACAAAGCTGACATTCAAGTAAATCTGACACTCTGGGTGTTATAGGGCAATTATTGCACTTTGTGGTGAATGCTCATATTTACAGTCATTATGAGGAATTAGCCCTGTTTACCAGGACTCAATTAACACAATGGATTATGGTTATTACTTTTGGATGGCTCTAGAAATTCCCATGGGAGTGGGTAAATTAGATCGCAACAATTGGAATTGGGATGAACCGTAAACTGTACTTAATAACATGGGATCTGGCTCTACCTCTGCCCCAAGTATATGCCCCCACCTCAGCACTATTCTTTCCTCTTTCTTCTTCCCTTTGGTACCCAATTTACTCTTTATCCCAGGAGGTCAGGGTGCAAGTGGGTTTACAGCTGCAGCACCGAAACATGGGAGTCCCATGTGGCTTCAGGCACTTGACCAAAAATATCCCATGCCATCACAGACCCTGGTCCTCTGGCCCAGACTTTGCTCCCGGAAGCCAGAACTATTTGCACACCTCACAGAACATTTCATTCTGCAGGCCTGTGGGCTTCCACATCAAAGCCTTCTAGGATTACCTCCCAATTTTCTCCTCTTCCTAGCTCTGAGCTGCTTCCGAAGATCAAAACCACAGGCATAAATACTGCCCGATGGCCTCTCAGTTTCTGAGGAGTCCCCCATAGGCTGATGGCCCAGAGAATAATTCAGAAAGTGGCTGAAAGATGGACATCTTCTGGATTGAGAAGTTGTTTCATTTTAGCACAAAATAAAATGCTTACATTTCCATGTTCAAATATGGAAACCTGTATTGCGCCTGCTCCAAGTTCTCTCCGAAAGTGATGCAGAACACTGTATAATGTAGACGTGTCCATGGTGCCTGATGATTCTGAGGCATGCACAGAGCCAGGCAGGGCTCTCAGATGGAACGGCTGCACGTACTTCTGCCTTCAAGGCAGGCGGCCGCTGTCCTGAGAGGGGGCTGGGGATAGGGAAAATCCGTGCCTTCCTTGTGGGCTTCTTCTTGTTGAATTTTGCTCCACAGGTTGGAGGACAAGTGCCAGTCCTCCTAACTAGGCCTTAAAAGTCTGGGTGGAATGGACTCTCGCTGGAGCCTGTGGAGATTATAAAACAAGAAGCTCACTGCCTTGCGTGGCAGGAGTAGGAGCCAGTGTGAAGGTGTAGGAGTTGGAAGGAAGTTGGAAATCAGCCCCTTGTGGCCCTTCACTTTGAGATTCACAAAGAAAAAAGAGATGTCTCCCCTCTGAAAGGTAAGAGTTTCAATTCATCTGAACTCTGATTATTATAGTCTGTTTTAGCTCCAGTGGCATATTTCCATAATGTATGTAAATTATATTTGAATTCTTGTAAACCCATGCTCTAAGGCAAAATCAAACACCCAATCTTACTCCTGAGGTGGGGCCTTCAGAGCTGGAATACTGCCTAGTGCCCTCTGAAGGGGCTATTATTAGAGTGATAGAGGATGGAGAAGATTGCCTGGAAACTAGAGAAGCACCAACTACAGTTTTGTCTTTTTCTCCTTAGCAAAATGGAACCTCCTTCCTGCACCTGAAGACCTCCCTCACTGCAGGTTATTCCAAAGAAGAAGCAGCTTGACTTCCAAATACCTTTACTGGACATAAGGGTGTCTAAAGGAGATGAGAATGGCTGAGGGCATCTCTTGTGCGGGATGCGTCTGCTGCATGAAACAGTTCTTCATGAGTGAGAAGGGGGTGCAGGATGGAGATGACACCAGTACCCCCTTCTACCACTCCAAATCTCTACTTCCTGTTGCTGCTCTGTCCGAAACTACAGCATCCTCACCAGGACCACACAGGGAACAAATGCAAGCCACCGACAGTCCCCTTAGCTCTAGTTAAAACATGGCACAGATAAGATGACATTTGAAGATGAGAAGGACAGAAAAATAAATGCATAAAAATAAAAAAAAAAGCTCTTGTGTTTTCCTGGCACATTGGTATGAGTGCCTGAGAGTGGATGTAGGCCAGAAGGTTACATGGGCACTCCAGCGCCGGCCCCAGAAGACATTCCTGGCAAACCTCTTCAGAGGGAGGACGTGAGCAGGTGATGGAAGCATCCAGGAGGAGTAAGCAGCTGCTGCAGCACTTGCCGATCAATGGGTGCTTGATCACTCACACAGAGGGAAAGAACTAGGAATTCCCTGATAGTGACACTTGAATCATCTTTTGTGTTTCCAGATGCATTAAAAATAGAGAGGAACCGCCAAGCATGGAATATATGAAGTCTTACAGAGAAGAGTGGTAAAGTATTTGTTTTGACAAATCACCTTGCAAGTGATATAAAAGCAGTATGGAGAAAAATGTCCTCACCTAATGCTGCATTAGAACGTGCGTCCTATAGCCTAAATCTGTTCATGACATTAAAATATATTTTTTATTGGTGTTTTTATAGGTGTTTATAAGCTGAATGCACTCCAGAAAATAGGAGCGAAAAATAGTTTCTAAGACACATAAAAGGCTCTAGAATTGGAGTTGCATAAGAAGTAAAAAGAAACAATATAAAAGTAGAAGAAGAAAGGTATAAATATTACAACAGGACATAGAACTATCTTAGGACCTTTACTGAGGAATTAAAAACATCGGATAAGTCTATAAAAGCCTCTGAGAGGCTGTAGAAAAAGCTAGATCATGTAGAGTATTGATGTCCTTTTGGGAGTTTAAAACAAAACACCTGAGTTATTCATGAAAGTAATATCTAAAGATCTTAAAGGACTATAAAGTGTAGTTTCACAGTTCAGAAAGATAGACCGAGTTCTGGGCACCCTTCCCTCTATTCTGGACAGTGGTAGAATTCTGGGTATATCCTGAGAAGATGCGGAGACAATTTCAGAGGATTTCTGGCTGAAGAAAGCATACTGTTGGCTGTCTTGAGCTCGGTCCCTTTAAAGTCAGAAGTGACCACCCTTGGGCTGGGTAGCCCTTACCGTGGACCTCACATAGTTCACCCACAGGCTTGCTCCCAGCCAACTTCCAAGCTCTGTGCTCCTCCTCCTGAGCTCATCTGTATGTAGTCTTGCTCCTGGGCTACTTGACTGATTTTTACTAAGGATTTGCTTCCATCTTTGCATGACCAAGCCTTGGCTAAGCCACTATTTCTGTTGACTCAATTGCGATGTCTACCTCTGCTGGGGATGGTTGTAGCTTTCATAGCTGACACACAGCCCAGCTTGAACCCGATCTCTTCTTTGGTCGTTGTGAGTAGCAAGAAGCACTATCTTTTGGAATCACTGCAGGACTCACACACTTAAATGCACAAAGTCAATTTCTATGGCTATCGCTGCATCCAGATTGGACAGTGCCCTTGGCTGAGACATCCTTTACCTCTGTTTCAGATAAACTCAGCTGGCATTTAAAATCTCAGTGCACTTCTTCCACCTTGTCCAGAGGAAAGTAAAACGAAAGACTTCATCAAGAAATGGAGAAGAACCACGTGGTTGGTCACTGCTGCTGCGTGAATCTTGGGTCTGGAGCTTGAAGGTGGCGGTATAAATGTAGCTAGCGCTGCTACTGCATTTGCTTGACGCACCTTTAAGATGTACAGTATAGTTCACCTTTCAGGGCTGGAACGGTATTTCAAAAATAGATTCAAATGATGCTCAAGTGTTTGGTTCTAACAGAGCCAGGGATTCTGTCCTGAAATGCATCCTGCCGCATGGGGAAAGGACCCAGTCTTCTATGTCTCTTGCTCCAAACCCTTCTCTCTTCCAGAGGCTGGAGAAAAATGTGGGTCTACGTCTTGAAATAATGTGCCTTGAACAAGAATCATTAACCTGTAGAAAACCTGTATTACTTTGGAACAAATTCTCAGTTTACGGAAGCCTATGGAAATAGCAAAAACAAGCATGAAAAGAAGCAGTAACTTTAGCAGTCATAAACTAAGCGGATAACCTGAAAAATAAAGTTGTGTGTGCCCAAAACTATATTTAATTAGTTTGGCCTTTTTTTTCCCCCCCATCCTTTTCCTCTTTTACATTTCTTTTCTAAAATTAAGTGCTCTTTCATGATCCACTTAATGTTGTCAAAGATGTCAAGTCCAGAAATTAGGATGGCTTTTCTTGAGTAATAAACAGGCGGCAGCATGGCGAGGTAGAAACAGCTTGGGTTCTAGTTCTGTCCTTGCTGCTAACCCTGGGTACCTCTCTGGGCCTCTCTTTTTATATCTATAAAGTAAAGGGGCTCTTGGGAGTGCCCTTCTGGCTCTAAAATCCACCAACTCTGTACTGTGCATGGTTTCCTCTGTCTGGAAGTTTCTATGTTTCTCATAAACTGTCATAAGAGCCAGAGTTCAGGAGGAAGGGAAACTTGGTGACTCCATTTGTGACAATGTTCAGCACTTTTAAATGCAAATGTAGGTAATTAATTTGTCATCATTGCTTGAATATATTATACTTTAAAAACACCGTATTCTAAAATATAATCTTTAGAAAAACAAATTTGTAATGGAAAATAAATAATTGTTACCGCTTGTCTCAAACCCTGCAGGGCCCCTCAATCATCACCTACAGCGTGGTTCTCAACCCTGGCTATGCATTAACATCACCCAGAGAGCTTTTAAATATACCGGTGCCTGCCCTCCCCCCTCAGAATTTCTGATCTAACTGGTCTGGTGTGGGGCCCGATACCAGTATTTTAAGAGTCAAGTTAAGAACCAGTGGCCTGCAAAATAATTTCAATTTCTGGGGCTGGTGTCTAAGATCTCCCAGGGGTGACTCACACCTATTGGCCTCCATGCTGACCACCTGTGGTCCCCTCCAGCATGCCATCATGTTCACAGTGTTGTTTCACATTTCCGTACCTTTGCACCTGCTCTGATGGCCTGGAATGCCATCACTCCATGAGGCCTGCCTATTCTTTCCTGTAGGTTTCTTTGTTAACATAGTTCCTATAATACTTTTGTAATGGCCTGCTTTGTAGTCATCTTCCTATATTGTAAATATTTTATCCATAATTGTATGCATTTGTATTCATAAATCTGATCATCTCTCTCTCATGTTTAAAACTCCCGAGTGGCTTCTCATTGTTCTAGGAATAGCATCCACACCTTTTACCTTACCTATAAGGCTCTATGTAATCTGAACCTTCCTCTTTCTCAGACCTCTTCTCTGAAACACTTCCCACTTGTTCACTTCACTCCAGCCTTACCAGTGTTCTGTTCCTAAAATATGTCAAGCTTGTTCTCATCCCAGGGCTTTTGCAATGTTGTTCCTTCGACCTGGGACCTCTCTCATCCTTTCATTTGACTCCTTCCCAATATTCAGACTTTAGCTCAAATGTCACTTCCTTACAGTGGCCTTTCCTGACCACCATAGCTCAAGTAACACACCCCATCCCACTCTTCACTCTCTATCCTACCGTTTTTATGGCCTTTTAGGACTTATACTATCTGAAATGATAATTTTATTTTGTACACATGAGTACTGAAAACCTCCTATTACTGGAACATAAGTTCTATGAAGATAGGAACTTTGTCTAGTAGGGACTCAATAAATATTGAATGGGTGAATGCTATTTGTCTCTTCTATAAGATAATGCTATGCTATTTGTCTCTTCTATAAGATAATGCTATGCCTGTGACTAGAAAGAAGGTGTCAATAAGTGTTTGATGAATAAATGTTTACATGTCATAGACGTTTCTCCTTAACAGTATGACCAAACATCTCTAAATAACACTAGTAAAAATTAGTCTGACATGCATCTGCGTTCTTATTAACATCCAGTTTAAAAAAAAAAAACAAAACAGAAAAGAGTATATTTTTCTTTTTATAAGAAAATTAGATTCTGTCCATTACTTCATAATCTTCATTTCTAGTACCCACACCAATGGGGGCTCCCCCTCTCTAGCAAATAACAAAGCAAATAACAAAGGAAAGAGATTGCTCTGGGAGCCAATTTTGCCTAGAAGCCCCAAATTTAAACTTAAACCACTGCTCTGAGCCAAGATGAGAGGAAAACAGTTTTTTTCTGAACATTCAAATCAGGGGCTTTCCAAATAGGTGATTGGACAAGTGAAGGTGGAGAATGGGCAGTAATGAGAGAGGAACCACTGGGCTCTGCATCCAGAGTCTGGGCCCAGAGCCCCCCTTAGCCCTTTACCTGCCGTTTACCCCTGACTTCTAGGTCCCTTATGAAATCATTGAGGAGGAGGTCCTGGTCGCTGATGGTGATGGTGGTAATTGTAATCTCTTCTCTCCAGTTTGGCTCTTACCCTGGCATACCTAACCTGGCATACAGAATACCTGGGCAGGTTGTCAGAATCTTTAGGAGCAAGTGTGGAGCCACACAGGACTCTCTAGAAAACAGGAGTCAAGTATAGTCTGAGAAGAAAGGTATAGCATGTCTGTTTTCCCATGGATAAAATGAGCGGTTGAGCTAGATAGTCTTTAGTGTTTCCTCTGTTTCTAACCTGCTCAGTCTGTAAGAATATGTAAGCATTTTGTTACTGAAGTGATCAATATCCAAACTATAGGTAAAGGGTAATCCAGTTAGTCTTTTCATCTGGTGGTTCTTTCAGCACACATGGCTGTTATCCTCTGTGTAAAATTCCATGATGCTTTTTGGTCTGCAGAATACCATGTGGCAAATTGAGGTCATAAATTACCATTGCAGTGAGGTCTGGTTGGGATGCTGCAGAGCCGCATTGTCCCATACAGTAGCCACTACCTACATGTGGATATTAAAGTTAAAATTTATTAAAATTAAAATAAAATTAAAAATTCAGCTTCTCCATTGCATTAGCTTCATTTCAAGTGATCAGTAGCCACATGTGACTAGCGAGTGAGGTCTGTATTGGACAGAACAAATCTGTTCATTTCCATCATCATAGAAAGTTCTCTTGTACAGTGCTGGTTTACAGGGAACCCCTGCTAAGGATGAGAGAAGTCTAGTTAGAGAGCTGCTAAGACCCTATCCATTTGCAAGGCTGAGTGATTCTGTGGCTTTGTATTGGGAAGTTCATATTTCTGCTCTTCCTCTGCTGAAAGTCTTTTGGTCTGCAAAGGTGCTGAGGCTGGTGGAGAGGGACAAAACAACTGCGGAGTTCCTGTCTGCCAGATTAAGAGATGATGAGATGCTACCGGAAAGCCTTTTAAAAAGCTGAAGACTTACATGAGTATAAGGCATGACAATTGTGAAGTGAACGTATTAGACACAAAGGCAGCTTGGTCCTGGCTCCTCCTTGACTTCCATCCCTCCAGCCCAATCAGAGTGAAGTTGGATTTGAAGCAGTAGGTTTTGGTTGCCATTGGCAACTGAATCTCCACCTGGTCCAAGCTCTGGGAACCTCAGTTAGACAATGTGGGAGAGTTCAGGAAAGAGCATGGAGAGCTGATTTCTGCTAGGGAGAGTTGTGTTTGTGTTGGCTTTAAGGGAGCCCCCAGGTGGTGGTGACCTCCCTTTATGAGAGGTCATGAGGTGGGCCTGAATGAGGGGCTCAGCCAGGTTCAAAAACTAGGGGAAGCTCCCTATCTAGGGAGAGGATTAGTGGTGCTACCTTCTTCCCCAGGTGAAGAGGGAGCTCACAGAAAAGGTGACTCTTTGTCTACCCTCTCTCATGTCTCCTGGTTGGGCTTTCCCTCTCCTTCTTCTCATGTCTTTTCATCTTGGTTTTAACTCATTACATCCTGTCATGACAACATAGTATGTTAACTGTTGTATAAAAGGCATTACTTTTGATGAATGTGGTGACTACATTCACATGCCCTCTGTTTAGGTTAGGTTTCATGGGCCTCTGATGGAAGAGGACTCTGGGAAGGATTTGGAAGGTAACTTCATCTGTTGCCATTGTGAACACTACCTCCAAGCACATGACACTGTGCTGGAGCTGTAGGAAACCAGTGATAAAGGCACAAACTCCCAAACAAAGGCCGGTGTATTTAGAATACATACTAAGAGAGTACAACTCTACATGTTGACTCTTGGGTGTAAAGTCATAGGCTATGAGCTACATGGGCCTTGATTCAGATTTTATTTATTGACTGTTATTATCTTTGGGCTCCATTAGCCTCAGTCTACTCATATGTAGAATGGAAATAATAATGCCTCACTCACAGAGATCTTGTAGGAATGAGTGATGTATAAAGGACCAAGCAGAAGGCTTGACACATTGAGTTACTTAACAAATTATTTCCACTCTCTTTATGAGGGGTCAGAACTATGATTTGGATGGGAGTGATGGAACAACTATGGGAATTGGGAATCACTACACTTTACAATCGATAAGGTAGGGATAGGGGTGGGTTTGGCTTACTGGTCCTCCCTATAGGAGGAGTTATGAAGGAGCCTATATCTCTTTAATCCTGAGTCAGTGGTTGATGTTTTAGCAGCCATAGCTTCTCTCCAGCTGTGGGCTATAGTTAGACAGGGGCTGATACTTGTAGACAATCTACAACTACTCCTGCAGTGAAATTCCAGAGACTGACAGAGGGGCAGCATGTGTACTTTTGGGGGGAGGGGAGGAGGATCTCCATGGCTCCCTGGTGCCTCACATTCAGTGAAATCCTGCTCTAGTCAATGGTATTGATTGATCTCTGATGGAAATTTAGTTCTGTTCGGTTTCTCGTTTTACTATAGAATATGAATGTATATTTGTAGAAAGACAGGGGAGGAGTTATTACCAACAGTGTGCTGCCTTTCCTGTCAAGAGGGGAGCAGGTAGGGGAAGAGGTGGGAGGTAATTATCTCTGGGACTCTCAGTTGGCCTGGATGTGGGAGTGGTGTCTTGCTGGAGTGGCACTAGGGAAATGAAGGTTAGAGAGCTCTTTCCACTGAAGAAATGGGAGAAGGAGGTAAGAACAGTCCCAATGTGGGATCAGTGTTCTGAGTACAAGAGGCAAATGCCCATTGTTGGGTATGAAGTGTGGGGTCAGGAGTAGGATTGGCTTGGGTAAAACTCAACCATGAGCATATCTAAGTTCCCTTCTCAGAAAATACCTTGGCGAAGCCTTAGTTAGATACCTGATTGCTGTGAAGATGTACTTGGGATATGCAGTAAGAACAAACAAACAAATGACACAGAGACCTAGTCCATCACTCTGGTCCCTTTTCACCATATCTAACTTCAAGATGCCTTTATACCAAGGAAACTTTACCTCCTCCCTGGTACCTCACAAACTTTTCTGAAGAGATCTGTCTTCTCTGAGTGTGATGGAGGGTGTTGAACCACTGGGAAGGAACTTTACAGTTAGTCAACATCCACTGTGTATCAGGGACAATACTGGGCACTTTATTATGTCTTTTTACTTCTCATAACATCCCTCTGACCTATGCATGTAAAATCCCAGTTTTACAGATTAAGAACAGACTCAGAGATGTGGAGTATCCTTCCCAGGGTGAATAAATGGCAGTGCCAGGATTAGAATTCCAGACTTTTAGCCCCAGATCATGGAGAGCCCCTAAATATCATCTTAAGGAATTTGGAATTCTTTTAGAAGGCAACAGGGATTTGTTGACTGTGACCAACAGCTTGATGTATGAGAGAAGACATTTTCCTCTTGAGTACACACAAAGCAATTGTACATCAGTAAAAGAAGTCTCTAAACCTTTCACATTTTTATGAGCCCTTGTGAAACTCTTGGGCTTGGTTCCTCTTTATGCAGTCAAAACTGTATATGCTATCTGGCTCCAGTCTTGGGTTTCTTGAAGCCTGCAGGGTCTCAGGCCATGAGCCACATCAGTTGCCTTGTCTGAAATATACTTGACAATCTTTCTCAGGTCCCACATTCTTTATGCCACCCCTGCTCTCAGAGGTGATGGATTTGTGCAATGGAGTAATCCTCTGTAGGGTGATTTGGGAGATTGGACCCCAAACCACTTTTTTGCATGTTGCCCATTTATTCACACTTCTGTCCACCATGGACACATGCTGTGGTGCCCAGCTCAACTGTACACTTCACGTTTTGTTTTGTGTTGCTACTGTTTGGGGGCTTGGGGTATTGATATCTGTAATGAGTTCACTGAGGGAAGAGTCCTCAATTTATACATCCTTGAATACCCTATGCCTGCCAGCACAGGGCTGGACTTGTAGGATATACTGCATAAATATATACAGAATGAAGGTGATTATCAGGAAGAAACTTCTGAGAGCAGTCCCATGCAGGGGTTGCTTAGAACCAAAGAAGATTTCTCACTAGTTATTGGCTGGTTATTGCTGAAAGGGGCAGGTGAGGGACGTGTTCCCAGAGGCAAAGGGAAGATGTATCAGTTATCTTTTGCTGTGTAACAGAATACCCAGGCCTTTGGGCTTAAAACAACTGTTTATTTTCTTACAATTCTATGCATCAGTCATTTGGGTTACGATCAGCTGGGTGGTTCTTCCACTGGTCTTAACTGGGATCACTCATGTGGCTATAGTCATTTGACAGCTTGGTTGGGGCTGGATAGTTAAGATGGCTTCACTAGCATGTCTGGCAGTTGGTGCTAGTTATCAGCCAGGTACTTCTCTCTGTTCATCTTGTGGCATCTCGTCCACCAGAAGACCAGACTAAGTTTCCTCACATGATGGTAGATATGTTCTAGGAGAATAGAAGCAGAAGCTGTAAGACCTTTTGAAGATGAGGCCTGGAAGTCCCATAGCATCTCTTCTGCTATATTCTTTTAGTTTAGGAAAGTCTCATACTAGCACAGATTCACGGGGCAGGAAGATTAACTCCACCACTTGATGGAAGGAGAGACAGAATTGCATCACATAAATGAAGGGGGGATTGATGGGGCCAGCATTGGTAAACAGTCTATCATAGGAGGACTTCTGTTTTTCTGACCTTCTCTTAAGTTTGAACTGCATATTTCCTGAGGAATTCCTGCCTGTGAAGAACAAATTAAAATTTGGATTCTCAGGCAGATGGTTTAATAACTGCAAGCAGCATCAGGGTTCCTGAATAAAATGATCTTTCTGGGGTATCTGAGGAAGGTTCTGATGGATGTCCTAAGCATCCTCCCCACAAAACCTTGAATTATTTCCATACATTTTTAGACATTTAGTAAGGAAGGCAGCTTGGTGGAGTGGAAGAGCATGGGTTTGGGAGCTGGGCAGACCTGGGTTCAGCTAGTCCAGCTTTAGTACTAAGTGACTGGCTATATGGCTTTGAGTAGGTTACTTAACTTCTCTGAAACTTATTTTCCTCATCCATAATTTGAGTATGTCTATTTTGTATGATCGATGTGACGTATCATTCATTCAACAATGGGTGATGATGTTCCGGGAATAATTAGAATCTATTACAAGGAAAGAATGAGCTCAGGTTCCTCATTCAGAGCTCCTGAATCAAGCCAGTCTTACCCCCAACCCCCTCCTTACCTTGGCATGCTGGCCAAAAGGTTTCACATTTCCCTGAGTCTTCTATTTTATTCTGTCATGAGTGTTGTGAGCAGAGAAGGTCAGAATGGGTCCACTTAGCTAATACTAGTCCCTTGCGGAACGGCCAGAGAAGGAAGTTTAAGAAAAATAGCCAGAAAGTCTACCTTATGCAACAAGAAATTCTGCTTGAGTACTGAATGGATAAGCCAGAAATGATGCGCCAAGAATCACATCACTGCTTAGGGCAATAGTGTGGGATTTGGGTACAGAAGACCGGAACCCTGGGCCTTCTAGATCTGAGATCTTGAGCAAGCCTTTTACCCTAGTTATCTGTAGGGTGGGGATCAGAAGTTTGTTTTGCAAGTTTGTTTAGAACAGGAGGAAAAAATTGCCAAGAGACTAGCAGAGTTCCTAGAATATAGCAGGTTCACAGTAAGTGATAGCTTTGCGATAATTCTCAACCCTGTCAACACTGTGTATTGCTGCTCCTGAGTGGTGGGCTCGTGCTGTCCACAGGAAGTGACGGAGTAAGACCATTCCATGCTTTGAATGACCTGCCTCCTGGGATGTGACAGCTGTGTTTCAGAAAAGTTGTGTATCATGTGAATTTTAGAAGTTGAATCCTATTTCCTTCTTGACTGACCTGATCATTGATCTCAGTGAAAGTTTATTGTATGAGCAGAGCTGCCACAATCAGCTTCTACTGCTGCCGTCATTCTAGCCAGGAAATTTGGCTTCAGGAGATTAAGTAAATAACTCGTCCAAGGTCATACAACTAGTAAGTGACATACTTGGGGAATAAGGCTGTCTGATCCAAATGGGGGGAAAAAAAGGGAAAAATGCATAGCAACTTGACTGGAAGGAAATGCATAAAAATATTATTTATACTGTTAATTTATGAGGAATGAGATTGAGACATTAGGTCATTTTATTTCCTATGTCTACTGTATTTTTCAAAATTTTTATGATGAACATGCATTGCTTTTATAATGACCAAAATACATTTGATAAAGAAGAAAAAGTAAATTTAGAAGAATAAAATTTGGGAGAACAGAGCTTAAGCGGTGGCCTATGTTTAGATTGCAGACATGGGTGTGTCAGACTGAAAAGAATGTATTAGACAAAGAGCACACAGAATCAGTAGACGCTCACTTTCTCTTAGGCTTTGAGGATGGAACTACTTTGTGGAGGTGGCACTTAGGATGATTTGAAGTTTTGGGGGATGAGGGACATGTAGGAGTTAATGAACCATTGCACCAAAGCTTCCTCTACTTCATTTGACTTTGCCTTGGCCTCCTGGCCTAGTGATTGGGGGAATGGGGCAGTAGGAAAGAAGGCGCCAAGGTTCCCTATTGTTTTAAGTGGCCACATCTCAGTGCCAACTGGAGAGACCAGGGCAAGGCCTTAGAAAGCCCCAGCCAGGCAGAGATAAAAGTTCTCTAGAAACTTCGGAAGAATATATACATAAAGCTTATTTATTATTGATTCTGTGAAGTACAAAATGCCCCACCATTCATTATTGCCAAGGGGTTCCCAATGTTCCAGCAGACTTACTATAGCAGTCAGGTGGGACTTTTAAAGAGTACAATATTTTTCTGTTTTAGGATAAGACTTACTTGCTTGTCAGTTACTGCCAGTCTCCACTTAGGTTTGGGTTGTCTCTCCTGGACCCCTCTACCAGAAACTTCCACATCACTTGGAGCCAGCTGGGCCCCTCCTAAACCCTCAGGGTGTCAGGCCATTGGGCAAAATGTGCAGAAGTCTGGAATCACAGCTGTCTCTCTGGAGAAGGGTGCACGCAGAGGATCCCTCTAAGGTCCTCATGCATATGGCTTGGTACCGGGTCTCTACCAGTTCCCCTCCCCCTGCAGAATAGGCCTGACCTGACCAGACCCCCAATCAATGGAGTATATCCAGAAGAGAGCTTTCCCACAAAAGAGAGGAAGGGGGTAACCTGTAGGCATGCTGGAGGTTTCCAGTGGGTGTGCACTGGGTATAGAGTCCTGGGTGTGAATGTAGGATGTTGTTGCTGAGGTCTGTTCCAGAGCTCAGGTTCTTGGCTTTGCTCCCTTATCACATAAAGAAGGGGTAGAGTGAACCACACTGGGAACCCTATCTCACCTGATAATGGGGAGCTTTGTGGTACCCTCTGGAGAATGGAGGCCTGTATGTTTCTTAGGCATTCTCTGCCTCTAGTCATCCTTGCTTGGCTCCTGTCTCAGACAAAAAGGGAAGAGATAGACCTTACCTTAAATATGTTCCTAAGTGACAATAATTGTAGAAATTGGATACACCTGTTTGAGGACTATATCAGCCTCTAGCTGTTATCTTGTCTGTTTAGGCCTTACCAGGTGCCTTGAAAGAGAGGTGCAACCCCTGCTATTCTCACCGCAGGGGTAGGTAAAGAAAGACATATAGTGGGATTTTGCATCACAGTCTGGGGAGGGATAGGAAGGCTACATGGTTGGAAACAAGAGTTGGACATTGGCCCAGGAGGAACCTGTGTGTTTGGCCTCAGTTGAAGGTAGAAGGGTTTGTGGCCAAGGACTCACCCACAAGGCCTGGAGTTTCCCTTGTTGGTCAGAGCAATTCTTCCTTTCTTGATTTAAACTCTTATTATCCTTGGCAGGAGAGATGTTTGGAGGATGGCTCAGGTCCTGTGAGCTAGTCACCATCTTCAGAATTGAGAAAACAGTGTCAGGATTTAATTCACAGAAAGGCCTCTTTTTTGGCCTGGTCAGTCTCTGTGGACACCTGGTATTGTCCTCCCAAAAGAAGAGGGCAGCTGGTAAGACCAATGCCCCATGGCCCTGGGCCACTTTAACTTCTGTTGTCTTGAAAAATAATGTGGCAGGTAAGACAGTTTGTGGGCTCTGCCTCTGACAGGCACAGCCCAGCTCGTGTTTGTAGCCAGAGGAAGCTTAGTTCTGTGCTTCTATGTGCCCTGTGCTGTGTATGGTAATGTCCATGGAATAACGACATTCCAAGTTCTCTGCCCTCAGGATGCTTACAGAATATTAGGAAGGTAAGACACACATGCCTGGAGGCATGGAGCACCCGGCACAGTGTGCATTGCTGAGTGTCCAGGACTACCATGGATGTGGCCACCCTGCTCACATCTTTAGAATTCAGGCTCTCGTCTCTAGCTCTCTGCTCTCTGACCCTATGAATATCCTGTTTAACATGTCTCAAATTAAACTCGGCCTCTTCTCCCAAGGTACATTGCCTCTCTTCCTCAAGACTTAGCATCTTGAGTTTCTTCATGATTTTCTCTCTCCCATGGCTGCCTCATCTTAGTCTTTAGATCCAGTAGCCTTTTATAACCTCTTGCCTACATCCCTTCCTTTTTCCTCTTCCCCACTGTTTACCTTATGCCTCGGTGCTTCAGAAGCCTTCTGGCTGGCATTTCTGGTCCTGCCTTGCTCCTGTCTAGCTTGCCTGGATCCATCTCCCAAAACAGACAGTATCTGCAGTTGCTCTCCATCTCCAAGAGTCGTGACAACCCAGGGTTATACCAGGATTGCCTGGGAGAAGATCAAGTGGGATAATTGGGGCTACCAGGGAATCCATCCTAGGGAGCCCCCTAAAAATACTTGATGAAGTGATCATTTTTATTAGCCGGGATTCTACACATAGATTACCCACATTGTGATACATTTATGGCAACTTGTAAAACCTGGGGCTGGTTTCTCTCTGCCACTCAGCAGGTGGTCATGTCACCTGTCCTAACCATCCTGGTGTGTGCTAGGATATTGACTCTTTGGGGTATTAGCTGGAACCAAATACCCCCAAGAGGGTAAAGTAGCTGCTGATGTCAAAAGTCAGGGCATTCGCTGTCAAGCCAAGGGTGGTGGAACTAAATGGTGGAAAGAGACAAGCATGAGAAGCCAGGAGTCTCGGTTTCAAGCCAGTTCAACCATCAGCTGTGTCACCTTGTGTGTAAGTTACTTTCCCAGTCTGGCCTCAGTTTTCTCAGATGCAAAACAAAGTCCAATTCTGGATTAACCATACTACAGTTCTCCTCTATTTTCAAGGGAATTTGGAAGGTAACTGTATTTTCTGACCTTATGTCAGTCTCTCCTTGCCTTATGCCAAAAAGGCACCCTCAGGCCTTGGCTGAAAGGAATTATAAGGTGTTGGTATTAGGAGGGACTTTGCAGATCATCTGATTCAGACTCCTACCTGATGGGCATCCATAATATCCAGAAAGCAAAGGAGACAACAGATTGATTTTCTGTCAGACTCCTGGGGCAGAGAGGCCCACTGGGTCTCACGGGCTCAGAGCACTTAGTGAATATCACTTGACCATCCCTGAGAAGAGATGGAGGTGATTTCTCTTGTTAGAGTCGGAGAGAATGCCCAGGTGGGCAACATTGCAGGGGCAGATGTGCTAGCTGGCTTTCTTTGTTCTCTCTTCTTTCCTTTCCATGGGACTTGGGAGTCTGGGCCTCTGTTCTGTGCAGATGGAGACCTCCCCAGGGGAAAGCTAGTCATCTCTTATGCACTCAGGGCAAGGCTATTGCTTGGCAAGCGTGGACTCAGGCAGAGCCCTCTGTTGTCTCCCTGTAGCATTTTAAACACGTTTTAAACATATCCTGGTAACCTTGACTACAACCTGTAGTCTAGTAAAAATATCAGGAGAGGTAGTTAGTTGGGAGCAAAATTAGGGAGGTGAGGGTCCCCAATGAGTCAGAAGCTTGGGAGGGGTCATAAGGAATCAGAAGATGATTATGAAGTGCCGGTAAGGAGTGGGTTTGAGGTATGTTGGAGGTAATTTATTTTAGTGGCCAGGAGCCCAGAAGTTTCTTCTTATCCTCTGCAATTTTCCCACAGTTTTCTAAACCTCATGTCTTGGAGAGCTGTCCCAGTCTGTTCAGTGCATTGCTATGTGATAGGTGCACTTTCCCATAGCTACTCATCCAAGCCATGATTTCCTGAAGCGTAGTGTGGACATTTGCATCAGCATCACTGGGGGTGAGGGGCTCTACCAAAAGATCTGGGCTCCACCCAAATGTGCAGGTCCAAGTAGTGGCATCCCAGTGTTTGCCTGAGATAAAAGAATAGCACAGTTTTTATATCTCTCTTGGGTCCACAGTATTCCTCTTTATTAAAAGGGTGATGTTTAAACAACACTAAGCAAGCAGGGAAAGGAAGATAATTCTTTCAGAGCAAACATTTTAAAGAAACAAATGCCGAGGATGCACAGCTGTGTCTTCCTCATTAAGCCTAGCTTCCCCTTCCTCTGTTTTCCCCTAACCCTAATCACACACCCCAGTGTTGATCTAAACGATGCTAAGTTTGAGCCTGGGGTGACTGGTGTGGGGGGCGGGGGGAGGGTGTTTGGCCTTATTTGGTTTCATAGTTGTGCCATCTTACCTTTGCCCTTCTCTGCCAGGGCTGCTCTGTTTCTCACCAGCGACGGAAGCTGTATAGTGGCTTTTAGAAAGAGTGTCCTGGTGTTCCCTTTCTAGTGCCCCTGATTGGTTCCAGACCCAGCCTTTCCTGCCCTCCAGCTCCTACCCTGAAGACCACACAGTTTTCCACGATTTGGGGAAATACAAACTTTCTGGTTCCCCAGACTTTCTCTGCCAGTTTAGTTTTGTGCTTTAGTTTGTCCTTCCCCCAACTTTCATCAGCAAAAGTGGAACAATCCACCCTCTCCTTTTCTTAACCTAGGAAAAGAAGGGAGTGGATGCATAGGGAAATGTCAAGGAGGTCCTTGTTGGCTCTTCAAAAAGACCCAAGTTGGAATCTTGGTCCCACAACTTATGAGCTGTGTGACCTTCAGCAGGTCATATAAACTCTCTAAGAATCAGTCTCCTCATCTGAAAAGTGGCAGGAGAAGATGACCTACCTCCCAGCACTGATGTGAAGATTCAGTAGAGTAACAGGAGAAAGCTCTAGGTCAGGGCCCCTCACATATCAGTTACTCACTGAATATCATCATCCTTCCACTCTTCTCCTGCCAGCTTCACTCTCTGTTCTTCCTCTCAGCTCCACTTGGCCCCTTGACCATGTTTACACATGCCCCATCCCTCATCCCGCTTCCTACAATGAACAACACTGTCCCCCTCTACATGTATCATGCCCCCCAGCTTATAAGTAGGTTATTTCTAAAAATTCATTAGTAAGTCAGGTGCCAGAACTTGTCTTGTGCTTCTCCAAAAAAACCCCACATTTATGCATAATGGTTAAACATTCCCAGGCTAGACCAAAATAACTCACCACATATCATACATTTGCAATGAAAAAAAAAAAAAAAAAGTAGAGAGCAACATTGTTTTAATAGTAAGCATAGCAAAAACCTCAGCAAAGAGAAGTCCTATTTCATTTTTTCTGGAAAGCTGCTTATGATCAAAAGCAGGTTAAATTAAATTAGATGATGAGGAGGTGGGTGGTTGCAGCTTTTGTAGCAGCTCTGACGTTGATTTCTGGGTACTTTCAAGGGCTTTAGAGTTTTGGCTTTGGTTCTTTATTAGCTTTAATTTACTTCAAAATGCATGGCTCTGCCTTTTTGCTGATGCAGGTGTAAATCCCTGGCATGGAGCCTGCACTTATCAGCCATGATTAGGATTATTTTTGGCCCCAAAATGGAACAAAGCAGGGAGGAGAAAGTAGAGGACAGGGAGAAAGAAATCTTTTCCTGGGGTAGTTTGAAAAGAATTGGAAACAAAGAAGAGAGACAGATAGACCTGGATATGTATGTGCTGTGAAAATATAGTTTGTGGTGGAGCGTGATTCCTCTGAGAGATACAGGAGCGTAACATCTTCCCTCTGATGGGGAAGAAAGGAGGAAGTAGAAAAGAAAAACCAAATCAAGTGGGAGGGTGAGTGCCAAGTGTTTTAGGAACAGAGTATAGTGACCCTATGGCAGACTGGGGATGAGAATCTGGTTACTAGCCTAAGTTGGGATGTTTCCACATTAGCTGTTAGTATCCCAAGAGTAGCTTTATAGTGACTGCATCCTTTTGTAGTAGGAAAAGTCAATCTGATGAAAATCATATATAAGATAATATTATCCTAAGGGAATTAAATACAAATGTAGATACTGGAAGGTATTAATTAGTCAGAAGTCAAAACAATAGGGTGGCAAATACTGGGGTCTAGAGAGAGGAGTTAGGGCAATGTATGAGTAACAAGTTACTCCAAAACTTAATGGCTTAAAATAACACACATTTATTCCCTTACAGTTTTTGTGGATCAGGAGTTCAGAAATGGCTTACTGGGTCCTCATAGTCTCTCATAAGGCTGCAGTCAAGGTAGCATCCAGGGCTGGGGTCTCATGTGAAGACTTGACTGGAAAACAGTTCACTTTCAAATTCAATTAATGGTTGTTGGCAGTTCCTCAAGGGTTGCTTGACTAATGACGTTCGTTTCTAGTTGGCTGTCGGCTGTCGGCTGATCTCAGTTACTTGCCATATGGGTCTGCCCAACATGACAACTTGTTTCATCAAAGCCAAGAAGAAAGAGTGTTCCAGGAGATGGAAGTCATAATTGTATGTAACCTAATCACGGAAGTGACATCTTGTCAGCTCTGCCAATATTCTGTTGGTTAAGGAGCAAGTCACTTAGGTCAGTGTATACTCAAGGAGAGGGAAATTCATGAGGGTATGGAAACTAGGAGGATGGACGGGCGCAGTCTTAGAGTCTGCTTGCCACAGGTAGGGAGCATTAACCAAGACAAGGACTCAGGAGATTGAAGGATCTGGTGGCCCTATCCCATGCGGTTCCATCTAGTGGCTCTTTAGCCATCTCACTATTGGTCTCCAGTCCTGAGAGATATGCTTTCTGCCTGGGTTCCTTGTGCTGTTCTACCAATTTGACCAAAACAGCATCTTCACAGATGTTCTTCGTTATTAGAGATTTTCATACTGAATATAGAACTCATAAAAAGAAACATAAAGTGATAGGGGAGAGGGGCAGAAATGTTCAAAATATTGAATATATATTTATATGTACAGGATGTTATGGACTGAATTGTGTCCCTCCCATTCATACGTTGAAGCCCTAACCCCCAATACCTCAGAATGTGACTGTAAAGAACTGATTAAATTAAATTAAATTAAATTAAATGAAGCCATCAGGGTGGGCCCTAATCTAGTAGGACTGCGTCTTTGTAAGAAGAGGAGATAAGGACACACAGAGAGACACCAGGAGTGAGTGTGTGCACAGGGGCAACCATGTGAAGAGGCAGGAGGAGGAAGGCCATCTATAAGCAAAGAGAGAAGCCTTGGGGGAAATCAACCCTGCCAGCACTTTGTCTCATGCCTGAGGCCAAAGCTTGTCCTAGGGACACCTGCTTACTCTAGGCTCCTTGAATTTCTCTCCTTTCTTCATCAGAAGAGACTCACGTGGGCTTCATTTCTTCCCTGTCACTTCTGCATTTCTCTCAAAGCTCTAATTCAAGCTCCTAATTATGGGGCTTCTGCACTGGGTCCTGTGCACTATGATCCTCCTAGGAGCCTAGGCTGAGGGTCTGCCCTTCTTGGAAGGTCTGTCTGGCTCTGGCTCTTGTGTGGCTGGTAGTTGCTCCAGTGTTTGTTCCTTCCTGTTCTCTCATTAGGGTCTCAACCATAGGTTGCCCCGGCCCAGGCAAACCTGGCACACAGTGCCAACTACGCTCTGTCATGCACTAGGGAAGAGCTGCCTCATAAACCCACAAGGCAGCCAGGAAAGGGGGAGAAAAGGATCAGAGGAAGACCCAAGGCAACCCAAGGGTCATGTGTCAACCCAGAACACTCCATCTCAACTCTAAGTGAGATGGAGGTAGTATCCATCCCCTGCTGTCAGCCGCCTCTCTGCCTTGCATTTTCAAGGCCACTGGGTATTCATTTTGACCTGGTTTGTAAGCATGTTCGGCAGTGAGTTGACCAAGGGAACTGCCTTCTGAGCCAGGTTAGGAAGGCCAAGACAAAGTCTCACATAGTCTCACTTTGGCGGTGACCCATAATGGAGTTACCTGGCTTGAGAGCACAGCTTATTGGCATTGGTTGCCTCATGAGAGGAAAAAGATGTGTTCAGTGGAGGGTATTCACAAGACCCTGTGGGGCAGTTCCTAAAGAGAAGATATAGGACATCTTTGAGCAGCAACAATATTCTAGAATAACCATGGCGTTGCCCTCGAGGAGTACACCATTCACGGATATTTGGTGCCACTGGTCTCTTGAAGACATTCACCATATTGGTTAGGTACTTGGATTCTGGAGCTAGACCTCCTGGGTTTAAGTCCTGATTCTACTTTCTTCTTTATTCCCCAGTGTTCCTCGTTAAATGGGGGTAATAGCTGCAGCAAACTCCATAGGATTTAAGTAAGGATTAAATGAGTTAATATTTTAAAGGTGATTAGAAGCATGTCTTGCAAATAAGTAATAGAGATTACTTTAAAAGTCTTTTTTTCCAAATTTTTATTGTGATAAAATATATATAAAATTTAGCACCTTAACTGTTTTTTTAAGCGTACAGTTCAGTGGTATTAAATACATTCATAATATGCATCCTTCCTCACCATCCATCTCTGTAACTCTTTTCTTGCAAAAACTGAAACTCTGTACCCATTAAACATTAACTCCCCATTCCCCTGCCCCCAGCCCCTGGCAACCACCACTCTACTTCTGTCTATGATTTTGACTACTCTACATATAAGAGGAGCCATGCAGTATCTTTTTGTGACTAGTTTATTTTACTTAGCCTAGTGTTCTCCAAGTTTATTTGTCTTGTAGCATATATCAAAATTTCCTCCCCTTTTGGGGCCAATAATATTCCAGTGGGTATGTACCACATTTTGCTTATCCATTCATCTGTCAATGGACACTTGTGTTGCTTCTGCATTTTAGCTATTGTGAATAATGCTGCTATTAACATGGGTATACCATTATCTCTTCAAAACACTGCTTTCAGTTCTTTTGGGTATATACCCAGAAGTGGAATTGCTGGATCATGTGGCACTTCTATTTTTAATTTTTTGAGGAACTGCCATATAATTTTCCACAGCAGACCTACAATTTTACATTCCCACAACAGTGCAAATCCTTACCAACATTTGTTAATTTCTGGTTTTTTTTTTTTTTTTTTTTTAATATAATCATCCTAATGAGTGTGAGGGGATACCTCATTGTAGTTTTGATTAGCAGTTCCCTAAGGATTAGTGATGTTGAGCACCCTTTCATGTGCTTGTTGGCCATTTGTATATCTTCTAAAAGTTTTCTTTTTTTATGACCCAGTAAATTTTATTTTTTATTTCTAATTCCAGTTAGTCAATATACAGTGTTATATTAGTTTCAGGTGTATAATATAGTGATTCAACAGTTCCATAGGACACCCAGTGCTCATCACCACAAGTACACCCCTTAATCCCTATCCTCTATTTCTCCCATCCCCCCACCCCCTCACCTTTGGTAACCATAGTTTGGTCTCTATAATTAAGAGTCTGCTTCTTGATTTCTCTCTTTCTTTTTTTCCCTTTGCTCATTTGTTTCTTAAATTCCACATATGAATGAAATCATGGTATTTGTTTTTCTGGCTGACTTATTTTGTTTTGCATTATACTCTCTAGCTCCATCTATGTTGCTACAAATGGCAAGATTTCATTTTTTATGGCTGAAGAATATTCCATTGTATATGTATACCATATTTTCTTTATCCATTCCTCAGTTGATGGAAACTTGGGCTGCTTCCATATCTTGGCTATTGTATATAATGCTGCTATAAATATGGGGGTGCTTGTGTCCCTCCAAATTAGTGTTTTTGTGTTCTTTGGGTAAATACCTGGTAGTACGGTGTGATTGCTAGAACATAGGTAGTTCTATTTTTAACTTTTAAAAAAATTTTCCTGGGGCGCCTGAGTGGCTCAGTCATTAAGTGTCTGCCTTCGGTTCAGGTCATGGTCCCAGGGTCCTGGGATCAAGCCCCGCATTGGGCTCCCTGCTCAGCGGGAAGCCTGCTTCTCCATCTCCCACTCCCCTTGCTTGTGCTCTCTCTCTTGCTGTGTCTCTCTCTGTCAAATAAATAAATAAAATCTTAAAAAATTTTTTTTTCTTGAGGGGGGATGGGGAGGGGTAGAAGGAGAGGGAGAGAGAGAATCTTAAGCAGGCTTCCATGGTCAGTGTGGAGCCTGATATTGGACTCAATCTCACGACCCTGAGATCATGACTTGAGCTGAAATCAAGAGTTGGATGCTTAACTGACTGAGCCACCCAGGCAGCCCTCTATTTTTAACTTTTTGAGGAACCTCTGTACTATTTTCCACAATGGCTATACCAGTTTACATTCTCATCAACAGTGCAGGAGGGTTCCTTTCTATCCACATCCTTGCCAATACCTGTTGTTTCTTGTGTTGTTGACTTTAGCCATTCTGACTGGTGCAAGATGACATCTCATTGTAGTTTTGATTTGCATTTCCCTGATGGTAAGTGATGATGAACTTCTTTTCATGTGTCTGTTGGCCATCAGGATGTCTTCTTTGGAGAAATGTCTGTTCATGTCTTCTGCCCATTTTTAAATTGGATTATTTGAGTACTGAGTTCTATAAGTTCTTTATATATTTTGGATACTAACCCTTTATCAGATATGTCATTTGCAAGTATCTCCCATTCAGTAGGTTGTCTTTTAGTTTTGTTGATTGTTCCCTTCTCTGTGCAGAAGCTTTTTATTTTGATGTACTCCCAATATTTTATTTATCTTTTAAAAGTCTTTTTAATGTGTGATTGCTTTTGTGGTAGGCACTGAAGGGAGAGACCTTGTCTTAAACATCACTGAATCCACACAGTGCCCAACCAGAGCCTATTGGAAGTAGGTGCAAATATTTCCTGAACAAAATGCTAAGAGCTCTGATAATTTCCTGGGTGTTAGGGGCTAAGGCTAATAAACTTGTTCTTTTTTCCTTGGGAATAAAAACTCTCTTATTGGTTGTTCCCTTAGAGAATCTCTCCAGCCAGTTTAACACACCCGAATTTCAGCCATTAATGTAACATTCCGTTGACATGTTTCCCTCAGAATGCCTGAGTGGTGTTTCAAGACTGAGTGCTAGCAGATCCCTTCTCAGTGATGGCTTTGACAAAGGTGACTGGAGAGAGTGTGGGGACAGTTATTTTTCTGGGACGGCATGGCAGAAGAGGGGAATATTGCTGGAAGAAATGGCTAGTGGTTTATTATATAAATAGACCTTGATGACTTGGCAGCACTGCCCAGAGCTCACCTTGGTGGTATCTTTCTGAAAGGTACAGCAATTAAAACATGGTGCATGTCTTTAAAGACAAATTCCTACTTCTGGGATATGGAATAGAGGCTTTGTATCACTCTCCTTTCTCCATCCCATAAAGAATTAAATGTCTTACATTTAGAGGTACCCAGGAGCCCTTTATTAAGTGGTACCCTCAAGAGCAGAGTGAGAGGGAGGCAGGCCTTCCATATCAGACCTGCTGAATTTAATGTCTAAATAGAGGCTTCTATGGAACCGTGGCCACTCATCCAGACACAGGGGATGTGTGGAAAAGGAGGGAAGGATCTTCTGCAGCTGTTCAGACTCTACTTCATTAGTAAAAGTTCCGAAGCTTCTGGTAAGAAAGGCTATCTTCAATCCAGCTTCTGTCCCCTTGAAGATCTGGGTGCTGAGGGATGGGGCAGAGAGGAGGGAAGCATGAAGAACTGACCATGAATGGCAGGGTAATAAGCCAGGTTTCTGTTTCTGTAGATATCTTAGCAAGATGCATAGGGATTGTTGGATAGATGAAGTATAGATGGTTAATTGGAGTGTCAAGATGGAGTAAAAGAAAGGGAATGGGCTAATTAAATCTATATCATGGTGGGGGTAGATTTCTGATGTAGGTGATTATTAGAAAACTACAAAGTGGGGGTAGTTTTTAAGGTGTATATTTGAAGGGGGAAGAACTAAATGAATTTGTTGAAAGGTGATTAGGATATTGGAATGGAGGAATATTGTGGAAAAGTCCCCAGTATATGCATTTTTACCTGATTCCTGTTCCTAATAGGGTAGATAGATTGGAGGTTCTCAACCCTGACTACAAATGGAATCTCCTATGAAAGCATAAAAAAAAAATCTCATGCCTAGACCCACTCCAGAAAAATTAATGAGAATCTATGGGCTGAAGTCCAGATATTGTGCAGCCAGGATTGAGCCCGCGGTGTTTATTTTTTTTATTAATTTTATTATGTTATGTTAGTCACCATACAATACATCATTAGTTTTTGATGTAGTGATCCACGATCCACTGTTTTCGTATAACACCCAGTGCTCCATGCAATACATGCCCTCCTTAATACCCATCACTGGGCTAACCCATCCCCCCACCCCCCTCCCCTCTAAAACCCTGTTTGTTTCTCAGAGTCCATAGTCTCTCATGGTTCATCTCTCCCTCCGATTTCCCTCCCTTCATTTTTCCCTTCCTTCTCCTAATGTCCTCCATGCTATTCTTTATGTTCCACAAATAAGTGAAACCATATGATAATTGACTTTCTCTGCTTGACTTATTTCACTTAGCATAATCTCCAGTCCCATCCATGTTGATGTAAAAGTTGGGTATTCATCCTTTCTGATGGCTGAGTAATATTCCATTGTATATATGGACCACATCTTCTTTATCCATTCGTCTGTTGAAGGGCATCTCGGCTCTTTCCACAGTTTGGCTATTGCAGACATTGCTGCTATATGCATATGGCCCTTCTTTTCACTACATCTGTGTCTTTGGGGTAAATACCCAGGAGTGCAATTGCTGGGTCATAGGGTAGCTCTATTTTTAATTTTTTGAGGAACCTCCACACTGTTTTCCAGAGTGGCTGTACCAACTTGCATTCCCACCAACAGTGTAAGAGGGTTCCCCTTTCTCCACAACCTCTCGAACATTTGTTGTTTCTTTCCCTGTCCATTTTTGCCATTCTAACTGGTGTAAGGTGGTATCTCAATGTGGTTTTGATTTGAATTTCCCTGATGGCTAATGATGATGAACATTTTTTCATGTGTCTGTTAGCCATTTGTATGTCTTCTTCAGAGAAGTGTCTTTTCATATCTTCTGCCCATTTTTTGACTTGATTATTTGTTTTTTGGGTGTTGAGTTTGAGAAGTTCTTTATAGATCTTGGATACCAGCCCTTTATCTGTAGTGTCATTTGCAAATATCTTCTCCCATTCTGTGGGTTGCTTCTCTGTTTTGTTGACTGTTTCCTTTGCTGTGCAGAAGCTTTTTATTTTGATGAAGTCCCAAAAGTTCATTTTTGCTTTTGTTTCACTAGCTTTTGGAGATGTATCTTGAAAGGATTTGCTGTGGCCGATGTCAAAGAGGTTACTGCCTATGTTCTCCTCTAGGACTTTGATGGATTCCTGTCTCACACTGAGGTCTTTCATCCATTTTGAGTTTATCTTTGTGTATGGTGTTAGAGAATGGTCGAGTTTCATTCTTCTGCATGTGGCTGTCCCATTTTCCCAGCACCAGCATGCAGTGTTTAGAACAAATTTTATCATACTTAGGAATGACTTGTTTCAAATGCAGATGTCAGGGCCCCACCTCCAGAGACTGATTCAGTAGGTCTGGGGTGGAACAGAAATCTGCATGTTTTACAATGTCCTTAAGTAACTCCAATTCTGAAGTATAGATACAGGATTGGAGGATGTGAACATTTAAGACAATAAGAAAACAGTTATGAGGGGTCAGGAGAAAAGCTCTGTAGGGAAAAAGACATTTCTGAAAAGGTTTCCCTTCAGAGCAAAAGCTGTTTTAGTTACTATCATTATCCCCTCAGTGTGGCTGCTTTTGACAGAAATTGGTGTCCAGCACTTGAATTAGTCACTTAATTACATTTGCCTTCAGCTTCTCTTGTCTCATGCCGGCACAGACAGTGGGCTTTGTAGTCAAGGGTAGGGCAGAAGGAAGTACTTTGGACAGGCAGAGCGAGAGAGCTGGAGCAGTTGTTTTGGAGGGGAGGTGTGTGTACTCTGCTACCTCGTTTCAAGAACTGTGAAGGGCCTGAGATGTTACCTACTTGCCAGCTAACAAGTGAGCCTACCATAGTGTCTTGGATGCTGGAAGAAGACATGAGACTCCTGGGTCAGAGACAAAGGACTTTATTATTCATGGCAAACAGGCATTCATTAAAACAGGCAGCACACCCGGGCACCTGGGTGGCTCAGTTGGTTAAGCGACTGCCTTCGGCTCAGGTCATGATCCTGGAGTCCCTGGATCGAGTCCCGCATCGGGCTCCCTGCTCAGCTGGGAGTCTGCTTCTCCCTCTGACCCTCCCCCTTCTCATGTACTCGCTCTCTCTCATTCTCTCTCTCTCAAATAAATAAATAAAATCTTTAAAAAAAAAAATAAAATAAAATAAAACAGGCAGCACAGCTTTAGCATATTTGTGTTGGCACCCATTACCCCAACATCCCACAGGGGCCCCAGTGGATGCTGCTCATGCAGTGGGTTTGCATCATAGATGAGGAACTCTGACCTTTGGTAACATCAGGCTTTAAAGGAGCTGCAAGCAAATCTGCCCAACTTTTATCCTAGAGGGAGACATCTTTATTATACTGGTCAGCAAACAAATCTGCTGTCTGCCTCTCTGTCTTCCAAGGCTGTACACTGTATGAGCATCCTCAAAAAGGAAGTCTGGAACAAAAGCTATCAGAGCCTCTACTCGTAAGATATGCAGAAATGTGAGAGGCCGGGGAGTCTTGTTTCCCAACACCGAACACCGAAGGTCTCCCAGTGAGTAGGTGTTGCAATGATACTATCTTGATCTTCTCACTATATATTACATGCTCTAGGGAAGGCTGAGCACACAGGTTTGCCTTGGTATGGAGTGGAGAGTGTTTTGAAACACTAACCCAAGTACCCAGAAATGTTCAAGTCTGAAAGTCTTGATATCGTATGTGATGTCAGCTCATACCCTCAGAGTAGGCAAAGAATTCTAGGAGTTTTGAAAGACGCACAAGAGGCAGGAGGTAGAAGTGCTTCTCTCTCTAAGATTATAGGTTATATGTAGGTTACGTAGACAAAGAGTTCATGTGAAGGCCCAGAAGCTAAAACAAACAGGAATCTTGGGGTGGTTGGCACTCCTCTTCTGAACCCTTCCAAGGCCTTTGACTCTCTCCCCAGTGGAGTTATGTGCATGAGCACTGTCATTTCTCTTCAAGATGCTACTTCTCCCCCTTCCCTTTATCACTAACCCTGATATTCATCGGTGGGCAAGTTTACTTGGAGCACAGTCCTACTTGAGGAATGCCGGGGGTGTACCAGGTCACCTCTGAAGACTGCCAAATCCGGCCAGGTGTTCCATTTATCTCTTGCTGACCCCAACACCTGATGATATGAAACAACAACTGATTTATTATGCTCATGATTTTGTGGGCCAAGAATTCAGGCAGAGCACAGTGGGGGTAGCTTATCTCCACTCCACAATGCTTGGGGCCTCAAGGGTGGCTCCAATAGTTAGAGACAGCTGGGACCAGTGCACTAGGGCCATATGTTTGGGGCTTCAATTTTGCCTATAGCTGGATTTCTCCCCCCAACCCCACTTCATACACCCATTGTGTCTGGGGGCTAGAATGTCTGATGGTTTCTTTATACCATGTCTGATGCCTGGGGGAACAGTTAGCCTGGCCAGCCACTTTTTCTGTCTTTATGTGGTCTCTTCACATAGTTAACTTGGGCTTCTTCACAGCACGGTGGTCTCAGGATAGTCACATTTCCTATGTGGCAGTTGATTTTCTTAATTTGGATGTTTGAAGGGCCCTGGGTAGAAGGTACAAGGCCTCAAAAGTCCCAGAATGACCCTTCCACTGCATTGTATTGGTCAAGTAAGTCAGCAAGCCCAACCCAGTTTCAAAGGGAGGGGAATTAGACTCTGTCTCTAATTGGGAGGACAGCAAATAATTTACCACCATCTTTTAACTACCACACTAGGCCTGGGCAGATCAAATCTATCTCTCCAGGAGAGGGGCGTGGGAATCTGTGTGTGTGTGTGTTCAACAGGTGACCGAAAGGGACTGTTTTCATCAGGAAATTTGGGAAACATTGTTATTTAGTGTTGGCTATTAAACAAGAAGTTGTGTTTGCCTTGATTTAATGATAAGTGTATAAAATTTATGTTCTCCAGAAAATTGTCAACATGTGTACTTTTATTCTTTATTGACCTGACCTAAGACCTATTTGATATGTGATCTAATTTTTACCCCTTTCGTGCTGGTCCTGGGACAGTTTGCCTTCAGACCTCCTCTACCCCCCAAATTCTTCTGCCCTCCCCTGTTTTGCAGATGACAGCCTCTGCTGTCTGCCTTTCCCAGGCTCCATGAGCACAGGGTCATGGCTGAATTTGCTCAGTAGAAGGCACTGACGAGAGGTTGAAAACCAGGGGAAAAGGGGAAGTGGGAGTATCTTGATTCCCACATTCTCTGGGTGAGAGAAATAGGCTCAGTTCTCCTGGTTCCAGTTTCCATGGGTGACCCTGGCTCCTGGTAGTCTCTGGGATTCCCCTGCATCCTGTTTGGCTTCCTTGCTCTTCTATCACTTGGGTAACCAATTTCTTGTGTTGAATTCCCTCTGTTTTTAATTCTTGGAGTGATTTTTGTTTACCTGGTTGGACCCTCAATGATATATTCTTTTAATATTTTTTCCGAATTTAACTAACTGTGTACACCTCTCCACTCCCAATCTCACTCCCATTAACTCCTCTACAAATAGCATCCAATTTAACATGCACTCTGGAATTTCCTTAAAGTAATTTCTGGCATTTCCAAAAGAAAGACAGAAAACTAAATGGAAAAATAACTCTTTCAGAGTCCCCCTCTTTAACCCTTGGTGTATTTCCTTCCAGTCTTTATTTTTCCTTTTTCTTTAATATATTTTTCTCCAATATTTTTATGCATTTTTTTATGTACTTGAGTTCACACAGTGTATCTGTTTTTGCATCCTATCTCTTTTAGCTTGACATTTTATCATAAGCACTTTCCTGTTTCTTTAGTAGAACTCTTCATAGACACCCCTTTTAGCTTGTGAAAGGGACCAAAAAGGTAGAATTAGGGAGAATTCTGACTTTTGAACTTCTGCACTCTAAGAAGAGAGTTAGTTCTAACTAGAGTTTGCATCTGTGTCTCTCAAACTCGTTGTTCCACAGACGTTCACTGAGTGCTTGCAGCGCCTGTGGCAGAGTGGGAGAAGCGAGAGAAGAAATGATCTGGAGCAGGGACTGGTTAGGAAGTCAAGAGGATACATGTGAAGCAGTTAGAGAGAGTAGAAGGTTAAAAAAAAGTCAACTGCTAGGTGGAGTACTTGAGATTATAAGTGTAATAAAAGAGCAGAGGAGGGAGAGATCAATATGAACTGGACTGGTCTCCAAAAGTCTATCTCTGTGATGCCATCTGAATAGTGAGTCAACTATGGGAGATTTAGGTAAGTCTGGAGGACAGGAAAGGAGCTGGAGGGGAAGGTAGGTAGAGATTGAGGCTCTGGAGTCAGGCAGACCTGGGTCTAATCCTGGATTTATCATTTCTACTAGCTTGTATGATGATAGATAAGTTAGGAACCTCCTGGGGCACCTGGGTGGCTCATTCGGTTGGGTGTCTATCTTCGGCTTGGGTTATGATCTCCAGGTCCTGGGATCGAGCCCTGCATTGGGCTTCCTGCTTGGCAAGGGTCTGCTTCTCTCTCTCTCTCCTTCTGCCCCTCCTTACCACTTGTTCTCTCTCAAATAAATAAAATCTTAAAAAAAGTTAGGAGGGCACCTGGGTGGCTCAGTTGGTTAAGCCACTGCCTTCAGCTCAGGTCATGATCCTGGAGTCCCTGGATCGAGTCCTGCATCGGGCTCCCTGCTCGGCAGGGAGTCTGCTTCGCCCTCTGACCCTCCCCCCGCTCATGTGCTCTCTCTCTCTCTCATTATCTCTCTCTCAAATAAATAAATAAAATCTTTAAAAAAAAAAAAGTTAGGAGCCTCCCTAGGCCCCAGTTTCATGGTGGTAATGATAGTACTATCTGCTTCCTGAAGTGAAATGCAGTATTTGAAAGATTTACACCCTTATTTCTTCCCACCAGGATTAAAACTTTCTTCTAGGTGATCATGGAAATGAATAATCTTCATGTAAGCCCTTGATGTGGGTTGTCACTTGTGGTTAAATCTCTGTGTCCATATTACTGAATCTGTAGATCGCCTGCCCTACGAGAACAGAAGTTAGTGTCTGAGTTGAGTTTGGAGGTGTATCTCCTGGTGTAGCTGAACCCAAGGAATACTGAGCCTTCCCCCAGGACCCCTTAAATGCCAGGTACTATCAGAGCCTGTAGGTCAGTGTGGCTTCTCAGATTTCAGCCTGGTCCTATTCCCTTCCTGGGTGGGCCCTTATCTGCAGCTCCATGGGAAGAGGGTTGGGTGTTGAAAGTATGTTTGCTAAGGCTATATATTTGAGGACCCTAAGCTGATAGACCTGAATGTCAGGGAGAAAAGGTAGTCATGGTTGGGGTCAGAGGTTTGGGGGGGTGGGGTTGTGACAAGCATGAGAACGTGTGTATGTGGTTGTTGCACATACTGCAGACTGAGGCAGATGTCTGTGGGCCCAAAATACCTTTAAGAATTTGTTTGCAAAGATGGCGTGTTACTGCTACTGATGGAGACCTGGGGAGAAGAATTAGTGAGGAGGCTAATACTGAGGGAGAAACCATAGACGCTCAGAAGGTGTGACAGGACTTCTACTGTAGCTCTACCTTAATCACCTTCTCTCTTGGAGATAAGCTCAGCAGATAAGGGCGCAGCAGGCTTCACTGGGCCTCATTCCTCCTCCCACACTGCCACTCTCCTTTCTCCAGACCTCCTGTGGGACATGCTCCTTAGGACGCTGCCTGCTGTAAGCCAGTAGGCTGCCCAGTTCCCCTGCTGTAAGGATCAAGCTGCTGGTGCATGTAGAAGTGCTTCGTCAGTGGTGGGGGGGGGGGGGCTCCCGGGGCGCAGGCCCTGACTTTCTAAGGGCTGTCATAGAGCATGTCGACATTTCCAGTACCTCCTCCTGAGGCTCCCCTATGTGGGCAGGGTGGGAGGACGGAAGAAATCTTTTCCTCCTTCTCCCCAAGGGCCTTAGAGAGCTACCATCTTGTCCAACCTGCCGTGAAAGGGGAAGTTCTTAAAATACAGAGCGCCAGTGAATCATGGCCCCTGGATGAGCATTTCTAGGCTTGGAATCAGCTGCATAAGAGCCCCTGTCTTTCCTCCACTGCATCTACCTCTTCACTCTATTGTTTGGGTAACAATGAGGAGCCAAGTTTAGCAGCGAGCATGGGGTGCTTTGTCCATGCTTCCGCATGAAAGGACAGCTGCTGAAGCTTGTGAAGGCCTGCCGACCTGCCAGAAACCTAATTTCAGACACTTGCATCAAACCCACCTGCACTCTAGTGCACTCCTGTAATTGTTTCGATTCTTGTCAAAAGTGCTCTTTTGCTTTGGGAGGAGGCAGAGCTCCACAGAACCAAGTGGGGGGAACCAGGGACCCTTCTTTCATGGCTAGCTTTGTCCTTAAAGCCGGGAACTCTTTCCCCCAACTGTCCACTCTGAATAATAGGAACGAATGGGAAAGAGTTCTAGTGTTTTCCATGATTGCAGTGGCCTTAACCGAGAACCCCTAGAATTGCCCCTCGATGATGTCTGCACAGTGTATGTGGTCCTCTCCTGATCTGTGTGACTCTAGTGAGCGCCCTCGATTTACTCATTCAATTCCTGGCTCATAGGAGGTTTTGCATCTCAGACTGAGACAAGCTGCATGTGGGGTCCTTCTCAGAGGCATTGCTACTGTTATTATTGATAATACCAATAATAATGGAACTGCTGCTGACTGGCTCAGAGATTGGAGAGGCCCAAATCCCTGTTCATGGACTGAAGATGAGAGAGAAGGGCAGGGTGGGAGAAGGGGCGGCAGGGACAGCCAGGAATTCTCTCTAAGCTCACATCAAAGAAATTCCTCAGGAGCATATTCCCTTAGAGCTTTTTTTGGTCGTATTGAAGTTGGTCTTTTCTTCATTTCTGAGGGCAAAAGTAATTTCCTGTTCTTCTTGGCTATTTATTTCTGAATCCTCATCTCATTTTCTTAATCATCTAAATATATCCATATATTTATATGTATACACACACGTTACAGATATATATAAACATAAATATGTAAATATATGAACAACAAAAACAAAGAATACATAGTTCATAATCTGCTTTCTAAAACCTAAAACACATTGTTTGTAAACATGTTTTCATATTGTATTTCTACATAGTATTTTTAATGGCTCAATAGTATTCTATCTTATGAATGCATCTCGCGAGTGACAGACAGCAGTACTACTAGCTAATGTTTGTTGAGTGATTTCTTGCTATACAGTTACCTAAGAAGATATCAAGCAGTGTGCTAAGTAACAATACAAGGAGGCAGGTACTGTACTTATGCCCATTTACAGGCGAGGAAATGGAAGCATAAGGAATTTAAGTAATTTTCACGATGTCACACAGTCCTTGTGTTGCAAAGCCAGGATTTAATCTAAGCAGTCTGATTTCAGACCCTAAACACCAAACAATTACACAATGCAGCCACGATGTATTTAACTACTCTCTTATTGTTGGACATTTAGGCTTTTTAATTAAAAAATTATAAATCCTTATTTAATCTTTGTATCCATAATGATATCATTAACTAGATTTGCCTTATCTCATTCTATTTTTGAAAAACATGGTATCCTGCAAACTCATAACATGTTAAGCTTCTTATGTACATTCTATGTTATACATTGTTTTGTTTGGTTTCCTGAACATCCATGATGCTAGGAGGAGGCCCCCACCTTCTCTGGGTGCTTCAGTGAAGCCCAGCCCTCTGGTTTATCAAGCTCTTGCATCTGGGCTTTAAAAGCAATCTGGGTGCTGGTTGTAAACAGACATCCAGGGCGCAGGCTTCATCTCTCCTCTCCTTTGCTACCAGCCTGCTTTCATTCTGTCTTGCCAGCTGGATTCCAGACTCTGCCAAACCATTCCTCTGCTTTGTCCCCACCCCTGGCCCTCCTCGCCATGCACTCTAATAGCTGTTGGCGGCATCTTTTCCGGATGTTCTCTGCCTGGCTCACCCTCCATCCTGGCCTCGGCATCTCTCGTGGCCACTGTGTGAAGGCAATTCATTCTAAATGCCATTTTCAACCCCCACCCTGCTCCAGCCCATCAGCAGCTACCTGAGAGGAAAGGCTTCTCCTCTGTCCTGACCCTGGGCCCCTGCAGTGTTGTGCACAGTTCTTATCTTTTTTTCTTGCTACACAGTTTATTTAGGAAGGGCCCTTCCATCTGCCAGCTAATTTTCCTCATTATATCTTCAGAGATGATCCCCTGCATGTTCTTCTCCCCCCAGCTTCAACTGTCTCCACTGTTTCCTACTGGAGGGTTACCTTCACCTCGCTTCTGGTTCACACTCACTGATTCAGGTGACAGTTCCATGCACTGTCCACAAAACAATGCCCTGTTTGTATAGAACCAGAGAAATGGACACATAACCACGAGGTGTCACTTCTTTAGCCAGATTTCTAACTGTGGAATCAAAGACTATGAGCAATATGGAAGGAGGGGGAGTTGGTTCTGGACATCCAGGGGATCCTTCCTTTGCCTGCTCTTGAAGGTAAACTAGCCTGGGGACATCTCCAGAGTGTGGTGCTAACAAGAGCAGAAATGGACCCGGACAGGCCTGGGTCTGATTCTGCACTACATAACTCACTGTGTGACCACAGTCAGTTCCTTAACTACTTTAAGCCTGATTTCCTCTTCTGAAATGAGATAATACCTACTTCACAAGTTCATTGTAAAGATTAGATTTCCAGAAAATGTATGTCAAGTCCTTTGGCTTCCCACTGATTGCCACACAGTTAAGGACTCAGTGGGTTTGTTTGTTTGCTTTGTTTTTTCATCAAGAACTTGAGAGGTGGGAAGGATCAAAGAGACAATTTGTGTTCTCACGGTTCCAATGCTTCCCTGTGGGGAGGACAAGCTGAGAGGGGCCTGACTGAGCTCCTGGGATTCTCCCAGGGAGGGAACAGCCCTGAAACAAGAGTGGTGCATGACCTCCTCTGGACCAGGAGTTCTTATTCTAGGTCTGTGAGTGGGCTTTTCGGGAGATCTATCCAGCTCCTGTAATTGTACAGAAACTTTGTGGTGGTATGTTTCTGTGTAATTGACTAGGACAAAAGTCTGTGGCTTTCCCCAGATTCTCAAAGGGGTCATTGACTTTAGAGAGACTCGGAACTGCTGCTGGCTCCTTTGGCTTCTGCATCCTCTTCCTCTATCAACAGTGGCTGTGGGCTGCAGTGGGAAGGACCTAGGAATGCACTGTGGGAAGTATGATGGATCGGTGCAAGGAAAGAGGGGCCAGGGTGGGACAGGTGCCAGCAGCTAAGGCAAGGCTGTGGGGCACACTTAAGGAAGCTAAGGAAAGGCTAGAGACAGGGGAACTCTGAAACCGAGTGCAGGCTGCCTGTGTGGCCACGGCACTGGAAACATGCATGGGGGGCCCAGGTGGAGTGTGGACACCAGTGCATGCCTGGCATTCACTCTTGTAGCTCCTAGGCTTGGCTTCTTCACATTTCCCTCTCCTCTGCTTTCCTTGTACCAAGAAACTTGCCTGCTAGAAGTTCAGAGCCCATTTTCCTCTCCTCACACACCCCACCCGCCCCACCCACCCCACCCACCCTAGAAATGCAGCAGGATCACCTCCAGTGCTGTAGACCTCAGCCTTCTTGGGCTCTTATAGCATAAAAGGTTTCTGGATTTGTCCCGAATGGCCCAAATTATACCCTCCCTGGGATCTGTGGAGTTCTGATTGGGTGACACACGCAGGAAAGACCCGCTGTTTTCTTTTCCCACTCTAGAGAGAGCAAAATGAAATGTACAGAGACTATAATAGGAAGGATTGGTGTTTTACATTCATTTATTTGAATATTTTTTATTAAGAACTTACCATGTGCCAGGCACTGTGTAGATGCTGGGGAAACAATATTAAATTAGACACCATCCTTTTTCCTTAACGAATGAAGGGTCTTGTGTGGAAGTCAGAACAGTGGCCAGGAGATTACCGTGCTGTGATAAAAGTGCTCTGCTGGAGGAGTATGCAGCCAGCCTGAGTGTTGATGAGCCTGCCCAGCAACATGCAGCAGGGAGGTAGTCATAGACATGCCAAAGAACTTCAAAATCCGTTCTGGTTGTTTGAGGATGGTGGAGTGAGGGAGATGGAGAGGATGATCCTTGGAAGACATCTTCTATTCTTGAATTTGGTTTTTTAGAACCTCTTTTTTTTTTTAAGATTTTATTTATTTATTTGAGAGAGAGAGAGAGACAGAGAAACAGCATGAGAGAGGAGATGGTCAGAGGGAGAAGCAGACTCCCTACTGAGCAGGGAGCCCAATGCGGGACTCGATCCCGGGACTCCAGGATCATGACCTGAGCTGAAGGCAGTCGCTTAACCAACTAAGCCACCCAGGCGCCCATTTTAGCAGCTCTTTTTGATGACCCCTGGGAGAGCATCCTACCGAGACGCACGTTCTATTGGCGAGAGTGAGAGTTTCCTGATCTTTTGCAGCCTTTTATGGTATTTGCCAGATTCCCCATGACCTATCTGCTCTGTCTGCATTCATCTAAATCTTGAAATGGACAAGGGTCATCATAAGCAGGAAAGGGGGCTGCAGCAGTAACAGCAACAGTCAGGCACGCAGCGTGTTGAGAATGACCTTTGTGGTAATCAAAAAAGCACTGGGTTCAGAACCTGTTTCTACCACCTATAAGCCCTGGGACATTTGGCAAGTAACTTAACGTCTCTGAGCCTCTTCCTCTTTATCTATAAAAGTGGGATGGCGTACCCATGCCTAGTGTGGTAAAGAATACATGAGGGGTAACTCTTTATGTTCAATGGGAGGGGACACATTTGGGAGCCTAAGAGGCTTTTCTGAGTGTGGAGTATGTGGGGTATATTTTTTCACAGCCCTTCACATTTGAGAGAGCAGAGAATCGAGAGGCATCCCACACCATCCTTCTTGGGAGGGTCGGAGTGTCCTTTTGATTTGTGAATCTGTGTGTGTGGCACTGATACTGCAGATTGGTGTCCTGAACATCCATTCCAATGACCTTATCCCTTTGCTTTCTTTTATTATAAAGGGTGGAAGGTGACATACTGAAATTTCTAGCTTCCCTTGCCATGAGGGAAGATGATGTGACACAATTCTGACTGTTGATGATATGTAGGCACAAGTCAATGGGAAGGTCTTCTCTTCTTAAGTAAAGATAAAGCCATCCAAAGAGAAAGCTGTTGGCCCTTCACCCTTCTTCCTCCCTGGAATGAGGACATGATGCCGGGTGGTGTTACAGCCATCTTGTGACCAAGAGACAAAAGCCATGTGCAAAGATAGTAGATCAAGTAGATAATCACCACTGAGGCAGCCCTGGACTGTTAGCTCCAGACTTCTTGTTGCTTGAGATAAATAAGCACCTTATTTATTTAAGCCTTTAGAGTAGGGCTTTCTGTTACTCCTAGCTAAACACAATTGTAACCACTGCAGGATTGTGAGGTCTGGGAAGTCCCAGTTGAACTTAGGCTCAGAGGGTGGTGGAGACATTGTGTGGTGGAGGCCATCCTTCATAGCAGGAAGAACAATGGCTTTCCTTGACTCCGGCTGACTGAGCTCTTGGTCACTCCAGCGTCTTGGCACTCCCCACGGAAGATTGGAGCCTTGTGTATGTTTTCTTTTTTAACAGATATTGTTAGTTTTCGGAACTTTTCTCTTCCTGGAGAAGAATCCTTGGGGAAAACGGATTTAAAATGCCATTCCCATCAAAAAGCCTTTACAAAGGCCTGGTGTATGGAGGCTCTGCTGGGGTCTTACAGGTTGTGTGTGTGATTTCCATCCCCCCGAAGCTCCTGATGGGAAGGGAGAAGTGTGGAGCTGCCCTTGGGAGCTCTGGATCTGATGGGAGACACTGAACCTAAACAAGTGGTGGACTTGGGAATGTTTACTTTTTGAGAATGTATAACTTTTAAGGACATGTTAATTAATTTGGTATGAATTAAATCCATAAATGCAACCAAGGCAGTTGCTCCAAGGATGTGGCTCCCATCTTGGGAAGAAGTGGCATCTACCTGGGCTGTATACTTAGACTCGGGCCTTGGAGCTGTGATCTGGAGCTGCAGGCAGTGAGCCTCATCTGATCAGCAGGCTAGGGCCAGGTGAGCCCTTCTGGCCACATCCCACCCTTCTCACCTGCTGCCATCTCCCACCCACCTTTACTCGCAGGGGAAAACAAAGGCTTCAGAGCTGGCTCAGGTTGGAAGTGTGGAACCTCATGTGCTTGGCGGACTTCATTTACATGGAAGTGATTTAGAAAATCTAAATTAGAAAAAAGTCAGCCTAAAGATCTAGAATTTTCTCTCTTTGCGTGAAGTGGCAACTGCTCTAGCCTACTCCTTTAATGAGAGTTTGAACTAATTTTCTTTGAACCCTCCCTCCTCCTCTTGATCTTTCTTTTCCTTTACCTGTGTTTCAGGCTACATTTTTATGGACCCGTCTACCCTCCCCTCTTCACCAGCCTGCCTCCTCCTCTTGGGGCATTTGTTTGCCTCTCTTGTGATTATCTCTTGGAACAAATGCAACTGGAGTCCTTCCTCAGTAACTTTGCTCTGTCACCTTTTCTTCAAAACACACCTCCTTTCCTCGCTGGTAGAGAACAGAGTGCTGTTCCCTTAATCCCTGAGAATCTTCCAGAGTCTCCCCAGCTCTGGAGCTCTCGGTGCTGCTGTGGTCTTCCACGGCTTGTCTGGCTGGCCACGTCTCATTTCCAGTGTGTTGTGCCAGCCGGCAGACTGGGCCAGCAGCACTCTCCACTCTTGCTTAGCCTTGCTTGTTTCCTTTACTCCCTGACATGTTCTGGTGGTAGCTTGAGTTTCATTAATGTTTTATATGCTGCCCCCAGGAACCTTGGTTGAATTACTCCAGGGAAGTTCCCCATCCTGCAGAGTTCTGGGGCTGGAGAGATCATTTTGTTTCCCAGAAACTTGGTGTCATTTGTCATCAAGCTGAATTAGCTGAAGCTCAGTGCAGCAATTTGGGAGTGCCAACAATCTTCCTGACTGGGGAGGGAAAGCTCCTGGGGAGAGTGACAGGCTGGCTCGTTATCCCTGAGCTGTGTGAGCCTTCACATTAACCCATTCTCCTGGGCTCTTCATTAGAGCTTCTGGCTGAGACAGAGTCTATTTGATTGTGGCCCATTTGTCAGGGCTAGAAATTAAGACCAAGGGAAACAGGAGGCTTGTTCAAGGTCATGTAGCAAGTTGAGGGCAGAGCCAAGTGAAAGCTACTCTCTTGCTTTCTGACCTCGGGTGTAGTGCTTAGCCTCCTCTGCCATCCACTGAAGACTGCTGTGAATCCTGTCCGCTGCAGGAGGAGGGAGGTTGGAGGGACCCAGGCAGCAGCTTTGGTAGCTTTCTATGCTTTAGCATGGGGTTATGTTCCCAAAAGGTGCAAAAGGGAAAAGAGTAATGGGGTAGCAGCTGACAGTGACCTCCTCTGTGCCAGGGACTGTCACAGGGGCTTCCCATTCTCCAACAGCCTAGCAATGTAGCTGTGAGTCTCCCCATTTTATAGATGAGGATTCTGAAGCTTAGAGGTGTTGTTACTTGCCCTCCAAACATAGTTAACAAGTGGCAATTAGTCTTCCTTCCTTACACTCAGGGTCCTGTTGGGTCCTAGTGTAACCTCTCCAAAACCTGGAACGCCCTTCAGACCCTCTGTCTGAACTGCTTTTCCTTCCCTGGCTGTTCTTCGGTCTGTTGGCCAACCTCACTTATGTTTCTTCGTAGGATCCTTTAACCATCATAATTATTGTTTTGCTGTTATGCCTTTATGAGTCTTTTCAGTTCAGGTCTGGCAAACATACAGTTTCTTAGACTCACTGAGTCTAAATTTAAATATAGATGCCAGAGTCTGTATTTTAAAAAAAATTTTCTCAACAAAATCTGATGATTAGCCATGTTTAGAACAACTGCTCTAGGCCCCAAAGAAAAACACACTTTCTTTATTTTTTAGATGGAGATTATTTCCCACATGTGGCATGTTTACTCAAAAAGAAAAAAGCGAATGCAGGATGACTGCCCCTGAACACTCCATAAGCTTCTATGCTCCTTTCCCCAAATACTGGGTAGCTAATTAAGATGCACTTTGATTGCAGAGGGTATGTCGTGTGCGGTTGATCAAAGATGATATTCCAGTCATTTACCTTTAGCTTTGGAATGTATCATGCAGTTTTATTTTCTGCCGTGGATTATCTGTGCTATTGCATCAATGTGCTAATTTCATGTTCATTAAGAAAAAGTCACTGTTTCAGAATCTACCTCAAGAGGCTTGTGATGCCTCCCTCATTCCTTAGTTTAAAACTAAACCTCTACAATCTTTCTTTTCACAGTGGTTCTCCACAAAGCCCCAGAATCTAACTGCCTCCCCACCTACAACTAGAGTCATTCTTCCTAATTGTTCCTTACCAGCTTCTTAGGAGAGCTCTTTATGGAACTGTCAGAAGCTTGAGCCATGTTAAGGGACACTTATTTCTGCCTCATTCTTTATGTCTTTGTAACATTTGCCTTTACTTCTGTAAATTTTTGTTTGTCAAGTCTACAATCTGGGCCTATTTCTTTCTACTTCTTATTCCTGAAATCTCAACAAAGCAACAGTATTGCCTTGCCATATTGCTCCAAATAGAAAGGTGTAGTTTGGGGCACCTGGGTGACTCGGTCAGTTAAGTGGCCGGCTCTTGACTTCATCTCAGGTCATGATCTCAGGGTTGTGAGATCAAGCCTGGTGTTGGGCTCTGTGCTGGGCATGAAGCCTGCTTAAGGTTCTCTCTCTCTCTCTCTCTCTCCTCCTCCCTCCCTAAAAACAAAATAGAAAAGTGTGATGTGCTGGGAAATGTTTCCAAGGGGGAATGAAAGCTCTGATTGTAGCATTTGCAGCCATTTGCTGATTTCTATTGTGCAAATACTCCTAACTGTGGCAGATTTTTCAAGCTACCAACCTATTTAACAACCAGTTGGCAAAAATCCTGAAAATTACAATTGGCCCTTGGGAGCCAGAACAGCAGGCCCCAGCACACCTCCAGGTGTAAACAGCTGTTGAAGGGAGCTTTCTCATCGGTTATTGTGTTTCCATAGATGAAAATCATCCTGATAGTCCTAGTTACCAGGTGTGTGACCTTGGGCAAGTCATTTGACTTCTATGAGTCTCAGTTTCCACATTTGTGGAAATAATGTCTCTCTCTATCTTCCTCTATCTGCATCTCTCTCTCTCTCTATATATATATATATAGATATATCTCCTATATATGGAGATACATCCTGGAGGTGTGCTGGAGCCTGCCATATATAGAGAGAGATAGAGATAGAGATAAATAGGTATAGAGATAGATACAGAAATGATATCTATGTCAAGAAAGAATATGAGAGGATTTAGTGAGGTAATTACTATAATTATAATATACATATATAATAGTATATAATTACAGTTGTTATATATGGGTCTGGCATATGTTAGGTGTGAAGAAAATGATTATTCCCCTCTCCAGCATGATGGAGACATAAAGTTGAGAACTTGGAAGTTTTGGGAGTTTGGTTGCCATCTAAGTGCAAACACCTATTGGTGGCTGGTGATGCAATTGGAGCTAGGCTGGGTGAGAGACAAGGCCAAGGATTTAGATATGGAAGCAGAACGATAGTAGTAACTTGTGTTCATCCTGCTCTCTAAAGTTCACCTGGTACTTTCACATGTGTTTGTCAGAGGTATGGGTGGGTTCTTTTAGAGAGAAGAGTGGAGAGCTGGCTGATTACTGGTCGTTTATAGCTAAGTCCTCCCAACTTTCCCTTTTCCAGTGTTTATTGTTCTCCTCTTTATTTTTTTTTTAAGATTTTATTTATTTATTTGGGAGAGAGAGTGAACAAGTGAGAGAGAGAGCACACAAGCAGGGAGAGGGTCAGAGGGAGAAGCAGGCTCCCCACTGAGCAGAGAGCCCGATGCGGGGCTCGATCCCAGGATCTGGAGATCATGACCTGAGCCGAAGGGAGATGCTTACTGACTGAGCCACCCAAGTGCCCTTATTGCTCTCCTCTTTAAAGTTCTCCTGCAGTTTTTCTACCCAGATCACTAACATATTCTTTTTTTTTTTTAAGATTTTATTCATTTTTTTTGACAGAGCGGGAGAGCACAGGCAGGAGGAGCAGCAGAGGGAGAGGGAGAAGCAGGCGACGTGGGGCTCGGTCCCAGGACCCTGAGATCATGACCCAAGCCGAAGGCAGTTGCTTAACCAACTGAGCCACCCAGGCGCCCATATTCTTGTTTCTTTAAAAAGAGACCATATCCACCCTTTACAGAACATAGTAACATTGGACAGAAGACTTTGGAATGGGGATAGAAAGTGATTTCTTCAGTCTCCACAGTTTACCACACTGGTATTTTTCCAAAATTATGTCAACCATGTCAGTGTTCTCTGCTAATTGGTCTGCATAGGTTGACTACTGTAATAACCCACAGTTATCAGGGGTAACGTAATAGAAGCTATTTCTTGGTCACATTGCAGTCCACGACAGATGTTCCCAGTTGGATAAAAACCCAGGACCCATGCTCCTTCCATTGAGTGACTCTGCCATCCCCTGGAGTCCTTTCCTGGGACCTCTGCATCCAGCCTTTACAGGATGGGAGAGAGTATAGGATGATTTCATGGGTCAGTCCTGGGAATGGTATATAACACTTCTGCCTATCCTCCATTGGCTGGAGCTCAGTCACATGGCTGCTCCTAACTGTAAGGGAGGCTAGGAAATGTCAGAGTTGTGTCCTTCAAAAGAAGGAATGGGCTTGGTGAGCACCTGGCCAGTCTCCAACCCATCCTTACATGGCTTGGTAGAAACAATTGCCACCATGTATCTAGGCCAATCTGGGTCACCACAGAAGACTTCTTGTGCTTAGTCCCTAGGGTGTTTTAGGTAGTGTGACAATTTGAGAAGTGCAACTGCATTTCCACAGTCAGAGATTTCATCTAGGTTAGATTTGCAGTTGTTGGATTTACTGTGTTACATGAGCTCTCCAAACTTTCCAGGACTGGCGTGTTTTGCTGACTTTACTAGCTGGTTTCAAGTTAACACTTGAAGTTGGTAATAATATTTGCTGCCGTGTTTATAATTACCACGTCATTAACAGTCAGTGGGGTGGGGAGTTTCATGGGTCTTTTCATTTTAATTTAGCCAATTGTAGTTGTTGTCTGAAATGCTTCAGACAGTCTTTTTATGGGTTGTTTTAGTCACTTGCTTATACGAAGAAAACTGAGTTTGTACCTTAAAACAAGATTGGCATTGGCACTTTTGAAAGGGTTGGCAGAATGTCTGGCTGAGAATTCAGGGACTGCTGGGCTGGCCTGGAAGAGGCATATAGTCAGCAGTGAAATACTTAGGATCCAATGGAGCATCACAAAAGCAAGTTTCCTTCAGGCCAGCACCACCATCCAAGGTGGGGGAGGGAGAATCGGGCAGTCCTGGGGGGGAGGTGTCCCAGAGTTCACAAGTGGTAGGAGACATGCAGGGTCAGGTGAGTCTGTGGTCCTATACTATGAGGCCATCCATCCATTCCTGGAAGGCCCCCAGACAGTGACTTAGGGGTACAGGAATTCAGACCTACTTCCCTCCCCCAGGGAGTGCCAGGAGAGGGGCACGGCAAGGGATGAGTAAGGCCCTAACTGGTCAGGTGGGGTTTCAGAGAACAATCCTAGCAGCAAGGTACTAATAGTAGTGCTCAGCCGGAAACTGAGGCACTCAGCAAGTCTGGCTACCCTGTGACTCCATAGAAACTTAGGGGCTGGAGGCTCCTCCCAGACATACCAAATTCTGTGTCTGGGGCTGTACCAAACATGGCTAGATCCCAGTCCTATAGGGATTGAAGCTCTGGATGTGCCTTGACTCAGGAACTAGATGAGACAGATCCACATGGTTTTGTGCACAGGCTTTGGAATGAGACAGATGGACCTGAGGTCATATTCTGTCTTCATCCTTTCCTAGCTCTGCAACTTTGGGTAAATTACTTGATTTCTCTCATCCTTAGTTTTCACCCATAAAATGTGGAAACTAATATATACTCCATTGGGTAGTTGTGAGAATTAATCAACATAAGATATGTTAAGACACCTAGGAAGTCTATACCTAGGTAGTAACCTTTAATCATGGCAGCAAACATCTACCTTAAAGTTCCATAAAAGCAGCAAGAACAAAACAACAGCCAGGCAGGGTAGGAGCTGAAATCTGGGCTCTTGTGATGCGTGATTTACAAAGCCTGTGTTTTGTGAAGTAAGCTATCACCAGGGGGGTGGTCGTGCATTGGTCATGCCTGCTGCTTATAGCAGCTGGGCTTTTTTGGGTGGTTAACTCTGGGGCTGGGCACATGCCTTCCCCCCATTTAGGTATCTTTAAAATGGAAAGTAGGTCTATTAAGTCAGCCCACATCCTGGCTACTCAGCTTCTTTGGCATTTTCCACTTCCCAGCTTGAGGGCCCATCCTTTCTCCAGGCAGCCTGCAACATAATTATCACACATTGTCTTCTAGCATGTATGTAACTAGAAGCATAAAGATCCCTATAAAGGTAGGAAGGAGCTTTTTTCTATACTGGTAGTCAACCTGCAATGGTTGGAAGATTGAACATAAATTGACTTGACCTTGAGCTTCAAGTGCTGTGAAATTTTGAGGGCTGCCCACACTTTGGAGAGGGGTCGGCCTTCACTTTAAGGCAAATAGGATGAATCATAAAAGGAAAGGGACTTCTTCAAGAAGCTTGATTTGTAAAGGCCTTATACAAAAATTTAAAGGAAGGTCAGGGAACTGGATTAAAGCCACAGGAGGCAAACTTGTGAATAGTAATGGTAGAGGAGGGTTTTGCCCTTCTGCTGGGAGAAGCTGTTCTATTGTAAAGGGAGATGAAGACAAACATACAGGCACGTTGTCCAGTTGCTGCTGTTTCCAGCTAAGGGAACGTGCTTCAAATCAGAAAATGCAAAACAGATTATCATACATGAACTGATGGTCAACAAAGCACCAAGCTACTTCGACCATCACAGCCATAATAACCGCCATGGATTGTCTACCTGCTATGTGCTGCCAAGACTTTATATACATTGTCGCTGTGTGAGGTTGGTGGTATTAGGCTCATGTTACATATGAATTCACAAGGCACTGAGAAATTAAGCATTCTGGGATCCTAGAACTAGGAGGGTTAGAACCCAGCCCAGCTGTTCTGTCTACATCCCCATACTGCTTTGGGAATGGCTTTGTAGCTCAGGCCAGAGGGAACTGCATTCTGGAACACTGAAGGAACTTGCCTATGTGATCACAGGGAAATCACTAAGAAATCATTGGCTGGAAATGGGAAAATGCCCAGAAGTTGAAAAGATAGGAATGGGCAGATTCAGGAAACTATAGACTTGTGAGCTTGATCTTATTACTGGGCAAATTCTAGAATCCTAGCTTTTGCACAACTGGGTGTGTAACATTGGGCAAATGACATAACACCTCTGGGCTTTTTAGTTTCTTTGCCTGTAGAGTATGTGCTTATATTATATTATCTCTAAGGTTCCTTCCAGTCCTAAGTATTTTATCCTAGTAAGTTCCATTAATGGATGTTGACAGTTTTAGGCCTATCTCTATCAGACAACTCATTTTCACTTTGTGTGAAATGCTCCAGCCTTTCTTCAAAGGGTAAAGGGTTAAGAAGACAGAGTTTGGAGTGAAATCATTGTAGGTTCAAATCTCACCTCTTCTATAGACTAGTTAGATGACCTTAAGCAAATTTTGTAAACCCTTCGGACCTCACTTTTTTCCTTTGTAAAATGCTGATCTTTCACACATTTCTATGTCACAGGGTTGTTTTAGAGTTAAATGAAATAATATGTATAAAACACTTAGCTCCATGCCTAGAATGTAACAAGTGCCCAGTTAGTTCTTATATTCCATTGATTCTAAAATGCCATTTTCCTCCCCACATCTCTGAAATCAGGCTGCATCTTCTAGTTTATGGTGTATAGTAGTTTAATTGCAACAGTTTTTTTCTTTCTCAATGGTACATAAACTAATGATGCATTTTACATTAATTAAATATGGTATCTCCCCAGCGTGATTCTCACCCCTGAGGTTCTCAATTTCTTTCTGAGTTGCCCCCTTCTCTAACTTCTTGCAGTAGAATTAGGGAATGGAACAGCCAGGGAGGGCACAGACTCAATCATCATCTTGTCTGACTCGTTCATTTTACTGGTATTGAAAATGAAGACCAGAACGTGGAAGAGACTTTGAAAAAGTACAAGGAGAGAGCTCAGGTCTTTAGATTCCTAGTATAGTATTCTTTCCCAGGTCAGGAACAGTATTAGCCTTGAACAATACCAGAACTATGACTCTGTCACTCTTTACACACCTGGGCCCCTGTTGGATGGTGAATACTTCCAAGTCTACATATGGATTTTGATATAAGGATTTTAGGCATGGAGCCCCAAAGCTGGAATGATTAGATTGTTGACTACTCTTGCCATTTGCACAAACACAGAATCAGATACTTTTAGGGTTGGAGGGAAGATTATTTTCCATGAGAACTATAATGTTCTTACCTTTGTAGTAGTCTGAATTTGCAAGGCATGCTCTCTGGAGGTAGCTTATTTCCTCCTTTATTGTGTCTACAATTTCAGAAGCTGACGGCATGAGGATGGTAGTGTCTTGAATTGTGAATGGTTTCTGCTTCCAGGATTGTACAGCTGAGTCCAGTGACAAGTCAATCACATAGTCCAGGCACTTCATTAATTCACTCATTCACTCAATCACCTAGCACTTACTGGATACCTGCCATCTGCTAGTCAAAAGGTATAGACATAATCTCAGTTCATTCTCACGATAACCTTATGAGATTGGTGTTACTTACATTCTACAAATGGGAAAACTGAGGAACAGTGACATTTTTTTGCGTGTGTTGGACATTGACAAAACCTCCACATAGAAAATGGGGCTAGGGCATTCCAGAGCAAGAAAGAACTTTATTGTTATGAGAAAAATGTCTCAAAATTGAAATAGCAACATGAGTTATTTTACACTGCAAGATTGAACAAATACAAAAATAAACCTATAGCCTATAGAAAAGAAATCAAATGTTCATTGAGTATTTTATTAGCTCTAAGCATTAATTGTATCAATCACTCTTAACTGAGTCAATGGAACCCACTGTAGTTCTTTTCTTTGTCTTGTATATAGTTAGGACTTCAGGTGTTGAAAATATCCAGAGGGCCTGGTCAGTTAGTAATTGAAAGCTTTGATTCCTATTGGAAAATTAGATCAAGTTTCAAAAGTTAACAATCATACTTTTTGAAAAACAGAGGCGGAGAGGAAGTCACTTGTTTTTTCCCTAGGCTTATGTGCTTAAACCAAGGATGACCATCTCTTTGGCTCTCCTGGATGGCAGATCTATGTTTATGGACCCTGGGTCCTTGCTGGCTGAGCCCCTCATTGGCTGTATCATGGGCTCTTTTTTACTCATTCAGTCATTGGTTATAGGGTATGGAGAACATTCCTAGTACATGCCAAGAGAGCTCTTGACACAGACCCTGTACCCAGGGAACTTAACCATTTGTAGGATATCTAGCCATCTAAATGCCTGGCACTGTCAATAGAATTTTTCTGCAATGATGGAAGTGTTCTCTATCTGCATTCTCTAATGTGAAAGCCGTTAACTACTTTAAGTATGACCAATGTGACTGAGGAACTGAATTTTAAATTTTATTTAATTAAAATTTAAATAGCCTCATGATCTAAACTGTCCTCTACCCATCCTTGCATTTTAATATGAATGCATCTATAGTGGGAGTACTCTTCAGGCCATATGGTATGAAGCAGAAAATGCTTGACTAAAAATAATATAAAATTTAAGACATATAGAATATGCAAATAAATCAAAGGAGAGACAAAGATGAAGAGCATGGAGATAAAAAAGATCAAAGAGGCAGAGGACTGCAAACTCTAGGCAAGAGAAAGCAGAGAGGTGATTTAATATAGATTTGAGTTTGGGGTGTTCTTTATGTGATCTTCATGTAATTATACAACTTTAACTTTTTAATACATATTCATTGTAGAAAGTTTAAAAACTATAGAAAAGTATAAAGAGGAAAATGAAATATCCCCATAATCCCCAAACCCAGAAATACATTATATCCATATTTGGGATCATACCAAATTGCTATTTCTGAAGGTTAAAAAACAGTTATGTCTTAAATTTCATATGATTCAACCTAGCATATATAGTACATGTATCATTAGTATCCTAATTTTTACTTTACAGATTTTGAGCATTCTTCTGTGAAATTATAAATTACTCAAACTATTTATAGCTATTTCAAGATTGTTTAACATCCCTTTCTGTTGGACATTTAGGTTGTTTGCAGTTTGGGACCGCAATAAAAAGTGCTTGAAACTCCTCATCCTCAAATATTTGTCCTCAGTTTTCCTCAGTTCCTCAGGATAGACATCCAGAAGGGGAATTACTAGGTCATTGGTTATTATTCATGATTCATATTGCCAAATTGCTTTCTGGAAAGGTTGCACTAGCAGAACTATGGGCAGGGAGGGCTAACACTGGGCTCTTGCCAGCATTGAGGATTATTGCCTTTTCAAAATCTTTGCAGATTTAATGGATTTTAAAACATCTCATTGTTTAGTTTGCATTTCCTTGATTACTAATTAGGCTGACTGCTTTTTCTTATGTTTATTAGCCATTTCTCCTTCTTTTTTGAAATGTCTATTTATATTCTTTGCCTGTTTTTCAAATGGGGAATAGTATTAATCCTTTCTCTGTTAGATTTATTGTAAATTTGTTCCCCAGCTTGTCATTTACATTCTAAATCTTGTTTATACTCTGATGTATAGTGTAAAATTTTCCATAGACAAAATCATCAATATTTTCCTTTCTGATTTCTTTGAATGCTTTTATGCCCAGAGAACTCTTTTCTCATTCAGGGATCAGTCAAATTTACTCACCCATGTTTCCTCTTAAAGTATTTTTTATATGTCATTTTTAAGATTTGTGCTTCTAATCTGTCTAAAATTTATTTTGGTGTCTGGTATGAAGTTGTGAGGATTAACCTGACTATTTTCCCCCAAATAGTCCACTTTTCCAGGGCCATTTTTGAATAATTTGTCTTTTTCTCATCACTTTAGTTTCTTTCCTTATCATATATTAAGTTCTTAAATATGCCAGATCTGTATTAGGTCTATGAATCAGGCTCCATTCATTTGTATGTTAATTCTTATGTCTGTCCCACCTTTTAATAATGTAGTTTTAAAAAGTATATTTTAATATCTAGGAGGGCAAGCCAAACCCATTATTCATCTTTTTTTCTCAAAAAATGTTTAATTACTTTCATCCATTTATTCCTCCAAATGGAAGTCTAGTTGAAAACCCCTTTGGCACATAATAGGTACTTAGAGATTCATTCAACAGATATCTGCTATAATATTTAGCTTTTTAAATCCAAAAACATTTTGATTTTATTTGAATTTAATTTCACTTGAATCTTCTTTAATGTCTTGCATTCCTGAGAAAAACTCTATGTGCATGCATGGCAAATCTTTAAATGACATTTAACGAAAAATTAATTTTCTTTTTACGGCTTATTTGGACTTTGTTCTTTTAGTCGTAAGACAGCTTTATCTGTGATGAATGGAGGCCATTTTTTTATTTGTCATGGAATCACATCATAGAGTGAACAGCTGTAGAACATGGTTACCCTAAACTTTAAATAAGTTCAATTTTAAAATGCTGTTTGCAGATGGTATCATGACTGCAACCTAATTATTAAACTTTCTAAGTGCATGAATATTATACAAAGATCCTATATATGAAAGATTAATACACAAAGGAGGGAATTTGCTCTTCTTGAATTATTTCAAAAATAAATAAAATTGGGCAGCAAAAAACATTAAAGAAGCATTAAAATTAACAATATCAGCCATAATCCCATTTTCCAGAGATAATCACTCTGTACATGTATGTATGTAGTTTTTATGCATAGACACACACCAGTATATTACAACTGGGATAAGTTTGTATATGCTGTTTTATAATCCATTTTTCCTACTTAACAATAGACTGAAATTTCCCATGGCTTTAATACTCTTGTATAGTGACATATTTAATGGCTCTATATAGTGGATATTCCATTGGTTACTTTACCAATCCTGTGTGATTGAACATTTAGCTTTTGTGGTTTTTTTCAATAGTATAAAGTCGTAATAAGCATCTATACACCCCACCTTAACATTCTTCCAGTCTTTAGCACGTAATTTGTGGACATGTGCATATTCATCCTTGGACAAGACAAACTCATGGCTCCCTGGTCATGGCAAGGGCTCCCCTTCTAAAAGGAGCTGGAAAAGAACAACGGGGACCAGGTTTCCCAGCCTCCTAGAGGTATTCTGCTCAGATTACTGGAAAAAATTCAAAGTGTTAGAGAATTGATGAAGAAAATAGTTCCAGAGAACATGGAATAGAGACTTTTAGCATCTTGGATCATTTATTCTACTTAGCAGGTAGATTTGAAGATCTGGCTCATCTGGGTTTGTATTTACCACTTCCCTGTACCTCCACACCCAGCTCTGCAACCTCTAGCTTTTCTTCCTCTGTGAACTCCCCATTCACAATGGCCTGACAGCTCAAGGCCAACCAATCATGGATTCTCTTTGGGCCTCTTACTCTTTTTCCCTGCAGGCAGCTGGGATTCCTTATGCGGCTCTGAAGATTTCACCTGTGGGTAGATATTAGGCCTGCTTCGTCTTAGACACTGGCCCTGCCATTGGCATGTATTTGTGGTAGAGGTACTTCTCAGAAATGCTACCTGGACCCATATACTTTTGTCTGGAGCCCAGCCTCATAAAGACAGTGGGGGAGAGGTGCTGGGGGAGAAAGAATAAGGCTGGCCAGCTACAGGCTCCAACACATAGAAATCAGAGTGGGATGCCCATGACCATAGCCCTCTGGACATAAGTGAAAGGGGTAAGTACTCGCTGAACTCAATCAGCAGCTGGTCTTCTTTTGAGCACAGGAGAGTTTCCTTTGTATCTGAGGAAATTGGCTAGGGGAGCAGGAGTCGTTGGAGTGCTTGCCAAACAGCTCAGATTGGGTAGGGGTGAGAAAAAATAAAAATTCAGAGGAAGCACACAGATGAGTGTGACCATCATGGCTCACAGATATGTAGCGGGAAGGTGAGGAGGCATTTTTAGCTGCCATTTTCTGAATTTACTTTATTCAACTTGTGCACTCACCATTTGTTTATTGACATAATCAACACTTATAAATACACTTCTGCTATGTACTAAGCCACATGTTAAGTCTTCCAACATGAACAGGGAAGAAGGAAGGAGTGTTATGTTTACTTAGCCATCAGTTATGTGTCTGGTCCCTTCATAAAGATTTTGTCTTTTATTTATCACCACAGCCTGTGAAGTAGGTTTTTTTCCTCCCATTTTTTTCCCCCCTTATCTCTGATGAGGAAACAGAGACCCAGGGAGGTTAAGTAAGTTATCCAAGGGCACATAGCTAATAAGACCTGGTATTGGGAGTCAGACTTAGTTCTTTTCTGAATGCAGAGCCTGGGCTTTACTCAGGGCTGTGAGCTGCCTCTCGGGATGTGCCTGCCATTGGAGAGCTTACCCTCTCATGCAAAAAACAGCTTGTTGAGCAAATAGTGGCCAGGTATCTCTGCTGGGGCTCCCTACCTCGGAACACTTGAGAACCCCCTTCTTCTCCCACCATGATCTAGCCTCCAAGAGATCTTGTTAAGCAAGTTTGTAGTCCCCCTCTGGTGGCTCTAACTTTTACCAGCACCCCTCACGGATCCAGGAAGGGAGACTTGGGTCAAGTTGTTATCCCTCTACAGCAGGGGTTAGAGGCCAGGGAATCTTCTATTAGGAAGGCTTCCAGTAAAGACACTGCCTAGGCATCTGTAAAACTCCTTTCATATTTAATTTCACTTCTTCTGGCTCTCAGTAACCGTAGTGAGAGTCCCACCTCTGACTGAACTTATCCTTAGAGCATAGGGTCCTGCACATAGGCTTCATCTCCTACCATTTGCCTCAGCTTCCTTATATTCAAGCTAAGGAATCTAAATCATGTCTTTTCAGTTAATTTTTCTGCCAGCCCAAGTACAGGGTTCCATCTAATCCATGAGCGTTAGAAAGTGGACCATGAGTAAGGCAGATGCTGGATGATAGGATGCAGTGGTTAGAATTCAAGAGATTGTAAGGTCTCTTTTTGACCTTGCTTTAGAAAAATGGTTCTTAGCCATTTAGGGAGCCATTGACCCCTTTTGAAAATCTGGTGAAAACTGGAATTACACAGATTCTTTTCTTGGAAAAATGGGTACTCGTGGACATATATGCGATAATTTGCATGCAGTTTCATGAGGTTTATGGCCCTCCCCAACCACACACATTTTTGAGGCAGGGTTAGGAAGGTTGCTTTGGTTTACTAGGTGCTGCTGGAATGTGTAGCTTAGTATGTCCTCTGGTAAGCAGAGTTGAGAGTTACCTAGGCAACTCTTTGCAGGCAGTATCTCCTCCCCCCCCCCCCCCCCCCGCCAGCTTCTTGTTTTTTTCTATAATTCTGGAGAAGGATTCTAGCTTTGTGAGATATTTGGATTACTCTGGTTTCCTATTTAGCACTTGATATTGTTATGCTTCTTTCTAAAGAAATAGCAGGCATCACAAGCCAGACTCTCTTGAAACTGGCCCTTTCCTAGCTTATGCTGGCTCCTGGTTATGCTAGGTTTACAGGGAGCGCTTTGTTGCTTATCTCTGGCAAACATTAACTCATATTTCTGTTATTCTGGAGAGGGTCTGGGTCATGGGAGAAAAAACACATGCCTTAGCTACTCTTCTCCCTGTTCCCCTAAACCTGCCAGAGAGACCTTGGTTCTCACCACTATCCTGTCTGGTCTAGAACCTTGCTAAGGATCCTATAACCCTTTGCCTCTTCTCTAGATACTGCTTTTTCAGTTTTTAGACAATGTCTTAGAGCTTGAGTTTTATTATCCCTTTGGTATTTTCTGAATATTTGTCTCTTGCATGTACCTCTATCATTGCATTTCTTATATGATATTAAAATTACATGTTGATGTGCCTGATTCACACCCTAGACTAAAAGTCCCTTAGAGTCAGGAACTCTACATTTTTTATCATTGTACCCATAGTGACTGGAACTCTGCCTGAACATATATGTGCTCAATAAATATTTGTCGAGCTGAATTGAGCAGTGTTTAGATACTCAAGGTAATAATCTAAGGAAAGATTTAAAATTTGCTTAAAACTCTAGGAATTTTTCCATGGCCAATCCATCTACCTCAGATATGACTAACCAGAAAAACGTAGTATTGGGATCCATAAGGAGTTTATGCTGCCTCGTTTCCATAGGATGTGTGTGTGTGTGTGTGTGTGTGTGTGTGTGTGTGTGTGTGTATGATGTGCTCAGACCTTTCTTGGCTACTGCAATTATTTAAAAACAATACCAAAACAAGTCTTTTTTTTCTCTCCAATAATCTCTCCATGTTTATGTCCCTTCAACACTTCTTCATATTTATTTATTTCCCTGATATATCTTAATGTCTCTTTCATCTCTGCCTCTTTCCCATTAGGTTCATATATCTTAGGACAGGCTGCATAGCAGTCACTCTGAGCAGCAACTATACAACTAGCTCAGGACCAAGGACAGCAGCATACCTGGCCTTGAAGTGGGAGGAGGTGCTTTAGTTTGCTGAAGTTTATTCAATAATATGACCTCCGGGTGTGGTTTTCTCACCTGTTAGGCTGCACTTGCAATTCTGTAATCCTGGTTATTATTTGGCCCTAGGTGTTCCATGCAGTGGACCTGTGTCCAGTCTGTGTCCACTCTGTCCCTGTGGTATTGCTTCCACTGATGGGTAATAAGACTAGGGCAAGAATGGCACAGCTAAGGAGTCAGAAAGTGTGGAGGTAGGAGTGGAGAGAAGCTCTGGGCTGGGTGAGAAGGACTGCTTTAGGAGCTGCCAATGAGGGGCTCCTGCTCTGAGCTTTGCAGTCAGTTTTGCTGCTTTACTGCTACCTGCACCTGCATTTCCAGCTATGGGGAGCAGGGCAGAGTGGGGGGTTAGTGGGGAGGTACAGCAACATTTCATGTTTGCATACCTGCTATTCCACAGTGACAGAGGCCAAAGCTGGATTTTCAAATCAACAATTTCATCTTTAACCTAAAGTCATGTCCTGATTAAATTAAAATTAATTAAAATTCAAATATGTACACTGGGGAAGAGGGAGGGGGACCGAGAGTGAGGGTCCCAAGGACTGAGCCTTTTATATATCTGAACCACAGTGCACACCTTCTGCCTCCACCTCTGAGTATCTCTGCAATGCTCTCTAAATATATAAGCAAATATACTGCTAATGTTCAACAGTTGATTCATATTCATCACTGACTAATTCATCACTGGCTAATGTTCTGTGTTACTTTGAGGACCCATGCAAGAGTAATACTCAGTGTAACAAAAAGACAATAAATCTGCCATCACCACCATCCATGAGGTATGAGCGCTTTAAATAACCTAGTCAGCAAAGAATCAGTTTTTAAAAAGTGATGGGCAGATATAATCACTTCTGAAGTGGCCATTTTCTTATGTTTAGAGAACACTGAATGTTGTCAAGTTTTCTGGGGAAGGAGGGAGCGAGGGAGGGTGAGTGAGTGAGCCTGTGTGTGTTGCAGCTGAGGTCTCAACTCAGCTAGTATTAAATCTTGTGAAGAATAAACAGAAACGGTTTGCTCATTAGCTGGGCTTAGAGAGGTGTTACCCACATGTTTAAAGTGCTAATTATTAGTGATCTTTAATGCAGCTAATTTAGCAATGGTGTTACAAATTTCTGCTCTTTAAAAGTAGCCCATTAGCCAGCACTTCATAGCTAATATTGACTTTAGAAAGTTAATATTGAAATTGGCCACAGTTAGAGTTCATGTGGAAGCCTGAGAGAGAGAAAGATGAAGATGGGGGTAGAAATAGGCAGGGAGAAGGATGGGGGGAGGGAGAGACACAGCAGCCAGTGGGCACTGTTGGTGTGGAGGGCACTGTAGCACTGTGGGTGAATAAGAATCTGTCTTGGGTTGCTCCTCAGCTGTGTGCTGGGCACTGGAGGGACAGAGAGAAACATCTAGCCCCACCCTCCGGAGCTTAGGGTCTCCAAAGGGATCCAGATGGAGGAGCTGAGATGGCACAAGAGTGAGGAGCCTGCCAAGTGACCTACAGAGAAGGAGGAACCAGCCCCAGCCTGGGCAGGGGAGGAGGCAGCGGGGAAGACACCCTGGATAAGATACACGGCTCACTAGAGTGCAGGGCAGGAAATGGACATTATGGGGAGTGATGGACATGTGTGTGTCAGACTTCAGAGAAAGGTAGGCATTGCTTCTACCTGGTGGAATGACTGCCTAGTCTGGCCCCTGTCGTCTCAAGTCACTGACTGCTACGTGATGTTGCATGAGACCTAGTCAGTTGGCTTGGAAAAGCTTAGTATTTAGCATTTGCCCAAAGAGGAGCCCACATTTTTGTTTTTCCCCCTCTCCCTTTTTGCGTTGAAATCGGGTTAGCTGAGGCTTGTGAATGTCCTTCTCTTAGAAGTGCCAGGGAGGAGCTGAGCTCTGCTACACTGTCCCTCCTCCCCTAGGAAAGAGGGAGGATGCTGCTGATGCTGCTGGGGGTGGTTTGACACTTGCAGGTGTCAGTGGTGAGGGACGGTGGCTTCCAGCAGCCGGCCTCACTGTGGGCGGATGGATCCCCAGGTGGGGGAGAGGCAGGCGGATCTCCGCACCGTGCTGTGTGTTCTGTTGCTGACACAAAGCTGCCCAGTCTCCTTCTCTGCCAGATTTATTCCTTCCTGTCAGCGCACACTTCCTGCCTCAGTGGCAGTTGTTTTAACTAGAGCTCCAAGGAACATATTTATAGTCGCTGGAGGAGTTTTCCAACAGCCAGTTTCCTCAATAGCTCATGAGCATCTGTAAAGAGGAGACAAGACATTCACCTCCATCTGCGTGCATGCGTGCGTGCATGCGTGTATGTGTCTTTCTCAACAGCTCTTTCTCTCTTGCTCTTACCCATTTTCTCTCATTCTTGCCACCTCTCTCCTTGTCTTGTGTTATTATAGGAAAGAGGTGAAGGAGAGAAAAGACAGTGAAGGGAATGAAGATCATCGCCTCTACCCACCAATGACTTCCTTCCCAACCCCAGCTGTACCGACAGTGTCTTCCCCCAGGGCTTTGCCCATCTAGTCCCTACACAGAAGGGACCATGTCCTTAAGTCTCTTTCCTCTATGATTCAGTTCCATATTGCATCTTCATGGGGTCTTACTCAAACTCCCAGCCTCCTACTGGCCTGGCAGCTCCCAGCAGATACCTCACAGACAAGCATTCTTCCTGCTTCTCTTGGAACTTCAGGAGAAGATAAAAAGAGACAAAGTTCCAGTGCCTCCTGTCCTCATATTGTAGCTCCCACCTCAGCAAGCGTGATGTATCCCATCCTCCCCCAGCGCCTTACCCAGTAGAATGTGACATGGAGTTTGCAGTCGGAGCCTGCTGGTTCCAGCTCTCTTCTGGAACCACAGCCTTCCTTTTGGACCAGCCAGGTTCCACCCAGCTCTGGCCTGTACTGCAGCACAGTCCCAGCTCTCTGTGCTTCTGAAGGCACTTGCAGCCACATCTCTGCTGATGCCTTCCCAGGAGCCTGCCCTATTGAGATATCAGGTTCAAAGTACAATCACAGAGTCCAGCACCACCTCCATGCCCTCCTTTCCATCACTCCCTAACCCTGCTTTACTGTTTAGCCAGTATGCTCTCTCCATCTCTGGCATGTGCCCTGCTTGCCCCTTCTTCTTTGCCTTGGCTTGTGCCTCTTGCCACCAGGACACCATTCTGTGGCCCTACCCTTACTCGAATTCTGGTTCAAAGACCACCTCCTTGGGGGAGCTGTCCCAATAAATTGCTTCTTACTCACCACTCTTACTCTGTCTTCTTAGGATCTGTGCCTGCTCAGTTTCAGTCCAGTATTTCTGGACTCTCTTTTGCATGATAGGCACTGTGCTAAGTGCTGGGGTAGGGCAAAGAGTAAGGCATGGTCCTTACCCTCAGGGCATCGGAATCCGTTAATGGTAAGTAGAATGAAAACACAGACATGACTTTCAGGAGAGAGAGAGTACAAGGCACAGTCAGGGATGGCTCCGCTGGATGGGAAGGTCGGGGAAACTGCACAGAAGAAATGATGGATTTGAGAGAGATTAAAGAAATGGCATCAGCAGAACCAAGCAACTGAACTGATATTTGGGGTGTAAGAGTGGGAGGAGTCTAGGAGGCCTCCCCTGTTTCTCTTTAGGTAAGTCAGTAGGTGACGGCACCAATAATCAGGATACGGGGATATAGGACAGCCGGGCTGGGGGAGGGCGGGAGGGTCTTCATCAGGACCTCAGAATTGGAAGTTGTTTTTCGTACAGAGTCTGGTAGCTTCCTGGTGTCAGGGGAAACGGGCACTAGGTATTTTATTGGGCTGAAAACTCTCAGAGGGCAGAAACTGTGTCTCCCCTCCAAGGGAGATTATTGCCTGGGATAAGCACTGTATTCTCATTAGATGTGGAGCTCCCTAGGGTGGGGGCACCTCTCCTTCTTCTGTTTCTCATCCAGTATTGCCCAGTGTTTGGGGCTTTGTACCCATGGGTGGGAGTGCAGGCATAACCGACTGGCTCCTTGTCTTCCAGGGCCATCTCAGAGATGGTGTCTTGGTCTGTAAATGTATATATGATACTGAGAACAGTTAGAGAGGGCAGGGCTCTGAGGGCTGAAGTAGCGGGGAAGATTTGTTGTGAAATTAAAATACCTGATACACGAGAGAGTGTTTTAAGCTACCAAAATTCTGAGCAGTTTGGACAGGTGTTATTCATAACCACTCCTACTCCCAAAAAACAAGACATGGTCTAGTCTCAGTGCCCTGGAGGGGAAACTCATCTATCTCTCCGATAGCCTTTTTACTCCAGAGCTGAATCTGGGTGATGGGTTCCAGGGTAGTGGCTGACTCTTTGGAATTGTTGGGCGGTGGTGAGGCGTCTTCCCATGGTGGAGGTGGGAGGGGTGATGAACAGCACTAGATCAGATGTGAGAGGTTCTATTTAGACTAGGCTAAAGGATGCTTTTATCTATCTCTGTCTCTAGGCAGCTCTGGAATAGAAAGACATACGTTGGTGTATAGATCTTCCGCAAATGCACCGTGCGTAGGAATCACTGGGATTTCTTGTTAAAATGCAGGTTCTGATTCTGTAGGTCTAGGGTGGGGCCTAGATTTTGCATCTCTAGCAAGGTTCTAGCTGGTAGGTGAGGCTTGTTACTCTGAGTAGCCAGGCTTTAGGACTCACCTTTCCTTTGAGGTCCCTTGCATTCTGTACAGGTGATGTCCTGTCTCTGGTAACAGCTCACTGTCCTATCTGCATACTTGTCTATCGCTGCCTGCAGGCCCCCTGGAGAGTGGGGTCCCTTGCTTATTTGTCTAAGTACCATCACACTTAACATAAGGCCTAGCACATAATAGGTGCTCAGTGAAGAATTGGTGGAAGAATGACTCTGGGAATAGGAAACAGTCCCTTTTATACCCAAACTATAGCTCGACCTCATGAGCTCTTGGAACTCTCAACTGTAAACCAGATGTCTCCTTTGCAGCAGATCCGCCAGTGATTCGGGGCCACTTTGATCAAGGCTTCCATGCTGGACACACAGGGATGGAGTGGAAAGAGGAGGCGGAGACCTACCTGAGCAGTGGTCACACAGGGTCAGGCCCACTCGAGGCAATGAGATAATATTAAAATACTTACACAGTAACTTCTCAGTAAGTGCACGTTAAGGGGGTGTGGCTGAGAACCAAAAGGCAATAAAGAGCAATCCATGGGCACCCTGGCAGCTTGCACCTCCAAATGCTCAACACTTAGCTGCTTGTGTCTTCGCTTGTTGAAATCTGCGCTGCTTTCTGGAGGAGGCTAGCATGGAGCACAAGACACACAGCTGCCCTGGGATACTCACTGCCATCCTGCAGCCAGGAAACAAGAGACAGAGGGCCTCTGATACCAGGGCCAGCCCCGCTGTTGCCATGGGGCCGGGGGGGGGGGGGGGGGGTTGCGTTGCAGGGGCTGGGAGCCAGGGTGAGGGAGCTGGGCACTTTCCCACATGGGGAAGGCTGGCTGGGAAAAGGTGAAGGGGAACGGGCAGCAGCAATGTAAGCATAACACATTTGGAGTGAGGAGGTGGCAAAAGTGGGGCTTAGAGAAGTTCCATACTGGAGATCCTGGGGAGGTGGCGGTGGTAATTTTTACTTCCCTAATAGATGCGGAGCATTTCAACTTCGCTAATTAACCGAACAGCAGGCTTGTAATTCTGACAGCAGCAGGACACAAATGGGGTGGGATTAGTGCTGAATGCCAGCAAAGCATGCCTTTGTCCTTAAGAGAAAGCAGGAAACTCACGTTGGGTCAGGTCCCTGAGGGTGCCCTCTGGTTCTTTTTTTTTTTTTCCTACAGTAACTCCAAAGGGCACAGGGGCTTTTATTTCTTCTCAGGCTTTCTTTAGAGCTAGCAAGGGATCTACTGTTTCACCTGTTTCTTTTAAAGGGGGAAGCTGATCTACGGTTGGTCTAGAGTTTATAGTGTAATAGTGCTATTATCAAATATACCTTGTTCAGAGATAGCAGTTGCAGGTCAGGTCTGCCTGCCTCTTCCAAGGTATGTGTGCCTCACAGAAGTTCTTCCATCACTAGCCTTCCATTTCGGTAACTTGGGCTGTCCACAAAATGGGGTGATGTGTCTTGGGCATCCCGATCCCTAAGCTGATTCCTGGAAAAGAATACACTGGGAGGCCAGGGAAGAGTTGTTTTATCTTCCCAAAGCACACTGAACCTTGTTAGGGAGTTTGTTTCCAGTATTTTCTCTCAAAGCATATTTATCTGATAATCTAAGGATCTTAAAGGCCAATAAATATGAAGAAAAGGTTTAAAAAGTCTCAGACTATCAGAGCTGAGTGGGACCCTGGCGATCATCTACGCAGATCACCAGCCCTTGGTGTGACAGATGAGGCCACTGACCTTGCGCATGTCACTTGAGAAAGGGTTACCATTTCATTCATTTCTTTATCCTTTCATCAAATATTTATTGAACATTTTCTATGAGGCTGCCCAGACATGTACCTGATAGTGAAAACATGTTGCTATTTCATTGGTCCTGTTTGAGTTAGTGTTCAATGGACTTCTCCTTTATTATAGATCCCGACAGCTGGCTTCACAAGGGCCTGTGGGAATTGATACATAGAACCCTCAGCCAGTGCAAATAGGTTTTCTACTCAAGGTCGCTGACTTCTGAGCTGCTGGGCTAATTAGTTTAGCTCTACTTGGCTTTACATAATGCATATATTGTTGAAAAGTTGTTTGTAATTCAATTTTTGGCAAATGAAAAACTAATTCAAACCATTAAGGCAACCTTTATTTAAAGAGACCCTGGAGCAAATCCTTTTATAATGTGAAAAATCTTGTTGTTGTTGGAAACAATTATCCCCTAGTTAAGGATTTTGTAAATCTAGACACTTTAGGTTTTCTTATGGTAGGCTCGCAACCTGGGAGGTAGTTCAGCTGTGGTCTAAACCAGATGGGAGAAGACTCTGGCCTGAGAAGAGGAAGCCCTAGGAATCTTAGACCGGCCCAACCCAAGATACTGACATTTACTCCGGCCAATGGCCAATGGTTGCAAGCTGCAGGGACAAGCCACTGCCTCTCTCTCAGGCCCTGGAGTCTGGAGGGGAGAAGGAAGAGGTGGGGCATGATGAGTGGGGTGTGAAGGATGGAATTCAGAGCTCCTTCTTGCTCTCCCTCCACAGGTAGGAGCAATGAGGGGGTAGGATAGGGAACCTTTTGCTTCCATTATAACAAATTCCAAGCTCTTCCTTAATGTCTGGGGACTTCTTGGAATTAGAGCCATCTTGTATACTTTAAGGGAGGTGGGGGGAGAGGAAGAGCAGTGGAAAAAATAGGACAGGTGTTTTGGAGAAAAGAGGGTTATGTGATTCTTGTCAAATCTCTGTTTGGGCCTTGCTCCTTTTGAACTTGTAAATAATCTGGAAGCAGACAGGACTAAAGTTTAACTTTTCTTATTAAAATTTTTTCCTATAGAAATTAAGGTGTATGTAGCAATATAGAGGAGAGTGTTTTAAAACTGATGCATACAGAGATGTATTTCACATGTGAAAACAGGCACTTTTAATGCAGAGGCATCATTTTATACAAACAACTCATGCATCAGCTAAAGATGATCCTTGTCTAGTTGGTGAAGCCGAGTAGGACCCTTCCGTGCCAAGGAAGCCAAAACATCTTACTGCATGAATTTGAAAAAAAAAAACCCAACCCTATGTATCTATTTGTAAATTCTATAATAATTTATATGGATCCTAGGTGGTTTCTAGTAGTGAGATTTAATAGTTTTTCTGTGTTGGGTTATAAGGTCAGAGTGTAACAATCTATACAGACAATGCTTATAGTTAGAGGTTTTTTTTTTTTTTTGTCGTGTTATGTTTTTCTTCTTCTATTGCCCATGTTCTTCTCAAAGTGAGCCTTGTAGTGGGTTATTCTGGCATTAGGTACTGTGGGCCAGCTTGTAAAGAGAAACAACTGATGAATAAAAAGGCTCACTGTTTTCATGTAGTGAAAAATGAAGAAGAAATAGGTGAAATGATCAGAGACACTTTGGGAATTTGTTTGGGGTTAGGATATAACCCCTGACCATGGCAAACTGGCATTCTGGAGACACATCTCTCCTCCTCTTTGGTTGAGTGTGCAACTGGCTCATTTCCCTTCCCTATAGGCCAGTGATCTTAACCCTGGGCTCTTGCCGGAATTCCCAGGAGAGTCTCTTGAAGCAGTCAGGGTTTAGAGGTTGAGACAGCCCTGAGCGGGGACCATCATCCCAGTACATTTCTCTGCACATTGTCAGATTGGGACCACAAGGGAGTAAGCCAAGTGGAAAAAGGCACTAGAGTGGTTGCCTGTGGTCTCCGGTTCTGTTTCACTGAGCTGACACAGAAGCTCCTCTCTCCAGGCATCCGTGTGTGTGATGTCCCTAGTGGTGATCCACAGCAGAGATTCCAGTTACGGCTCACAGGGCGTGGGCTGGCTCTCCCTGAGAGTCTTTGTGGGGTGCTTGGGCTAAATGGAAGGGCGCAGTGGGCTGGCCTGCTGTTTTGTGTGTGCATGCGGAGGCTTCTCTTCCCACGTGCCTTGTACTCACACCGGGCTGGGTTGTCCTTTGAGGCTATTGTTTCTCCAGGCACATCATTATTTTCCATTCTATGTCAGCCCCAGGCTTCTGCCTTCAACCCCCTAACAGGAAGTCAGCTGGACCCCAGAAGGGACTTTGCAGCTGAGAAGCGAAATTTAGGCAGAGAATGAGTTGCTGAAGAAGGGAGTGCATTTCCTTCCCAGGAGATTGGTGTCTCCCCACCTGCTGTCTGTTGTGGACTGGTGAGGGTGACATTGAGGGGGAGGAGGAAGAAGGGTTATTGCATTCAATTTTGCTTCCCACTTGGGGATATTGTGGTTTACTTTTACAGTTTGTACAATGAAAACTAAGAGTCACTGTGCCAGGTAGAGGAAAGGCAAAAACAATTATTTAGGGCATTGTGGTCCATCCTGATATTAATTAACCTGTTCCATTGATGTTTCCTGAGTGCTTACTGTGTACCAGACACCATGCTAGGCAAAGAGGTACAAAAGTGGCCTTTAAAAAGCCCCATCGTCAAGTTGCCCACAGCAGCAGGGCCGTGGCTGTTGCCCGCAAGGCGCGGAGCTGTGCATGTGTGGTGGGGGCAACTTGGATTGTCCTGTCCCTGGAAGGGACGCCCCTGTGGCCTGGCATCATGTGGCAGTGTCCTTTATGTTGCGGACCTTCTCCCGTTCCATCGGCTCCATTGGGCTGGGCTGCAGCACCTGGACAAGGCACAGCTTTCTGGCGCATGATGGGGTTGGGCTGCTGAGGGATGTACCCAGGGATTCAGCCATCTGACCTCTTTCATCCCGATTCCTTCTGTTTTGTCATCCCACAGGGTCTTTTCGGAATGATGGTTTGAAAGCTTCTGATGTCCTTCCCATCCTAAAGGAAAAAGTGGCCTTCGTGTCTGGTGAGTGTCTGTGGAACTTTGCTCTGTAGGGGACCTGGAAGAGTGTGTGCACACATGCATGTAGGCAATCGCTTCTTGGTGTGTGAGAGGGAAGTGGGGGTGGGGCGGCACTCGGCACAGCTGGCTGCATCCTTGCTCCAGAGGCAGGCAGACAGAGGAGAGAGAGCCCTGATCCCAGCTGGGTGCTCTGAAGGACACTCACAACTACGGGTGGGTGCCCCTCACCTCACAGCCCCCACACATACACCTGACCTCACCACCCCCTCCCCGGCCAGTCAGGTCCCTCATGGGCCACTGAGGTCCCTATGGCAGCTGCTCCAGTTGGAGGAGTCTGTTTACCTCACACATTCCCAGAGGTTTTATTTGGGTTCATCTCTGAGCGGATCATGGATAGGAGATGAAAATTTTTTCTGGCTCCTCTTTATCGCTCCTTCCTGGCAAAGGGAACTCAATTGAGTGTTTATATCTTATTTATTTATTTTTCTGAGTAATGAATTCCAAATATGTATTTCTGGCTTTTCTCTCCAACCCATCTTGTGCACCTGCATCTTTTAATGTCTGATTCAGGGGCCAGCAAACTATAGCCCGTGAACCGGCCACCTGTTTTCCTAAGTAAAATTTGATTGGAACACAGCCATGTGCATTTGTAGTATTCATGTCCTATTGCCACTATAAAAGTTACCACAGATTTGGTAGCATACAGCAGCAGAAATGTATTCACTCATGGTTCTGGGGGCCAGAAATCCAAAAGCAGTTTACTGGTCTGAAACCGCGGTGTCAGCAGGGCTGTGCTATTTCCAGAGGCTCTTAGGGGAGAACTCGCCTCTTGCCTCTTACAACTTCCGGTGGCTGCCGGCATTCCTTGGTTTGTGGCCACGTCACTCCCATTTTTGCCGCTGCGGTCCCATTGCCTTTCCCTCTCCTGTCTGCGTCAGATCCCTCTCTGCCCCCCTCTAACGAGGATACCTGTAACTGCATTTAGGGTCTGCTCATATAACCCAGGATATCTTCCCATCTCAGAATCCTTGAATAGTCACATCTGTAGACTCTTTTTTTTCCAAATAAGCTAACATTTACGGGTTCCAGGGATTAGGACCTGATATTTTGGGGGGCCGCTATTCAGCCTGCTGCAGCAGAGTTGAGTGGTTTCCTCAGAGCCTAGATGGCCGTAAGTTTAAGATAGTTACTCTCTGGACCTTTAAGAAGAGTTTGGTGGCCTGTGATGTAATTGAAGGCAAGCTGCAAGGGCACCAGCATCGCTGTGGCTGCCAGTTCCTGGGCTCCGTCGTAGGCCTCCATTATAGAATCGCCAGCAGGGGCCAGGGTGAGGGCAATGCCCCACCAAGGATCACATTTAAAGAAACACACCCAAGTGCTTGTGCCTTGTGGACTGAGCATTTGTTTCTGGATGATCCTGATGGTCTACAAGGGATGGTGGTAGGATCACAGGGGAAGAGCGAATACCATCCCACAGTATATGGTTTCACTCCGGAGCTGCCGCTGGCCTGGCTGATGGGCAAGAGACCAAATGGAGAGAAGGGAGAGAGAGGAGGGGGTTGGGGAGGAGAAACCAAGCAGCAGGTGTCTCCTGCCTATTGAGAGGGAAGGTGAGAGACTGATGATTCAGAGTGTAGAGGTAGGAGGTGAGGGCAGAGTATGGGATGGGAGTATGTGAGGTTCTAAATGCACTCCTCGTTATTATTATTAGTATTAGTGGTAGTAGTAGTAGTGATACTAGGGTTTTGTTGTTGTTGCTGTGAGATGACATTGACTGAGAAGCTGCCTTTGCCCATTAGTGTTAGGTGCTTACGTATCTTATCAGGTAGTAAACCCCTGTCACTGAAGATGCTGAAGCCCAGGCTGAACAGCCCCTTGGCAGGATCACGTGGCAGTGATTTTGGTATGGGGAGAGGTATAGGTAAGACAACCTCCAAAGCCTTCGTACGCTTGGATCGGAGTGCTTGCTAAACATGTGGAAGGACCCTGTGTGGAGGTCCTGAGGGCCACTAGGCAGCACTAGGCCCCCGACTTCTGCTGCTGCCCATAGCCTGGCTCCACGATGTGGCCCACAGCCCTCTATTGTGTACTCTCTACTCCAGTAGAGCCCAATCCAATCTTTTCTTCTTCTTCTTTATGGCCCTGAGCCTCATTTAACCTGATGTCCTTCCTGTCCCCTGGGTATCCTGCTAATCCTCCCATGTCTCTCATGCCCGAACTTCCTCTACTAGCTGTGCTTTACTCACATTTTTTGCCAGCTTGAGCCTCTCTTCTTCTTCCCAAGTCAGTTCCCACTTTGCCTCCTCTAGGAAGCCTTTCTGGCTTTAATGCAGAGCCTCCGAACACCATCCTGTTCTGCATCAGTTCAGGACATATGAGTGCACATGGGAACCCTTGTTTGATTGTTCAGTTGGAGCCCTGAGGCCAGGCCCAGCCAGCCCTAGAAGAGACCTTCCCAACTATAGGGAATTGTCCTAAGGGAGCATACAGAATCAATATGCCAGGAAGACGGGCCAGCATGAGGCAGGTCGAAGTTTCCCAGAGCAGGCGCAAGGGGGCTGGGGGGCGTGCAGTTCACTCCCTTATACTGATGTAGGCTGAGCACCCTCGGGTATGTCTTATTTATCTGTGCACGGTGCCAGGAACTTTTGGGCTTAGGGAACATTGTCCTTCCGTGCCTGGGAAGGATGCTTAGGATGCTAGGGAGACGGCTGGCTGCATCTAAAAAAAACAGAAACAAGAAACAAACCAATAAAGCCTCTTATATCCTGAGCTTTTAAAAGAAAAAACACAAGAATAAAACAAAACAAAGAAACCCAGAATTAAAGAATGCAGTGTTGCAGTAGCATTTCTTTCTGTGAAGGAAGGTGGGGAGCAGAGAAACAAACTGTTGGTTGTGCCTGCCCCCTTTGTTAGTCCCCCCAGTTGTGGCCAGGGCAAAGGAAAGCGTGCTGCCATGGGAACGCACATTTGGAAGAATCCAGCGAGCGCAGCCCACCAGCTTCTGTGTGTGGGCATGTGCACGTGTTTGTGTGATGGGCTCTGTGGCTGTGCCTCAGGGAGCCTCTGTTGTTCCAGCCTGGCCATCCTGCTCTGCATTCATAGCCTGTGCGCCCCCCACTCCCTCCCTTGCCCTCTCTGGCTCCCTTTGACTGCCTACACCTCCCACTCTCAGCACCCATTTGTGCCCCTTATGCAGTATGCTTGTACAGGGCTCATTTCACCTCTCTTACCTTTATGTGCACTCACACCCTCCTTTCAGCCACGCCTGATGTCCCTCTCTGCCTCCTTATCTCCCATCAACAGCATTCTCTAGACAGCTGCTGTGGCACAATCTCAGATCCTGGACCCATGTCTCTCAAAGCATATTCCATAGAACAGCAGTCCTTCCAGATGAGCCTCAAAAAAGAAAAAGGGGTTCTACAATCCTAAGTTTGGGAAATGCATATTATAGCTGCCTCATGAAGATGTGCCATGTTCATTAAAGCACATGTCCATTAAACACGTGAAACTGTCTCCCAAACTACAGAGTAACCTCATTACCTTGAAAAAAATCATGTGTATCCATTAACATCTCTCAGAACTATTTGGTATAACTTTTGGTATAATTCCATCAATGTATTTTTCTTGTTCCCACCCCCCCCAACTCTCTACCTTTCCCAGTTGCCCTAACTGGAGCCCCCTGAAAATTTTGAGCACCATTCCCCCTTTGGCTCAATCAGGGAAGCCTTAACTGCCCCTGCTTTTGGTTTTGCCTCTTCCCCAACCCTGTCCTGCCCTGCCTCTATGCCTTCTAGAACATCAGACCATCCCCTCCTCCTTCCTTTTTATCTCTGTCCTGTAGCTCCTGCCACCAAAGCCTTGCACACGTGGGCCCACAGCAGGAACGTAATGCGTAAAGGAATGACTCTTGAGGACCCTGCCAGCATCTGTATCGCCTTTTCAAAACTTGGCTACTTTTGTCTCGAACCCTCTCAGATCCACCTCTGTAATACACACTGACTTCAGCAGGGGGTTCTCATTCTTCATCTCTGCTTATCACCCTCCGTAATTTCAGCACCCATGTCAATTATCCATCAAATCTTACACCTTCATGGCTGCTCAGCCTTCTTGGTACCAAAGTTTTCTACCTCCTTACCTTGGCCATGCATATCCAAGACCTTAACTTTGATATGTGTGTCTGTGGCCTCAGTCTCTTACCTTTGACCCTTTCTGATGTTCCCCTATAAATTGGGAAAGGATGGCTATCAGATGAGCAAAACATCTGCTGTCCCCTCTTCCCTGGGGACTCATGATCCAGCAGGACATTTCCTACCTTCAGTGGGCCCTCCCCACTTATGCATGCACTAGCTTTATTCTGCCTCCACTCAAGTTAGAACCTAACATGGACACCATGGCTAGACCTTCCAACAGAACTCTCACCATGCCCCAGTTCCCTGCTTCATCTCTTTTAGCCCACAACATACACAGTCCTGCTGTTCATTCTCTAGGGATCCTGGCCAGTGATAGTCTGCTCCCCTTTCTCCCAGTACCTCAAGCCTATCCTGACTTGTTAGGTGGGCTAGTCTGCAATTTCACTTAAAGAACAAGGTCCCCCAGGCAGGCTGAATTCCTCCCTCTCCTTGATTTATCTGTTTCCTCCTCCCTCTTTGAGTTCTGTCAGCCTACTTCAGAGAAGGGGGCAGGACCCCTCCCATTGCACCCGCTCTGAGGCCTCTTTCTACCTATTGTCCCACTCTTTCCAGCACAATGACTCTCTTTCTCTATGCTCCTTCCTGCTCTGCTTCCTACATTCTTACATTCCTACAAGGTCATCTCCTTTCTGAAAAACACCTGGCTGATCCTACTGCCGCCTCTCAAATCTTTATCCTTGCTTCCTGAAAGGGGGGGTTGCTGCACTGCCCCAGGCTTTCTCCCCTTCTTCCTCCTCCTCTGCCATCTGGAACCTTCCCCAGCATATTTATGAAACTCTTCTTTCCAAGGGCAGAACTAGCTCTAGCTCAGGAAGTACAGTGCCAACAGCCCTCCAGACTCCTTAGTGAGCCTTTGCCAATCAGACCAGCCTTGGCTCCCCATGTTCTCATGGCTCTACTGTGTCCATGGACGGTCAGGAATAAAGGCAGCAACAACTGCAGTTAAAACCATCCAAGAGTGAAAATCCTTAGGGTGGGTCAAGGCTAGAGAGGAAGGTTGAGGGTATGGGAGATGCTCCCAGCCTTTGGGACACCTTCCATCTAATCCTTCTTCTTCCTTTTCCTCATGTGGAAGGCAGTTGGGAAATGGGGATCATTTCCAAAGCAGACAAGTTGGGGGTGGCTATTCATACAAAGAGCCAGGCCCGTGGTATGGAAGATCTGGAGCTGGGGGCTTGGGTCCAACTCTGTGGTATATCTACACAAATCTGCTCCGGTGTAGGGCTGGGGGTGGTGGTGGTGCTGCTGAAACATCTTTTTTAGTCAGGGCAGATCTCTCAGTGGCCCTGATCTTGTTTGATCCTTTTCTCTATGCAGTCTTCTTATTTCCTCCTCAGGAGTATCCTGGAATGGTTTGGATTTTGTCTGTCGAGCTTCCCTTCTGTCTGTATGGCTTCTGGACCCCACAGTCAGAGGGAAACATTATTCATGAGCTCAGACTTGGGTGGGGACCCTGGGAGGCTCTGTGTGTCCTTGCGAGAGCTCCTTCTTCAGAGCGCTGAGCCTTAAGCTTCTTTTCCAGTATTGGCGATGGCCATGCCAATGCTTCCTCCTTCTTGTACTGTGGTCCCCACCCTGGAGGATGTTGGGCAGCTGCCTGGGATGTGTGCAGGGGTCTGTGATCATGACATAGAGGTTTTCTTTTTGCAATAACCAGTGTCTGTAAGGACATACCTTAGCTTTGTCCCCTGTGACCCTCCTGGGAAACTTGGTCCTGCTTCCTAATAGTGCCCATTAAAGGATAAATTTTTAAATGATAGAATAAATAGTGAATGGAAAGTTTAGGAAAAAAGAGGAAAGAAAAAGCAACCATGTCAAATCCCAGTCTTCTAATAGCAACAATGTTCATCATTTCACTGTACTCCTTCCTGCTTTTTTTAATGTGATATTTAGAAAACATTTATAATCATAGTGCGTACATATGCATTTGCAGTGATTCAGACCTTGAGCATCCTTGTTCCTGATAAAGATTCCTGTGCTCCTCCAGCAGGAGTGACAGGTGGCATCTCAGGCAGGCAGACAGGCAGGGGTGGATCTTCGGCTGTGCAGAGAACACTTAACATCTTTTCTATGAATCTAAACACCTTCCAGCAGTGATGTCCTGGATGGATGCTTTAAGGGTTTCTCTGCACGGTAGTCAGTTAATCCTGAGCCCTTCTACCTCACAGAGGTCTGCAAAGAGAAGTCAATTGAAGGTTAAATTTCCAAAGACCATAGCCCGTTCAATAGCTTGTGTTGTCAAAAAGAGAACATCACCTTCATTATCATCTCACATTTGTAGAGAGCTTTACTTTTCAAAGTGCTTCCCCATTTGCCAGCTCCTCAGTCCTGGCGGCCACCCAGTAAAATGCTCATCAGTATTTTCATCTGCACTTGGCAGTGAGATATTAGAGAAGTCAAAAGACTTGCCCAAGGTCACACATGTGAACCACATCCAAACCCCATGCCCTTCACCTAACCAGTGACGGCATTTCTCTGGGCGCCATATTTCTGCCTGTTTCCTCCAGCACTCAGATGGACTTTCAGCACACTTTCTGGCTGGTTTTCTTAACAGCCCTCCTTTTCCTCCCTGCAGGGGGCCGTGATAAGCGAGGCGGACCCATCCTGACTTTTCCAGCTCGGAGCAATCATGACAGAATAAGACAGGAAGACCTGCGGAAACTCGTGACCTATTTGGCCAGTGTGCCAAGGTAAGGTGGAGGGGAATGTCCTATAGGGGAGGGAGTGAGGAGCTGGGCTGAGGCAAGTGAGTTGGAATGAGGCTCCATCCTGCCAGGGGCCCAGTTGTTTCTGCCCTTGAAGTGGATTCTAATTATTCCTGGAACATCACCCACAGTTCACCTTGTTCTCATCATTCCCATTGTTACTGCTGGGACTCACATGAATGGAGTGGGAGCCCTGGGCGGAGGTGAGAACAAGGACAGGGGCTGGAGCAGGAGAAACTATGGCCTGGGGAGGAGGGTGGGAAGTTGCTGTTTTCCTTAGGGAAGTGGAAAGTCTGGCTGATTCCACTCTGGCTTGTGCAATGGATTATTTTCACAACCTCTGGCTTGTGAATGTGTTTATGGCTTTTGGGGTTTGGGGCGAATAACTGCACTTGTATCACACAGCTAGATGCAGCCCTCAGCTCAGTCGCTGTCACACATTTTCAGCAGGGTTAATATTGCCTCCAAGGGGGTTGAAAATTGGTTGGGGGGGGGCTAATGAAAAGCTTGCTTTTTTTATGTATTAAGCACAGATATACATACTGCACCTAAAAAGGTGTGCAGTATATTCATGGTATTAAAATTTCGTCAGTTGGGGGGTGCCTGTGTGGCTCAGTCAGTTGAGCATCTGACTCAGTTTCGGCTCAGGTGACGATCTCAGGGTCCTGGAATCGAGCCCCGCATTGGGCCCATGCTCAGTGGGGAGTTGGCGTCGGATTCTTTCTCTCTCTCCCCCCGCCCCGCCCCTCTCCCTGCTCACATGCTCTCTCTCTAAAATAAATAAATAAAAATATTTTTTAAAAATTTCATTGGGTGGGGCAATTAAAGAAAAAAAGCATTAAAAAGCTCATTTAGGGCAGGGAATGATGATAATTTTAACAGGTTGAGAAACATTGGTTTCTGAGCGTTTCCAGGTAGTGCTGGTCATGTTGGTGGTGGAGAGAGACATGTCAAGGCCATGGCCTGTATCTTCTAAGAAGGGAGAGGAGAGGCCTTTGTAGACTCAGAGATCCCAGCATGTGAGAGCTGAGAGAGCCCTGAAAAGCAGTCTCGGCAGCTACGTGTTGTGTTCTGCTTAGGAATCAGGGTCAGTGGGGATGAGAGCTGCTCACAGGACAGTGAGCAGGCAGTGGCTGGCCTACAACTCTGCCCTCCTGACTCCTGCCCCAGGACTCTCCCATCCTTGCCCTTGGCCGAGAGATTTCTGTTCTCTGCCACTTAGTGGAGCTGGAGCCTGGCAAGTGTTTGTCATGGCAAATAAGAAGTGGTGCCTTGGGCTTTCAGAATCTTCTTCTTGTCTCTGTGCATTTTATAGGAGAATTAGTAATTACAGAGAGGAGCTCCATGTACAGCCCCGCCTCTGCTGGGAGACCTTGGATAATTGTTGAAAGTGCTGATTACGGATGCCTGGGTGGCTCAGTTGGTTAAGCGTCTGCCTTCGGCTCAGGTCATGATCTCAGGGTCCTGGGATTGAGCCCCGCATCAGGCTCCCTGCTCAGCAGGGAGTCTGCTTTTCCATCTGCCTTCCCCCGCTCCCCGCTTGTGTTCTCTCTCACTTGCTCTCTCTCTCTCAAATAAATAAATAAAATCTTTAAAAAAAGAAAGTGCTGATTAGGTTCTTGAAGCAGGTGTCCAATGAGGCAAGCACTACATTTAAAAGTGCTACGAGGGAGGCAAATGTAAAGGGATTGGTAGACAGTGATGGGCAGGTGGTACAGGGGATTTAAGACAGTCATCTGGGGCTTGGGAGGATATTGACTAGAATGGGGAGCCTTGAAGACCCCCCGCAGAAGGCTGTGCACAAACAGATGTCAAATAGTGTCTCTCTTTTTATTCTTTATGATATCTGCTGGGGGTCAGAAAAGAGATAAAAGGTCTTAAGTTCCAATGAAAGGGATTCAGGTTATATCCAAATAAGAACTTCTAAACTTTGAGAGCAGGAGTCTTTGGATGAAGAATAGAAGAGAATACTTTTTTTTTCCTGGAGGTCTTTGTACAGAAGAAATATTCCCTTCTGTCTCAGAGGCAAGGAGATGGACTAAATCACCCATGATTGATGTAGGTAATTTAGCAATTTAGTTATCTAGGGGCTAAGCAGTTTTAAAAGTACCTTTCCCAAGTATACTACTAACAAGCATAAAACCAGGCATTTTCTAAAGCAATTTACAAGAGAAGTTTTCATGGGGACCCATGATGAACTCTCAGTTCCTTTAGAGTCAGAAGAAATTGGGGTCCCAGGAGACATGAAGGGTACATTTTTTTTTCTTTCTGGTATGTTTATCACATCCCTGCAGCTAATGCACACTTACCTTCTAAAGAATAGAAGGTAAAAGAATTAGAAGAACACTTTCCTTCATTCTGATTTGTTAAGCAAAGATGGGACAAAATAGATTGGCAGCAATTAAAAAGGAGGGGGTGAAGGGGAATGAAACCCACAAGGGCCTGAGAGGAAGGTCACAGAAAAGAAGAAATAATACATTATCATTGAAGGAATGTACTGGATGCAAGCTCTCTGCTTCTTAGAGGGTGGTCCCAGGCATTGCATCCTGTGCCCCTGAGAGCAAAAAAAAAAAAGGTTCTTCACAGGTTCTGGCCAGTGGGAGGCAAGTATCCTGTTGCCACCTTAAGTGGGAAGAATTATTCTTGGCGACCTGCTGCCTCTGTCTCGAGGGTCTTTGTTTACCAGGAGTGTGAGCACTTGGCAGGTTGCAGATTTTACCAACTAATCATGCCCACCCATTACTTCTTAATTCTGTTCGCCTCAAGTTCACACAAGCCTACTATTGGAAACAAAATCTGGAACAGAATTGTTCCAAAGACAGTGAAGTCTGGAGAGAGAAACCGAAGAACTTTGCAGGTCAGATGGTGTTTGCCACTCTTCTGCTTAGCCATGGCTTTGGGAAAGAAGGGAAACTATGAAAATGAATAGCTAGATTAGGTCGATGATACTGATGAGAAGAAATGATCTATTCTGGGTCCTGGCTTCAGGAGGCTAAAAGACAGGCTCCTGTCGGGGTGGAGTGTGCCCTATAGACTGGTATAATCATCTGTAGGTGATATTTGGCATTCATATATTCATGCATTTATTCATTCTTTCTTTATTTAACAAATATTTAGAGCCTCTACATGCCAGGTAGACTGAGCATTCCTGGTGAGCAGGAACAGACATTTTGATAAAGTTAGGTAAAACTTGGGTATTTCCCTACCCAGTGCAAACCAGTAGCCATAAAAGGCAGTACACTGTATGACTGTGCTGATAGCAGAAGAGATGAGCTGGCCAGCAGAAGACAGGCCAGTAAGGACCAGTAAGTGATGAAAGAAGATCCCAGAATCTAAGGAACCAGTCATCTTGAGGCCAATTCTGGCACCATTCTAGAATAGATGATCAAACAGATGGTTGTGAAAATTTAGAAATGAATGGGAAGAAATGGTCCCACTATCCTCTGTGAAAGCCAGGCCACTTCTGGACCACTGCATTCAACTCTGCAACACTGAATTCTGCCAGTCCATTTTAAGAACATCGAGCCCTTAGAATAATGTCAGGGGAGCAGCACATTGGGGGATCTACAAACGGTGTCTCTGCAGTGGAAGGATTGAAGGATGTTTTCTGGCAGGAATGAAAATGGAAGAAAAGTGGTTCCTGACTTCCGGTGTCAGGACAGCTGCCCTAAAGGAGAGGGAGCAGGCATGGTTAGAGATTAGGACTCGAATCTGCCCACATGGGAGCTGTCCAGCAGTCTTGCTGCTGCCTTTGGAGAAAGTGGGCTCCCTTTCAGTGGAGACGGGGTGACCTTCTGTTAGGGAGGCTGTAGGAAGAATTCTCCCATTGAACTGGAGGCTGGATTGGATAATTTCTAAGAGGCTTTCTCATCTTGAATTCTGTGTTTCTATGATAGTGGGGAAAAAACACGTCATAAAATCTAGGACCTCAAAACAGTATTATCACTCCCACCAACATACACTTCCTTTCTCAGGCTCCCTAAATAAGTTAGGGCCTGGAATTTCACTTCAGATGGTGTCTACATCTGAAATCTTAAGAGAACTGCTTTCCAGTCCCTTTGGACTCTGGGTGGGAATTTAGGGGCATCATCTGGGACCAAGAATCATCCTGGACTGTGACAGTTTGGAACAGTCCTAGTAACTCTTTTGGGATCCATCTTGACTTGAAGTAAGCCCTTTCCAACTTCTCTTTTGTGTTCCTGATGGGTCTGAGCACCCATCTCCAGGCTCTTCTCCACACTTCCTGTCATCTTCTTCTGAGGAATCATGGACTATCAGAGTGGGAAGAGGCCTGAAAAGTCTTCCAATTCAACTTGCTAATAACTCCATTTACTGAATTCAACAAATGTTTGCTGAGTGCCTACTATGAGCCGGGGCCCGGATAGGCATCTTGGTGGGCTCTCGTGTTATCTTTTCTGACTGTCATCCGTGCTATGCTCAGCTCACTTTTTTTATCCTTCTTGTCTGCTATCTGCTTGCAGCTACTGGTACATGAAAGGAACAGAAAGGAAATAATCAGATACGATCAGCTGATGAATGTTCCTGGAAATTGAGAGGCAGGATAGAACATTTAGCCTGAGAGTAAATAATTGCCCAGGCAGAGCTCACAGTGTAGATAATCTACCCACTGTGATTATTGAGAGTTGACCAAATGCTTGAAAAAGGAATTCCTAAGTAGCTAGTTAAAAAAAAAAATCCTGGATTACTTTTGTTGCATTGAATTTCTCCTCTTCATTGTCTTTATCATCCTGCTTTGTCATGACCATCTTTCCGCGGCTTCTAAGGGCACCAGTTGTTAGCCCCTTGATGTGTCTGCCACTTAATTCTGCTCTTAGCAGTGCAGCTGAGATGCTAAGTGGTCTGGCAAGAAAGGCAGATATCATACTGGTGAGGAAAGATGACAAGAAATTAAGATGGGATAGTCTGTAATGCCAATCAAACCAAGGTGCCAATATTCACAGCTTATTATTTGATAACACTTGCTCTTGTTCTACTGATTTCAGCAAGAGATAAATTGGGCTTCTAGCCAGCTCTGTCTTTGTGCAACATCACCAGAAAATAGAAATACGCAGAAAGAGCCAGAAAGACAGTTAAAAAATGAGGAGGTAAAAACTGCAAGGGTTTCCTCCCACTATACTCAGCCTTCGCGAGCCCAAGCTATCCAAACTGTCATCACTGAGTGTGTTTTATTGCAAGGGCCTGTTGAGATGTGTTGTTGGCATCCTGTGCTTTGTTCTGGGATCGTCAATTAAAGGAGGATATGGGGAGTACTGATAGAAGGTCCAGAAAATAGGACCAATGAGAACATTGGCCTACAACTTACACCTTTTCACATTCATTTTAAATTTATTTTGTTGCTTATGTATAGAGGACTTATAATTTCTATTACAGTTCCCAGGTTCTATAGAAATTTGAGCAATAGCAGTTGAGTGTTCCTGTTGTTAAGCTGTGTATAACACAAGTCCTGAAGAGCAATAGTGTTCTACTCTGCTGCTAAGGAATGTAAAATCACACCAGTAACTACCCTCATTAGTGATCACTTTCCTCGGAGCTGCGCACACCTTCACAGTAAAGGGAAGAGAGGCATCCTAGGATAGACAGAAGATGCTGAGGTTCAGATCCCAGCTCTACCACTTCTCAGTAAGGAAGCACATGGCCAGTCAACCTGGGTGATCTGAGAAGAGTTTAATGAAGGCACAGTTTACAATCATGCAGGCAGGAAACAGGGAAACCAGCAAGATTTGGATTCCCAAGTTATCCCGGGGCTAGAAACTGCAGGGAGGGGAGATGTTACTACTTCTAGGCCTGAAGGAGCAAGGTGAGGAGCATTCCCAGAATGTGGAGAGAGACGGCTGTGTGAGAGGGCTGCCTGCCAGGAGCTGTGGCCTTGGGTGATACCATGATGGCGGGGCGGGGCGGGGGGAGGTGAAGCTATACTCTTACTTCACTGCCCTCCCATTCTCTTACCTCCTGTCAGTGTTTGTCATTGACTGAAGGCAGCCAGAGCCAGTGACAGGGAGCCCATTGATGCAATCCGTGTGGGTCAGTCTCCCAGGGTGTCAGGTTGAGGGGAGAGGATGGAGAATGGATTTGGAGGGGCAAATGGAAGATATTTGGCATGGGATGAAACCTTGGGCATGTTACTCAACATTTCTGGTCCAATATTCTGATTTTTAATCTAGGAAAAGAATGCCCATCTCACGAGAGTGTTGTAAAGAAATTATCTAGCAATCTCTCTGTAGCACCCAGGTGATCAGTACTTCTTGGTCTGTCTCCTAAAGGAGAATAATAATAATAATAATAATAATTGTATATACACACATACATATCTAGTAATATTTGCTACATATTAAGGAATAGATATAATGTATATGTAAGTTATGAAGCATAATAATGAAATGAACACCCAAGAGCCCACCCCCCAACTTCAGAAGCAGAATATCACGTTTGCTTTTAAAGCTGCCTATGGCCCCTCCTCACTCTGATCCCCCTTATATCCCCCAGAAACAACCACTCTTCTGAGTTTTGTGTTTATCCTTCTCTTGCTTTTTTGGTGTAGTTTACCACAAGTTTCATAAACAGTATATCGTTTAATTTTGCTTGTTTTTGAGTTTTATAAAAATGGTATCATACCGTATGTAGTTTTCTTTGACTAGCTTTTTTGAATTACTGTGATATTCAGCAGGATGGATGAATTCTCAAGTGTGATTTTGAGTAGGGAAAAAACACTTAATGCATCCAACCTCTGGAACTGATCTATTAAGTAATAAATAAATGCTAACCATTATTATTATCTTTAACCTGCATTATTGAACTGTCAAGTATTTTGCATGCAAAACTTAATTCTCACAGCATGTTGAGGTGGGCATGATTATTCCTCTTTTACATATGAGGGGACTGAAGCCTAAAGCTCTGAGACGTTAGGTAACTTGCCTATGGACACACAGCCATTATAACTTAGAGCTAGATGCTCTAGTACCAGAGCTTGAAATGTTATCCACTGAAAAGATGAGGAGCCAGAGTGAAGGAAGCCATGGTGATGGAGTGCAGGGGACAGATCTGGGGGTAGTAGGAAGGTCAATGCTGCAGGATAGGCCAAGGTTTGGGTTGGAACAGGACAATGGAAGAGAGTGGTAAGGAGATGAGGGGGCAGACAGGTGTAATGATGGTGGGCAGCCATGATCTGTGCATCAAACCTGCTTTCTCTAAGCTTCTCTTTGGGTTCTAAGTGTGAGTGTGCAGGTGGAGGAATGCAGATGGCAGTTGCCTCACGCCTGGGTTTCTGCTGGTTAAGGCAGCCATGGTGAGCGTGGATGTGCAGGACAATGGAGGTGACTGTGGAGGGTGCCTCAGACTTTCTCCCCCAGGTGTTTTTCTTCAGTTATAGACATGTGAATGCTCCTCATTTATGCTCATCTGTGGATGATAGTCAACTAGGCTGTAGTAACCAAATAACACCAAGAGATATAGTGAAAAAACAGAAGCACTTAAGACCATAGAAACTATTTAAAGAGATGAGTAAAAAATTGTCAGTGGGTCGGGGCACCTGGGTGGCTCAGTTGGTTAAGCAACTGCCTTCAGCTCCGGTCATGATCCTGGAGTCCCGGGATCGAGTCCCACATCGGGCTTCCTGCTCGGCGGGGAGTCTGCTTCTCCCTCTGATCCTCCCCCTCTCATGCTCTCTGTCTCCCATTCTCTCTCTCAGATAAATAAATAAAATCTTTAAAAAAAAAAAAAATTGTCAGTGGCAGGGACCATGCACATGAAGCCTGGTCTCTGTTGTACTCTAGAGATGGTAGTCCCGTTCAGTTTCCTTGGGCCTTTCTTTCACTCAGCCACCTTTCCAGTTCATCTTGTGTGCTACTCTGGTGGCAGAAGCACCATCCTGGCATTAGCGTTCTGCTGATATGCATTTTGAAGCTGGTCCACTTCCCTGACCATGCCAGCGCTGGACTTGGCGGGTCTGGCCAGCACAGCCCTGTTGGGGCTGCAGGGCCAGAGGGGCTCATGGAAACCCTGTGAAAAGCAACTGTGTGTGTGGTGGAGGCAGAGCTAACCATGATACTTTGTGTACACGTTTGTGTCTACATTTGTGATGTAGCATTTGTGATTCCCTGGAGAACAATAACCTGGATGATGAGAGGCGGAAACCATGTGGTCATGAAGTAGCTATGGGAAGCAGGCCTGGTTATTCCAGGAACCAGTGAATGCCTTTAGATGATAAATCAAGGACCCAGCATTGGACAAAGCATTCCTGATGGAGAGAGGAATGTTGTTTGTCTTGCTCAGGCATCTTCAGTGTAACCCTTGGAAGGGACGTGGAGTTGGTGGGAGTGGAGTTAACAGTAGTGGACTAGCAGAGAAGACAAGTGAGCTCGAGGGAAAGGACTGATCCTGGAAATGAGGCAGGGAGTTCCAGCCCAAGAAGAATGAACCCAGAAACTTCTTTTTTTTTTTTTTTTTTTTTAAGATTTTATTCATTTGACAGAGAGAGAGACAGCGAGAGAGGGAAAACTAGCAGGGGGGAGTGGGAGAGGGAGAAGCAGGCTTCCCACGGAGCAGGGAGCCCAATGCGGGGCTCGATCCCAGGACCCTGGAACCATGACCTGAGCCGAAGGCAGACGCTTAACGACTGAGCCAGCCAGGCGCCCCTGAACCCAGAAACTTCTGTTCTAGGAGAAGAAATGTGCATGGCTGCTGACAAATGTCCTCACCTGTAAACTAGGCGTAAAAGGATTACTGAGCACAACAGTGGTGAGGATTACACAAGAACCCATGGACAGAGCCCAGCTCAGGACTTGGCACTCAGAAGGGGCCAAGTAAAGAGCAGATCTTTCCCTTCCCTTGCTGGAAAGCAGAGGCCTTGTTTTGCCACTTGTCCTTCCTTGCCCCTAGTACTGCTTTGTCAAAGTCAGGCTCAGGGAGATGGCTAAGGTTGGGATAGAGCTAGCAGGAGTATCAGTGACAGCAGTGAGGTCAGAAACACCGAGCACACTTGCAAGAAATACGGAATGAGTTAACATGTATGCCTAGTAGTGTGATAAAGTCTTGACCTCTTTTATTAATTAGAAAACCATTTCTTTATTATAGAAAATAAGTGCAGAAAAATCTAAAGAATTACATACTTATAACTCTACCATGTAGAGAGAACAATATATTGACATATTTCCTTCCTGTCTTTTATTCAGAACTTATAAAAAATAGAATTGAATTATGTTGCTTATTTAATTTTGCCTCTTGTTTTATTCCACTTTGCATTATACCATGAGGATATTTTCTTAACATTAAACACTTTTATGCATAATAGTATGTCTTGGGATGTACCATATTTTAATTAATGCTGTCATTAAACATCTAAGTCATTTTCAAAATTTCATCACTGTATGTAACTCCCAATAAACACCTTTGTGTATAAACCTTTGTCTACTTTTTTAGATGGTTTCTTTGGGATAGATATGTGGCAATCATAGACATTTTTTTTTAAGGCTGGTGATTCACATTGCCAGATTGCTTTCCAAATTTCCTAATTTATATTTCCAATATGCCTTGCCTTAGACTTCCAAGTCTTGACATTTCTCCAAATTTGTTTATTTGCTCATCAATAACCAGGCGCCAAAGTGCAACCATTGTTATTACCATCATCAAGAAACCATAATGTAGTACCATGTGTTACCCCCCTAAGCCTGATCCTGGATTCGAAAAGAGTAAAGGAGTTCTTCACAGGGCCTGCCCTTTGGGGTCTCTCAGGTCAGGTTTCTTTTTACTTTCCTGAACTAATAGGCCTCTTACTGGGAACCGTACATTAAAGTTTGGATCTGACATGAAATCTAGAAGGACTTCATTGCTTTTTGCCCACAGCGAGTATTTAGTTTTGCCTTTGGATGTGTTTCAGCTCGTTGGCTGGTTGTGCCGTCAGTTCTCGGCTTGGCTCAGAGTGGTTGTTAACCTCCTCTGTGCTCCTCTCCACTGAGGTCCCTAGCTGCCTTCCAAGTTAGGTCTCCTTGGAGTTTGTCTCTGGGTAGCAATGTTGAATAAGCCTCTAAAGCTTAGGTGTGGCCCTGCGTTTTCTGCCTTACGGGGCTGCAGCTTACGACTCACCAACAGCAGGCTGGTTGGGAAGCTGACATTTCTGGGGCCGCCTTGATTAGGTACATTTCAACATGTGGGGTGAAATAAGTCCCAGGACATTCAGGTTTTTTCTGGAATTCATGCTAGAGGATCAGGATGATTTAAATTTAGTTCTGATTTATTTGTCAATGTTGGAAATAAGGGAGTTCCCTGAATATAGATGCTGGAGAGACAGGCTAGAGCTGGGGAAGAAGGATGTATTTTTCACTTATCGGGTTCCAGATTTGGGGCGGTTTTTCCCTTCTCTACAATATGATTGTTTTTGACAAGTTTTATATTTCTTGCTTCACCTGTCATTGGTGGGTCTTATTGTATGCCCTTCACTGGTATTTGAGGTTGTGTACAGTTTTAGGCATATGTTGGATACTGACATTTTATGTTATAAAACTAGTTTTGTAGAGAGATTGCCTTTATTATATACATGCTGGTAAGTTAGGTATGCTGCCACCAGGTGGTGGAGTACCTCTGCTCTCTACCCAAGGACACAGATGGGTTTTGTTAGAGGCTCTCAATGGTAATATTCTGCTTTCTCTTCATTAGACCTTGGATTTTCTAGGGTTTACATTTTTTTTCAGGCTTTACATTTTCAAAATTTTATTTAAACACAGAAAATTAAGTAAGCACTAAGTAACAAAATTATTTTTCCAACTACTAAAATGGATTTAATATAATCTTTCTCAGAGAACTATTAATAAATATTTAATAAAACAACATTTGTGGAAATATTTAACTTGGGTATATAGAAACTGGGAATTTTATGGGGTTTTTTGGGGGGGGAATGCCTAAATAATGTGGTATATCTATACCAATTCTTAATTTTCTTTTATGAAGTCAAATTTTTTTTTTCAAATTAAAAAAATCCTTCTTATTGGTCTGTTTTTGAGTCTTAGGTAGATTGAAGTCACTGTGCACCAAGCATAGTTATCTCTTGCAACTTCTACTGTCCCCTTTGCTATTTTCATCAGTCCAAACATTAAAGATAAAAGTCTTCATTTGTCTTTTCAAACCTTCCCTTTTAGACAGTTTCCTGTCTCTGAACATAGAAGATGAGAACAAGACAAACACCACTACCTAGGCCTTTTTGTGGCTGAGAGTATAACCCCAGTGAATATGTTCACTAGTTGCAAAAAATTTCTGTACCGGCTTGCCACTGTCACTTTCAGTAAAGGAAGAACGTCCCCCCTCTTGCCTGTTCCATTCCATCTCATCTCTTCTTGGATTGCTTTAGATTAAAAAAAAAAAAAAACAACTTCTTAAGTATTTCTTTCTTGAAAGTTCAGCATCCATCACTTAAGCAGAACACATAATTTGAACAAACCTTGAAAACGACTTTGGAATCTGGAAAACTCATCAGAAAGTGATGATGGGCCCTGTCTCTTCTCTGAGTTCTGCCTGTCCACAACAAGCCTTTCTCCTTGATGGGTAGTTGGCCTCTCGAGGGCAGAGATGGCGGGTCTTGTTTGGTGGGTGAGTTTGCAGAGCTGTGTCTCACAACTTGGCTGGATTCCATTACACTGGGAGCTCACCAAGGGGACAGGGTAGGGTCTCATGCCCAGAACCCTCGGGGCCAGTGCCAGGTTCTGTCTTCCAGACATGGAGTCAGTGAGGGTAGATGCAGGTTTCCTTCAGGATGTCCTCTTTCCTGTGTCAGGGGCTGGACCCACAGGCAGTACCCACCAGGCAGGCGCACTGGCTCCGTGGCAGAGAGAAGGCAGAGCCCTTGGCCAGAAGATAGAGCATGCCAGGGAACCAGAAGTGGACTCTGTCTCACCAAGGAGTATGCCTGTTTCCAAACTGAGCAAGTGTGACAGCCAGCCCTGCTTCTCCCGGAACCCAGACAGGAGCACTTTGTCAGAGCTGTGGTGACTCAGCTAGGACAAATGTTTTCTGGATGATTTACTGACATAGCCGCATGTGTGTTCCTATCAGAGCCTCCCCCTCTCCCCACCCCATCTCATTCTAGGTCAGGCAAGGACCAGCCTTGGTTTTGAGAGCTACTCAAAACCCCCAAACCCATGTTGTTCTCCATCTCGTCTTAGACTGTTCCATGCCATTTTAAGCTGGAATTTCATCTGCTTGCAACGCTAGTAATTCATGTGCCAGGTTTTGCACAGAAACTCCTCTTGGCCTGGTGCCTGAGGCAACGTCTCAGCCTAGTGCTGTGACGTGCCCCTCTGCCCCAGCTCTGTTCCCAGGAAGGGAATGTGCACTCATCTCCCCAGGGTAGGCTGTTTTCCTCTGTACGAAACTTGGGCCTCCAACCCATTTGCTGAAGGGAAACTCCCTGTTTTGGACGTGGAGGAAGGCCAGAACCGCTCTTGCCCTTCACCCAGCCCTCACGATGGTGGGTGTTCCACTATGATGCCTGCAAATTGGTCTAGAGTTCATTCTGTGCACACACAGGATTGTTTAGCTCTTACCTATGCACCAACTGAGAGAAGGATCCGATAATCCTCTACCTTTTTCATGCTGCCCCTGAATACGTAGGCTAATGAGGGGGAACCCAGTTCTTGCCCTTGGGAAGGCTTGCAGTCTGTTTGAGTTTCCAGGATCTACTGGAGAAGACAAAATTGAAGGTTTTCAAGGCAGTGGTTCAACAGGCATACCAGGTAAATGGGCTTAACCAGAGAAAACTGATTGGACATAAAATCTGACCTGGATTTTTAAAGAAGCAGGTGGATTAGAATCCTGGAGCTAGAGGCAGGAGGGGCTGTAGCAATCAGCCAAGCCAACCCCTTCACTTTGAAAGGGCGAAGGGCTGTCCAGAGAGTGCTAGGATGTGCCCAAGGCTGCCCAGCTGGCCAGTGCTGTTGCTGGGACCAGTTGCTGCAACCCAGCGCTGCCCCCTGACATGGACAGAGCCTGTGGGACAGCAGGTGGCCCCCAGAGTGGCATGCGCTGGAGGTCAGGAACTCCCCATGGTCATAAACAGAGGATTATTCCACGCACACATGAGCTTCCCGAGCCTCTGAGCTGGCTGCAGGTGGGAACAAAGACCCACTGGAGCCCTGCCTGTTTAATTCCCAATTGTAAACATGTCCCCCTCCCTCAGGTTACCTCTGTCTGTCTGGCTGTGGCCTCTTGTGCTGCTCTCAGCCTCCCCACTTGTGCCTGAGCCGTCACAGGGTTTTTCTTCCACATACGTCATGGGGACCTCGGCAGTGCCCTTGGCCAGGGCAACTCTGGCCCAGTGCCTGAGGGAAGGAGGGCTGGCTGCAGGATGACGGCCTCCTGCCCCCTGGGAAGGAGAGCTCCTGTGTTGGTAAAGCCCAGTGGACATGCAGGGGTGACTGTGTGAGGGGTAGCTGAGGGGGTCTGTGTTGGTGGGTATATTTGGGCATGTGTCTGCCTGTGCTGTAGGCAAATAGTGCTGGGCTTTCAAGAAAGTACCATTACCTGAGCAGGAGGAGGGGGAGGAGTAAAGGTGGGCACAGGTGCAATTTGACCCAAGACTGTTTCCTAGAGGAAACATGTGGTTTATTAATGAGGATTCCACCTGCTCTGCCAGGGAACCAGAGCCCAAGGGGAGAGTGCGGGATCCCGTGCGAGGGTGGGGAAAAGTGGGAGGAGGAGAAGGAGTGGTAAGAGCAACAGGGACTGGGGTGAGCAGGGAAGAATCACTGCTCTGTCTCCTGGTAGGCGGGAGCAGCCCTGGCCCCACCTTCGCAGCCTCGCTTGGGCCCCCTCTTCTCTCTTCTCTTTCTCCCTGTTTGGGAAAAGTTCCTTATGTCTTTTGTTGGGGTGACTGAGGTGCTTTGGTTAGAAGGAAGGTGGACTTGATCTTTGGTTTACTCCTCATAGATGTATGAGCAGTGACTATAATGACTTTTTCTTCCCCCTAGTTAAAAGATAACTGTTTTGCAACCAGCCTATGGGGGAAAGAAGGGGCCCTGGGGAAGGCCTGAGGAGCACAGCCCTGGAGTTTGTCTGGGGAGGACAGGGACAGGGGAGGGCTGTGTGGAAAGGTTGTGGTTTCAGTTTCCAGTTTGCTCTTTCTTTCCCTCTGCTGCTTTGGTTTCTGTTTTGTTTCTGCCTCGTGTTCTGAATGCCCCAGAAGGAAGGGATGGACAGCTCTGTGGGGGCAGGGTGGGAAATGGGGCAGGAGGCTGCTGTTGGGAAAGTGACATGTCAGTTTCCATCCCAGCCTCCCTGAACGTGCCCCTCTGCCGCCTTCCCTCTCTGGCCAGCCAGCCCCAGACTTCTAGGAGCAATTGTTCTGTCCTGCTCTAGGAGTTTCTAAGCTGTTCTCCCCCCAGCCAAGAGTAGCTCCTTCCAAGTGCCCTGCCCCCAAGCCAGTCTGATTTAGAAAACAGGGACTCTTCCTTTGGTGAATGGAAGTTATGTTTCAGAGCCTGTGAGATGGCCAGGTGACCTGCTGATTAGCAAGGACACCAGGGTTTGTGCTGCGAACCCTGGCTGGCCCTGCTGAGGCAGCCATCCTTTGGAAGGCTGTGTACTATCACTTTGGTCCTGCTGTCACCCATGCCATTTCTGGAACTCTCTTTGGGAGCTCCTTTAGCTTATGGCATGCTCTTTTGACTTTCTGAGCAGATTTGACTTTTTAGAAAGTGTTTTAAAGGTGGCATCTAGGACACGTCAATATGCAGATACAGAGGTCCTGGTGTGTTTCTTAGGCCACTAGACCTATAGTTTTATGGCCACACCTGGGGATGCTTGGAGTAATCACGTAGCCTGAGTCTGTGCTATTCAGTACTTTACTAAGCCCTGGGGGTGGGGGTGGGGTGGCAGAGAGGGGAAGACAGAATCAGCCATTTCCTTGCTCTGGGCACATTTGCAATCAGCATTGTTTGTTTGTTTAAACAGCTTCATTTGAGTGGAATTAAGCAACAGGCTTTAAAGAGGTGGAAAATGGCAACCTTCTTCATTTGGTCTCCATTGTGAGGCTTTGACTTGGGTTTGCTTCTGGGAGAACTGAGCCTGGGGGAATGGCCAGGGGGAGCCCCTAGACCTGGAAACGGGCAGGCACATCTGCAGAATCTTCGCTGTAGTAGTGGCTTTACTGCGGATGTGCATTCGAACCACCGGAGAACTTTTATACACAACTGAGTCCAACCCCAGACCGGTCAGTCTCCTTGCTTTCCAGGGGAAGAATTTAGGCTTTGATTTAAGACAAGCATCACCTTTGACCTTTGCCCCCCGGCCCTGGCATCACAGGTCCGAGGCGCGGGTGTAAAAGATGTGTTGTTAAATGGGTAGAAAAGGCACAAATTCTGTGGAATAATCCTAACCTGGGAAAGTGGACAGAGTGTCTTCCAGTAAAACAGACAAAAACCAAAAACCAAGAAACAAACAAAAAATAAACTAAAACAAAAACCTCTGGATGGATTGACGTGGATTCTGAGAACTTGACAGAAAGCCAGCTGGTAGTGGACAGTCAACCTGTAAGCCAGCCAAGAGAGGTCCACAACAGGCCGGGGGGCCCTGCCACCTCTCGGATCTCCTCTCTCCCACCTGTCCACCACCCAGCCATCCAGGAGCCCTGCCCGCTGTGAAGGGTGAGTTAGAACCGTCTGTGCCAGCAAACACTCCTTCACCGCACAGCGTTCCCTCGAGAGTGGCTCATTTCTCAGTAAGTCACTGTCTCCTCCAATGTTCTTTTTACTGCTTCTGATTATACCAATTAGAAACTTCAAAGCAGGTGCTAATGTGTCTTTAGCACTTTTCTTTAACACCTGCTGATTTCTGGTTGTTTAAGAAAGTGGGTGTGGTGTGCTTTGGGGCAATCTGCAGAGGGCTGCTATTAGAAGAACAGTGAGGAGTAGAAAACGGTTAACCCGGATCAGAGTGATGGACGAAGAATTGAAAGGAAATCTAGATCCTCTAGCCAGAGACTCTCTACAGCCTAAGGATGGCATGAGAACTCTGACACAGATGGGTCAGGGGGATCTTTCCCTTCTCAGAGCTCCAGAGACCTTTCTTTCTGCTCAAATTCAGAATGGAGAACTCAGCCCATGAAATGATTTTTAGGGAGACACAGGCACAGCAGAGTTCAAGGGAAAAGGCTGCAGTAGATGACTCGTTGGGGCTGCTCTTTCTTCCTCCCTTTGCTGGTTTCTTTCTGTTCACGGAGAACTGTCTCCGGGTATTAAAGGCTGTCCATGCAGTGTGGGAAAGACCTCCCCAATCATCCTTCCAAATCATCCTGCGATGCTGGTCGGCCTCCACGTGCGGGGACAGAGCTATGTGTGGCAGGGCCCATGTTGCTGTCATTACACAGGCAGTCCTTCACTTACACCTTGTCCTTCCTTTTTGTCATCTGCTGCTCAGTGACCAATCTAGCTCCCTACCACAGTGTTAACTTCTCACCTTCCCTGGACAACTTAGTGAGTAGGTCTGATTTGAAAATTGCTTCTGCTTCATCATAGCTCAAGCACTGGGCCCTCCTGGGTCCCAAAACTAGGATTCTGACACCCTATACCGGTGACACCCTGTACGCCACAACTTGCACCAACTGGGCAGCCCCCAGCGGTACTTGCTAAGCACAAACCCTTGTTGCCCCTTTGCCAGGTCTGTTGGTGTGGTGCTCGTTGTGGATCTCTGCTCCTCCACCTGCCATCAGGATGGTTTGATGTTATATTTTTTCCAGGAGCTGTTTCAAGTGAGAAACTCCTGGACATTGATAGATACAGGATAAATCTCGTGTGGCATGCCAGGAGCTGGGACACATGAGGTTAGGCCATCCCCCTGCTGTTAGAGCACGGTGGAAGGCAGCCTCAGGCTGGCCCTCATTCCTGGGAAGGGGCTTTAGTACTCAACACAGGGTACCCTGGACCTCCAACTCAGATTATCTGATGTGGGGGAGAATTTTTCTTCCTCTCATTTCCAGAGTTCTTGTGGCTTACTAGAAGACCAGAAGCAGGGAGACTGACAGCTGGATGTCTCGTGCAGATGGCCAAAACATCCACCCAAACTGTGTGACCCTGAGCAAATCACTTTCTTGCTTGGGAACGTGCTGCCCTCAACTCTAAAAAGAGAGAGACAAAGACAACTTGAGCTTGAAGCAACTTTGATGCATACTTCTGCGAATCCTTCACTTTAGAGCGGAAGGCAACAAGTGGAGGATTCCCAGGAGTAAGCATTAAAGTTGCTTCAAGCTCACGTTGTCTTTGTGTCTCTGAGTCAAGGTAGCATGGCAGATACAGGAATCAAACAGCAGATTCAGATACTGATTTTGGCTCTTCCTGGTGACTTTAAGCAACTTATTCAACTTCTTTGAGCCTCAGCTTCCTTAACCGTAGGGTGGGAAAACAATAGCAGCTACTTGTGAGGTTCATGTGAGGAATAAATAAGATAATGCATACATAATGCTTGGCACACAGAGATTCTCGTGTGCTCAGTAAAATTAGCTGTTATCATTAATAGGTATATGTCCCATTTTTATCAAAAACAGCTGCTCTGTTTCATAAGTTTGGCTCCCATTTTATATTTCTCTCCAGCTTGAGTTTTTGAGCTCCCCAGATTTAGAGCTCCAACCTAGATCTGGCTGCTGGTCTCCTGCTTCCTTACTAAACTTTGCTACCTCTGCTTCCTCCCTGTAATGGAGGAGCAGCCAGCACACAGGCTCTTTTCCACCTCAGGACCTTTGCACAGGCTGTTGCCACTGCCTGCATTATTCTTTCTACGGCATTTCCTTAACTAGCTCCTTCTCATAGTTTTGTTCTCTGCCTAAATGTCAGCTCCTCATAGTGGCCTGTCTGGACCACCTGATAATTTCTTTTTTTTTTTTTTTTAAGATTTTTTTTATTTATTTATTTGACAGAGAGAGACAGCGAGAGAGGGAACACAAGCGGGGGAGTGGGAGAGGGAGAAGCAGGCTTCCCACCGAGCAGACAGCCGGATGCAGGGCTCGATCCCAGGACCCTGGGATCATGACCTGAACCGAAGGCAGACGCTTAACGACTGAGCCACCCAGGCACCCCCCACCTGATAATTTCTTAAGATTTCTCACAACTTGTATTTATTCTCCTTATCTAGCTGCTGTCTTGTGTCCATCTCTTCCGATAGAATGTAACCTTCATGTTTCTGTCTTGTCCACACCTATATTGCTAGTGCCTGGCACTAGGCCAGCTACAGAGTAAGGGCTCAGTAAATATTTGTTGGATGAATAAATTAATGAACCAATGGGTAATACAATATATTTACATGACACCATATTATTTATGAAGCACCTTCATAACTAGGCTCTCATTTTGAAGCCACATAAATGCCTGTGAGGGATAAAGAAATTGATCCAACCCCACATACGACAGCTGCCATGCAGAGTAAGGACAGGGTTATGGCAATGTGTGAGAAGAACCTTTATCCCAGTGAGGATGGAGTGGGATGGGAGGAAATGTATCAGGAAGGGAAGACTTCTTAGAGAAGGAGGCATGTGAGCTGAGCTTTGAAATTAGAGTAGAAGTTATCTAGGCAAAGATGGGGTTGGTGTGGGCAAGCATGAAGGCATAGAGGTATGAGAGGCCAAAATCTAATACAAGATTGAAACTAATAGGGCGGTTGAGAGAGGCATGGATAACATGTTGTCTGGTTTAGCGAGGGGGACATCCCTCGGACAGAAGAGATCAGGGAAAACCCGAGGGGGAAGGTGGCATTTGAATCTGACCCCATAGCCAGATGAGAATGGGTAGTATCCAGGGTGGTTCACTGATGTGGCCCGGATGGAATGAGGAGGGCTGGTCTGGGCTTCACTCAGCCAGGGACGAGGAGTTGAGCGAGCAGTGACTGGGAGGAAGTGGTACTTCCTGAGGCCAGGGCTGTAACCCAGGGTGAAACCCTGGCCTGAACAGTACTCTGCCCTGCTGTTTAGGCCCCAAAGCAACCCTTAGCTTGAGGCACCCATATCTTAATCCCTGCCCCCCAAGCTAAAGGCATTGAGTCTTCAAATGTGTGAATAAGGGCTGGGATAATAAGAGCAGCTAAGATAGAGGAAGCAGATCCAAAGGCCAACAAGCAGACAGATCATGTGAGTGTGTGAATGAGCTGGAAGTGGTTTAAAGAATGGTGAGTTTAAGCCTCCTCCAAAGACACTTGAATGCAGTACAAGCAACAATAACAGTCGTGCCTAATAAAACCATTTTGGGGGACTGGGTTCAACAGTGTGCTGCTAAATTGTGATTTCTGTTTGCCATGGGGGGCCACCAGGAGTGCAAAGGGTCAGTGGTAAAACGCCTATTCATCGGTTCCTCACCGCCCACCACTGAGACCCTCCATGCCCATACCAGTCAGACCTGGGACAGCCCTTACAGCGTTCACAGCCTCGTGGATCAAGAGACAACTCTGGGGGCATCAGATGTGGGCAGGGCCTGGGGGACCCAGAGGTAACCCAAGACTTGCCCAGATATTTTAGATAAGCCTGCCGGGTCAGGTGTATGATAAGAAGCAGAAACTCCATAATGATTTAACAGCAATTTAGAAGAAGAGAGGGAAGCCTGGGGAGGCACATCTCCAGCAGGTGTCTGGTTGAGCACAGACTGCTATGTTGGGGAAGGCAGCCACCAGGCCTTTCAGGGAAAACCTCTCTAGGCCAAGAGAGGAGGAGCTGAGTTTTTGCAAAAAGAACCAGAGAAGTGGACTGCGAGGACAGGAATCCTCCCAAGCCTGTGCTTCCAATAAATTACTCCATTTGAGAGAACATGATGATATGTATAGAGAAACCTGCTAGCGTGTTTGACCGGCTCCTACAGAGCTTGGCTGCTGGTGTGCCTCGCAGACATTGCCCTGTTTGGCTGTGTGCTACCTACTATTTATTAATGCCCATCCTAATCTGATTTAGACAAAATGAATTATCATTAAACTCCCACAAGTCACACCTAAGAGAGTCTAGGTATTGTCTTTGGAGCACCTGGGGAGCCTCCTAGGTCTCATCCCAGACTGACTTGCATCATAATACCTGCAAGGGGTTCCCGAAATCAGCATTTTTAAACAAGTGTCCTAGGTAATAATGAAAGTCACTAAAGTTTGAGAAGCATTGGCATAAAGTACTGCAAATGCTTTTATGAGATAGCACAACTTTGCTGAGTGAAAACAGCTCCAGTGACATGTAATGAACAAAAGAGTAAATGGTCTAGAACTGAGTACAAGAAATATCCGATCAATCATAAAGTATACGTTTATGTCCTGGGCCTGAGGGCTCCGGAGAATTCATGAAACAGTTTACTGTGCAGTTTGAAGGGGCTGTAATTTATCACAAAGGGTGAGAAGCTGGCCGAGGGGGTCCAGGTCTCAAGTCCCAGATGGGAAACAAGTGGGGCAGGAGGAAGTAGGCAGTGGATGTGTTCTCTCTCTAAAGAAGGGGGTGTGGGAGATGGGGAGGGCCACTCTCTCTCCTTTCCCCTCCTTAGTGGATTTAAAGGCCTGTTGCTCCAAACTTCATCTTTCTCTGCTTCCATTCTCCCCATATACAATGCAGTAGTACTCTGCCCCTGAACATTTAATTTGGGCTAATAAATATCATTTAAAAGGTAAATAACTCCAGGGAAAAGGAAGGCTACCTGTTATATTTCAGGGTAAATTGGTTTACTCAAACTGCTCTCCATGGAGCACAATGAGAGGAAAAGAGGTCTGGGGGCATGGAGGCTTGGGGAAGAGGCAGGCTAGGGAGCCACCTGGGGCTTGGGCAGCCAAAGAGCTGTGTGCAGACCCTGGCTGTTTCCAGAGTTGGGAAGATGGGGCCAGGGTTGGGAGCATACCAAAAGCAACCTCTGTTGACTTACTTTGACATTTCCTGTAATCATCTCAGAGATCAAGTAGGAAGACTGCTTCTCCTCTCCACCCAGTCTCTGCGCTAATATGCTGAAACAGCCCTGACCAATGGGACCAAGGCCTCTTCGTTGCTAAACTCAACAGTTCTGATCTCAGTTAATGACCTACCTCTTTGCAGTGTTTGGCCCTGCAATTCCTCCTTGAAACCCCCTCTTCCCTGATTTCTTTGACTTCACTCCTCTCTTGGTTTTCCCTAACCTCTCTGCACTTTTTCCTCAGGCTCATCTACTTTCTTCTCCCATCTCTTAAACACTGAAATTCCCGTAAATCCTATCTTTGACTCCAGAAGTTTCTTTTCACCTTACTCATTTTCACTGGGTGCTCACTCACTTCTGTGTGTATCTATCACAGTTCATGAATGTATTCATTCAGCAAATATTATTGAATGCCTACTTCGTGCTGGGCGCTGTATGATTCCTGAGTCAAAATTGGCAACCCGGGTTTCTTTTAATTTCCAGACCACATATCAAATTGCCTTCAGAATTTCATGTATGTAGGACATTCATAGATGTATATTTGAGGCTGTGTTTCTTGAGATGGAGATTCAGGTGTAAATGATTTATTAAGGGCATTCATCTTCAGAAAAACTTCTAGGGGAGTTGGAGAAACCGAGGAGGGAAGAGGAAAGACCCAGCAAGGATGTGGTCTCAGATAAAGTCTAGCCAGAGACTGACTGGGAGAATGAGAAGCCTCTGGAGTGTGAGTCACACTTCATAGCTACTCTACCTTGAAGTAGAGGGGCTGAGCTTTGGCACCTTGTAATAGAAAGGCACTGTCCTCCCACCCCCCTGACCTGGTGTGGGGTTGTCACTGCCCAGGTGTCTCTTGGAGAAGTGTCACCCGTCAGTTGAAGGAAAGTCTCCAGAGATGGGCTCAGGTGTGAGCTGCTAGCTACAACACTTTTAGAGCTGGAGGCTGGGTGTGGTGGTCAATAAAGGAGCCCTGGTGGGACACCCACAGCATCTCTTCTAGCAGCTGAGCCTTACAAAGTACAGATTATGTGTCCAGCACCATCATAAATGCTTCATGTGCATGAACAAACGTAACCTTTAAGTAACCCTGTAATGTAGTTATTCGTATTCATGTTTATCCATGTTTTACAGTAAAGGGGCTGAGACATAGAGGTTACACATAACTTGCCCGAGGTTCCTCAATAAGTGAGTGATGGAGCCAGGATTCAGACCAAGGAAGGTTGGTTCTAGATTCCATGCCCTCAAGTGCTACCTCAGTCTATTGAGTCTTAACATGCACCAGGCACTGTACTAGGCATTGGGGATCCAGCAGTGAAATCAATACAGAAATCCCTGCCCTCCCTGATGTTACTTTCCAGTGAGGGAAGATGGACTAGGAGTGAATAAGTAAACTTTATGATCCAGATGGTAATAAGTGCCAAGGAGAAAAGTAAGTAAGGGAAGGGTGGTACGGAGTTCTAGTGGCAGCCGTAGCTTTGAAGAGGGTGGCCCAAGGGGGCCCTCGTGTAGAAGCCATTTTAGCAAAGATCCAAAGGAGGTGACTTCTCTGCTTCCACTCTGACCAATCCCTCTGGCTGACCCTGATTTACTTTCCCTCTGCACAGCTGCAGGGAGATTCTTGCGAATCATCTGTTCATGTTCCTTCCCTGAGTGACACCCTTCAGTGGTTCCTCACTGCCCTTAGGATAAATCCAGCGCTCCCGCCATGGTATGAGATGCATCCTGATTTGAGGTCTGCTTCCATTCCTGCCTCTTCTCGGAAGGCCTGCTTCTAATGTTGTGATGCCCGGGGCAAGAGTACAAACAGAAACCCACATATCCTATGTGTAAATATTGAAAAGTAATATAGCAAGCTGACAAACTGCTAAATAAAACATCTACCCTTTACTTTGACAAATCTATCTTCATAGCGAATTAGGAAGCCAACTTCACATTTAGATTTGTTAGACTGCTCTGAGTTCCATGCTGGAACTTGGCAATCCAGGGAGACTGGCCCCTAGCCCATGGTTGCCTCCCTTCTCTGCCCACTGCCCAGCTCTGTCTTCCTGCAAGCATGTGGACTCCCCAGCTCACATATCCATGTTCTAGCCACATCTCTGTGCTCATACTGGTGGTGTTACTTGTCCTTGGGGGATTGGACCCAGAAAAGAGGTACATGTGGGCCCAGGAAGTAGGTTAAGGGTCTTTTGGGTGGAGAATTTTAGGGTTTTAGGTAGTAGGAGCTTAGTCTAGAAGGTGGGTGGACTCTAGGTGGCAAGTTGCTTTGTTCCCTGGTGAGGGGAGGGTGTGCAAGAGGAGGGTCAGAACCCAGAACAGGGCTCTCTAAAGCACTTAGAGCAGCACCCTCTCATCACTCTCTGCCTCTTATCCATGTGCCTAAACAAAGTGAACTGCTGGAACTTTTCAACATGCCATGCCCTCTTGCTTCTGTGATTTTGTGATTTCGCACAGACTGCAGAATAGAGGACATACAATTGGAGGCCTTGTCCTACTTGCCCTCAACTCCTGTGAGCATCCTAACCTAATCCCTTATCATGGACTCTTAACCACCACCCTCAATTACAAAAACACATGTAGTGGCAAATGGTAGGGTATAATACGATATAGTGACCTGAGCATGGGCTTTAAAGTCTTGGTTTTGTCTCTGTTTATCCACTTAGTAGTCATGTGACTTTAGGCAAAATCTGTGCCTCAGTTATTTCTTGCATGGAGATAACCAGACCAAGTATATAAGTTACTGTAAGGATAAAATGGAATAATGGGTATCAAGTGCCCGACCCCAGGCCCTGGCATAGAATAAGCATTGGTAAAAAGTTCTTTTCCCTCCCCCAACCATGCTCTTTCCTTGAAACCAAACATACAGAGCGCCTTGGGAGATTAGGCTGCTTTCATAGAAAGATGCCAATTAGATTAGCTCTCAGCACTCAGCCCCTGGGCGCCTGTCCCCATCTTCTGAGCTAGGGAGAATTTCCTAGAGAATATTAGTGCCGGATTTCTACTTCTGGTTGTCAGGGATTATTAGTTAATAGTGTGTAGGCTGCTACTGATCACCATGTTTAGATACTGGGATAGTCACACTCCAGCTCATGATGGCAACACTGACTATTTGTCGTTAGGGATGAAGATTTCTCCTGTCAGCATAATTACAGTAACAACAGTGGACCCCGGGGAGCAGGTGAACAAGGAGGCTGGTCATCTCTAAGGAAGGGCAAGACCGCGGTTACCTTGCAGTGCCTGACATAGTGGGCATGCAGTGACTGTGAGTCGAGCCAAATAAAGCTAAGAACAATGAGAGAAGCCAGTAAACTCCAATAGAAAGGTGGATAAAAGAACTAATTGGGTAAGTCACAGAGAAATACTTATGGGCCAATAAGCTATAGCTAGTAATCAAAGAAATGCAAATTTAAATGTAATGCAATATTTTTCCTAGAAAATGGGCAGAGATTTAAAAAATTCATTGGCCAGTGCTGATGAGGATACAGTAAGGGGGGCGACTCTCACACATGGTTAGTGGACATAGAAGTTGATATGCCTTTCTGTAAAGAACTAGTGAGAATGAGGGATGCCTGGGTGGCTCAGTTGGTTAAGCGACTGCCTTCGGCTCAGGTCATGATCCTGGAGTCCCGGGATCAAGTCCCGCATCGGGCTCCTTGCTCAGCAGGGAGTCTGCTTCTCCCTCTGACCCTCCCCCCTCTCATGTGTGCACTCTCTCTCTCTCATTCTCTCTCTGTCAAATAAATAAATAAATAAAATCTTAAAAAAAAAAAAAAGAACTAATGAGAACGATTATGTTACGGTATAGGTATAAGATGGACTATGCGTCATTAAATGTAATAGTTTTGAAGACATTTTAGGTATGAGAAAAAATTCTGTGTTGCAGTAAAAAGCAGAACACTATGCAGTATGAAAATTACATGCACAAAAAAGACAGGAAGGAAATAGACCAGAGTATTATAGCTTCTTACCATTAGCATCTCTTATGTAGATCTTTGAATATTTTAACTTTTCTATAATTAGCAGGTATTTCTTTTATAATGGGAAGGAAATTCCATAAATTAAGAAAGAGTCATTTTGCTTTCAGATGATAGGGTGGAGAAAATTATTTATGGAAGACTCTGGCCATTTGTCGTCTCAGTAAGAGTCAAAGAAGGAGAAGAGGCAACTCCTTTTCTTTGGGGTGCAGGATTTGAGGAGGAACAAAAGACTCAGGCTTCCTCTCATGTTGAGTCTAGTCTTTTGTATCAACAACAAGAAATGGAAAGAGTCTCCTTGCCCAGGGAGTTTTGGGAAGCCTAAGTAAGCTGCTGTATGCTTGAGACATTCACACAATCACAGGGGCTGTGGTCTCTTCACTGTCTGTGACATTCTCATCATTGGTTGAGATTTGAGAATGAAGCCTGAAAAGGGGCTTTGTTTCCTTTTGTGGCTCAAATCGTCCAATTGTGGCCTTACCTCCAGTAGCTCTAAATGACTGATGGGTGGTGGGACACATCTGTGGGTTATGCAGCATGCACAGTGGTTAAAGCAAGTGCTATCTGGGAAATAGGAAATTAAACAAAACACCCTAAGGTAATACTACACCAGGATTTATATAAAAATGTGAATTAACCAAAATCTGTTTTGAGTTATAAAATAGATACATAGGTTAAATAAACTAAGAAGGATGGAAGGAAATACCCCTAACTATCAAAACATAGAATTTCTTCCACACTGACATGTTATAACTATTTTGACCTGCATTTTTTTTCCCTTCCATTTCTTAGGAGTTATAAAGTCCAAGTGCTTAGAGACAGGTTGCTACTTAATAAGTTGTATGGCAACATCTTGATTCACTTAGCCTGATTACTTTTTGGTTTTCAAGATGGTCACTGTAACATCATCTGGCCTTGATTTCAAGAGTAGTTTCCCCTCTCTTAGCTTCCTGAAACACACCTTTTTACACCCGGGCTGGTGTAATGGAAGTACATGAGAAAACTGGACTACATCCACATCCCAGCCAGTCCCGCCCTTGGCCATCTAAGAGCAATCAGCACAACTCAGCAACCTGATTTAAAAAAAAAAAAAATTGATATACATTTGAACTACAAGTTACACATTTTAAATACAATGGTGGCAAATATATGTTATCAGTGCTTCGTGTACCATTTGCTAATCAATGGACAGAATCAGCCTAGAGCCCTTTATGGAAAAAGATTTTTTGGCCCAGTTTGGGTTCAGTGGTAAAGCATACCAGTGTCTGTCATTGATGTGGGCACAGGGAAGGACAGACGCATACCAAAGACTTTCCATCTCAGATTTAAGGGCAATAGGGTCCTTGTCTTTAGAGAGCTTGCATTCAAATAGGGAAAGCATGATTCATGCCAGGAGCAAGAAAAGGAGACAAAAAAGTAAAACACAATTATGAACGCTGGAATAGTAAACATCCAAACAAGTACAACTGACTGTAGGGAAGGCTGAGTTACTTGCTAAGTGCTGGGAGAAGCCAGAATGCCCTTGGTCAGATGGGGTTAATCTGGAAAGGTTTTCTGAGGCAGTGCATTTTGAGTTGGATTGGAAGGCAGCCAGGAGACGTGGTGTGAAGTTGGAGGGGTGGTCCAGATTAAAAGGAATGCAGGTTTCTGGGATGCTTTTTGACTGTGTTCGCCAAAGTCTCATCCACCCAGAGTGACCATGCCTGACCTCTGACCTCCCCACAGTGAGGACGTGTGCAAACGTGGCTTCACCGTCATCATCGACATGCGGGGCTCCAAGTGGGACCTCATCAAGCCCCTCCTCAAGACGCTGCAGGAAGCCTTTCCAGCCGAGATCCATGTGGCCCTCATCATCAAACCCGACAACTTCTGGCAGAAGCAGAAGACCAACTTTGGCAGCTCCAAATTCATCTTCGAGGTGAGCCAGACCTCTCTCTTTGCACCCCCTTTCCTTTCCCCTTCTGCTACCCACACATTTCTCACTTCTGCTTCTTCACCTATCCTATGATATGCAGGATGGCAGGGGCTGATATTTCAGAATTCCTTGGGTACTGTGGTCTTACCAGTGAGTCTTGGAAGGAATAAGAGGCTCGAGAGATTGTCCTGAACTCTTAGCCAGTCTGTTGAAATGCTGACCCTGGCTGGTTTGCGGCTCCTGCCCTCCCCGGGCTGCGTGCTCTCCCACTCACCCTTTCTGAGGCAGGCTGTGGTCATTAATGTGTGGCTTTATCTCAGCCTTTCCCCTTGACTTCCTGCCTTCTGCCTACCACTGCCCTGCCCGCCCCACATCACTGAGTCCCCCTCTCTGTGTCTGCCCCTCCCAGACAAGCATGGTGTCCGTGGAGGGCCTCACGAAGCTGGTGGACCCCTCCCAGCTGACCGAGGAGTTCGATGGCTCCCTGGACTACAACCACGAGGAGTGGATCGAGCTGCGGCTCTCCCTGGAGGAGTTCTTCAACAGTGCTGTGCACCTGCTGTCCCGCCTCGAGGACCTGCAGGAGATGCTGGCCCGGAAGGAGTTCCCTGTGGACGTGGAAGGCTCCCGGCGGCTCATCGACGAGCACACACAGCTCAAGAAGAAGGTGCTGAAGGCCCCCGTGGAGGAGCTGGACCGGGAGGGGCAGCGGCTGCTGCAGTGTATCCGCTGCAGCGACGGGTTCTCGGGGCGCAACTGCATCCCGGGCAGCGCCGACTTCCAGAGCCTGGTGCCCAAGATCACCAGCCTCCTGGACAAGCTGCACTCCACCCGGCAGCACCTGCACCAGATGTGGCACGTGCGCAAGCTCAAGCTGGACCAGTGCTTCCAGCTGCGGCTTTTCGAGCAGGATGCCGAGAAGGTAGGAGGGGAGCCGCCAAACCCAAGTGGGGCTTGGGGAGAGGGGGCCCATAGCTTTTTAGGGGAGCTTATGGAGGCTGCTAGTACAACTTCCTGAGGAATAATACTTCCTTGGAAAGCTTTAAAAAATGCACCTACTGGGGGCAGCTGGGTAGCTCAGTCGGCTGAGCGGCTTACTCTTGATTTCGGCTCAGGTGGTGATCTCAGGGTTGTGGGATCAAGCCCCCTGCGGGGCTCCATGCTGAATGTGGAGCCTGCTTGAGATTCTCCCTCTCCCTCTGCCCCTCCCCCCCCCCCCCCCCCCACGCTTATGTGTGTTCTCTCTCTCTCTCTCAAAAAAAAAAATGTGCTTACTGGTTTTGGCTGATTTATTTCAATCATATATTTGGTCATTAATCACTGACTTTTTAAAGCTCCCCTTATATAGTGTTTATTATGTGCCAGGTACTGTCGTAAGCACCACGTGTAAATTAACTTATTTTAAACATCTCAACAATCTTAAGAGGTAGGTGTATTATCATGATCCCGTTTTACAGATGAAGAAACCAGGAAGGTAAATAACAGCCAACCTGAGCCGTGCGAGGTGGCTCCAGAGTCCACACTTGTACACCGGGGCACTCTGCCCCTGTCAGGACATGCAGCGAGTGGGGCAAGTCGGCTGAGCAACAGCAATAATAATACTGTTACGACTTAGTGATTACTGTCCTGCAGTGTCCTTTACCATTGACCAAGCGCTTTCACAGGCGGCCTCTTATTTAATCTGTGCGGCCCTTTGATCCTTTGAGGTGGGTGGTGGTGCCTCAGCTGACATGCAGGGAAACGGGTGCTCTTTGATCTTGGGGCTTTAATGGCAGACTTGACATATGAATCCCGCTTTCTTCCCTTTGAAGTTCAGGGCTCTTCCTTCCATACCACTTCTTTCTGGAGGTTTTTCCTCAGCTGCTGAGTACTTTCTCAAGCGAGACCCCATTTTTCCAGCAGTGACTTTTCAAAGCTTTCCCCTTATCAGGGGACATATGAGAAAGTGAAAAAGAAAGATGGATCGTGCCTATTTGCCAAAGACACAAAAGTATCTTCTCTAGATTCTCTCCAAGCTAAAGAAGGGAGTTTACTTCATACATAATATGCACTTTAAGAAGAGTGAAATGGGTTTTCCTCCTATCAGTTTTCTGGGGGGAACTTATATTTAAATGCATAATACTAGTCTTAGCGATACCAGGACATCTCAGGCACCTGTGAGTTTTACCGACAGGGTCTGACATAATGGTTTTGTGTCTTTTAAGAGCCTGTATTGAAAATGTCTCTAGGTATTTGTAAGTAATGAAATCAGGCTACAAAACTGTATATGATTATGATCCCAATTTATGTGAGAGTGCTAACATAGGTATAAATGGGAAAAAACTCACCACAGTGCTAATAGTTTTGATTTCAAGGGGCCAGGCTTATGGTTGATTTTAATTTCTCCTTATATTTTCTAATCTTTTATAAAATCAGATGAAAACCAACATATGTGATTTTTAAAGGCTGCATAGCCGCTTTCCACAAAATTTAAGCCAGTTTTTGGAAGGGACATGTAGAGGGGTTTCTGGCACAACCTTAGGAGTTTCGAGGTCTCCCCCGGCCTTCCTGACGCCTCCTTGCGCAGGGGCCTGGCAGCCGAGGTCCAACCCTGGCCCTGCCCCACCCTGGGAGGGGCCCCTGGGACTACAGAAGCCCTGTCACTGCTCACCAAATGAGGAGAGACACCAGGTCAGAAGCAGCTGCTCTCTGAAGCCAGCGGCAGGTACTTTGGCTCCTGTGGCCAGTATTGGAAAGGTCTGGACGTCTCCTTGCTTGCGGTCTCTTCTGCTCTGGGGCAGGGAATCTGCTTTGCAGTCTGGCCCGGGTGCCTGTTTCAGTGAGCCACGGTCAGAAGGGGAGGCCAGGGGACTCAGGTCTGCCTAGAAGTGTTTTGTTGGAGGCATTTCACCGCATCCCTGGAGCTCAAGGTTATGGGAAGCCTTCATGGGGCACAGATGGTGCCTGCCTCAAAAACAAAACAAAACAAACAAAACAGAACACCTGAGCCTCAGAAATCCCCAGGTAGGGAAGCAAGGCTGACCTTCTAGAGTCGGCCAAGCACTGGTCAACTAAGCAGTCATTTCTGCCACACATTATATCTTCTCAATTCACGCTCACAAGATTCTTATGGTATAGTATTGTCCCTATTTCACAGTCCAGGAACGCTCAGAATGGATGCTGACAGGCACTGGAAGCTCAGACAGATGAAGTGGCTTGCCCAAGATCACACTGTGGGTCAGGCAGAGCCAGTACTGGGTCTATGTCCGAAGCCCCCCAAAGTCTGACCCAGCAGCCGTGACAGCTGTCTGCTCCCAGGAGCTGCCTCATGCTATTGCTGAGCACTGCCTGTCAAGCCCTGAGCCCGCTGGCCCATGCCCCGGGGACTCTGGGGACAATCTCAAATCCCACCTTTGAATGTCCACTGGACAGCAGGGGCTCTTAACCTTCTGTGCTATGGACCCTTCTCAGAATAACATTTGTAAAGGTACAAAATAATATATAGGCTTGGAAAATAATTATTGAAGTGCAGTTATTGCATTTTTAAAAACAACAGTAACTTTTATACTTGCTTAGGAACACGTTAAATAACAAGCTCTAGTTGAAGTCCTATAACTACCATAATTTTGAAGTAGTGATGAGCATATATGACATTTCAGGGCAACATGTGTGTGTTTCTATTGATGTCAGAGGCATGACTATTGCTAACGTTAATGTAGTTTGCTGCCTACATTCATAATCGAAGGGAATGCTATATTTCAGTTAAAGGTTAGTGAAAATCAAGGCGTATTTTTTTCCCTATCCAAGTACACAATCCCTCAGTTCTATGCAGGACTCTAAGTTTAGGATCCATGTCCCAGGTGTGTTCATACCATAAAAAGGTGTGTGTGTGTGTGTGTGTGTGTGTGTGTGTGTGTGATGTGTGTGTAGAGGCGGGGGGGAGAATATCAAAAATGAAACAGGGGCAGTGAAGGGAGGATGGGAAGAAGACAGCCCAGGAATATTTTGATATTGAGTCAGTGATGAAAATGTGGCTCAGGCTTGACCTAGCTGCCACAGAAAATGTGCTGGGTGTGGGGCAGGAGAGAAAAACAGTCCTTTTAAGTTGCTTCAAGATTAATTTAAAATATCTGTGCAGAACCGAGTGTCTCAGCCCTTGACTTATTTGGTGTTTTTGAAAGAGGGTGAGGAGGGTGGCGGTTTGGGGTAAGGGTTGTGTGCGTGGATCCACATCTAAACAAGAGTGTGAGGAAATAGTTACTGCATGAGCCACATCTTAGTCTCCTTTCTGGTGGGAGGCCTGTTGGAGGCCTGCAATTCTGGATCTGGGAAACTCGATTGGTGCTCGCCCAGCTAATATTTTTGTGAATGGGTGAGTGCAGTCCCCCTGCTGGCCCTGTGGGTGACAGCTTGTTTCCCAGGGCTTGAATAATAGGTGTTGCTCCCCATTTACCAGCCGGCCTTGGGGAGTGAAGCCATCTCTCCCCACTTCCCCCTGACCTCTGAAATGACCCTTCTTCACCTTGGGAGTGGGGTGGGGAGGGAGCCATTTTCTCTGCAATCAAACATTTCGGGAGGGGGGACACTTCCACAGATAATTCATAAGGCGGGCCATCCATTCATTTCATAAACCTCCATTGAGCAGCTGCCATGAGCCCAAAATGAGGCACTTGGATAAAGACGAGTAGGCTAGAATTTCTGTCCTGGAACAGCAAGCTGTCACAAACTCCTAGTTATTATTATTTACATCTGCGGTGTGCACCCCCTGTCCTAGGCACAGCCTCCACGACTGGGGAGTTTTTAGAGAAGAGGGAATGTTGCAGCTCAGGAATGATAGGGAAGCCTTAATGGCAACCTGTGGGAGGACTGGACATCTCAGAGGTGATTCAAGTAGTACACAGTGCATCTTGTTGGGTGCCCTGTGCCTTGGTCCTGTGCTCTCCAGTCTGACTAATGGGCCTGTCCTCCACTGTGCTCACAGACCACAGGCGGGTCACTCCTCATTAGCAGATGCAGATTAGGGCTCTCTTTGCAGACCTGTCTCACAGCTGATTGTGCCCACAGCTGCCCGGGACCCTGTGTGATGGAGGCGTCTGCCCTGCAGTCACATCCCGCTACCGGAGAGAAGGGAGGCCTCTTCCCCAGTAGCGGGCAGTTTGTGGTATTAAGAGCATTAAGTAGACTTCTTCCTCGTCCTCTTGCTGCCCAGTGGAGGATCCTCCCTAGCTGCCCCCACCCCTCACCCCACCGCACCTTTCCTGGGTGCCTAGGGCACATCTTAGAATGGCAGAGCTGGAAAAGACCTTGAGATCAGAAAGTCTACCTCCCACACACTGTGAGGAACCCAGCCTTGTCATCCTGGTGACAGCCATTGTGACTTCATGATGCCCAGCAATGTGCCAATGCCAATGACGTGTATCAGAAAATATGGAAGCTGCCTCACCATCCACCTTGCGGTGTGCGGAAGGCCCACAGTCTTCTAGTCTTTGCAGGAAAGAAGTGCCTCAAAAGCCTCCAGTGTGTGACTGACTTAACTGGTACAGAAACCTTCACCTACTCTGATTCTAAATAAATCCTGATGTCTACCCAGGAGGCCCATGTTCTAGTCTTGCCCAAAGCCATTCCAGAAAGAAGTATATTCCCACCCCCTTGTGGGAGAATTCCCTAAACAGTGCACAAGGCTACCCTGCAGGGCTTCCAGTGTTGGAATCATGCTCATTATTGGTTTATGCAGCACAGGGTTGTTTCCTGTGTAAAGCTGTGCTTGGAACATGCTCCAGACTAGACCTTTAGCACCACAGTCATGAGGGTATTTAGGTGCCCACATCCTCTGCAACCAAGGCATGTGCTCACAGGAGACCGTCGCAGTTGCTTCGAGGAGACTGGCCTCACTACGCTGCCTGTGGTAAAGCTCCCTTTGGAGAACCGAATTCTAAATGCCTTCCTGCATGTTCATTCTTGCATGCTGAAATTCTGTTCACACCTAAGGGTGCCATGTCTGGGCTGCAAGAGAGCTGACTGGGATTCAGATTTATGCTGAGATGCCACTCCACCAGTTGGGAGACCCTAGGCACATCTTTAATCTCTGACTTCCAATAGGCACATCTTTAATCTCTGACCTCCAATTATGTTCCCCAAAAAATGAAGATGGAGAATTTAGATTAGCTCAGTGGCTTACAACTTTTCTTCTGCTTCTACACCACACTGTCCTCATGAACAACACTTTCTCTCTGTGAAAATGTCTTTCAAAAGAAGAAGTCGTGTGTCAGAGCATGTGTGTGGTCATGGTAGAGGCTAGGGTGGCGATGGTGGTAGAGATCAGGCTTGTCAGGGATACATCAGAATCTCCAGATTGAGGGACGCCTGGAGGGCTTAGTCTGTTAAGCATCTGCCTTCGGCTCAGGTCACGATCTTGGGGTCCAGGGATGGAGCCCCACATCAGGCTTCCTGCTCAGTAGGGAGTTTCTCCTTCTGCCCCTCCCCCACCCACTCATGCTCTTTCTCAGTCTCTCTCTCAAATGAATAAATAAAATGTTAAAAAAAAAAAAATCTCCAGATTGGTGAAGTTTGATAAAGAGCCCACCCACCCTGGCCAAACATGCCTGCCATTCCTCCTTCTTTCAGGCTTGCCCTACAAATGATATCTAAGCCTCCTTATAGCTCAGCAATTCTATAATAATTTTTGCCTTTTTGCTATTCATTCTCCCCAAAAATCTACAGTAGGCTCTTCTGTCTTCAAGGTTGTCACCTTGTTTAGTGACGGAATATAAGTTTTTCTCAGCAAATAGAACGATCATCTGTTGAGTTCTAGTCTTGCTTTAAAAAAAGCAGCCTGAGCTGCTGCCCCGGCTTACTATGAGAATCGAATGGGGTGGTGTGTGGAGGCGCCAGCACTGGGCTTCCCTTCTATTCCCCTGTGGCTGGGTCAGTCATGCCTTCCTCTTCAATCACTGGCGGCCTGCCAAGACCACGCAGAGCGTCGTTGATGCTGTCTTCCAAATGGACTTGCTCTAGATAATTTTCAGTGATCCCTAAATGAAACAAAATCAAGAATTGAGTTTTGAGAGAAGTCAGCAATTAGGATGTACATTCACAGGGGCCCCCAAAGATCACTAGGTTGTGTGATGCCTTGGCTGAGGTACAGAGAAGAGCACCTAAGTCAAATGGGGGTCCTATCTGCTGGGTCTGCCCAGGAAAGGTCTCTGGGAAAACAGTCCCTTAGGAAAGTGATTCCCCCAGGGGGATGGGATTACCCCCTCCCCATACACCTTCTATATCTGAGACATTTGTCACCTTCTGCTTTGCATTATAGCTAAGAGTGTATTTGTCTTATTCTCCTGCAAACTTGAGCCCAGAAACACTCCCAACAGTCCATCCAAGAAACACATCTATGCATTTTGATTTTCTTGGGGTTCTGTACAAACAAAATAATGTTACTTTCATGTTACCATGAGAAAATATTAGTGGGGCCCACTGGGTGAAAGGCATCGTGGCAGGCAGCAGGGCACTGTGCTAAGGGTTACGTGCTTATTGTGTTTTGCTCTTTGTATGTCCTGTTAACCGCATTAGTAATTCAGGACATCCCCAGGATGCCCTGTCCCTGGGCAAAGTATCCACTGCTGTTTCCTGCCCTCTCCCTTCAAGGTATAAACAGTTTTGATCATACCCCAGGGCCCAAAGCAAGACCCAAAGTTTCATCCCGCCTGGAGTGATGAGAACCAGTAGGACCACTTGTGGAGAAATTCCTCTGCCTCTCCTTCCTGCCAGACACTGGCCCACTGCTGCTTCTCTTCGCCATACTTCCAACCCCCATGCCCCCAAGCCAGCAGTGAGCATGACTCCACACTCATTTGTTAAATTGAAGTGCCATTGTAGCAATTATAATACAGAATATTGTTTTTGAATGTTGGTTTTTCAAGTGCTCTCACACCCCTGACCTTAGAGGTTTTGTGGTCCAGCCCTTCCTTTTATACAGCAAACTTTGACCCAGAGTGGGGACCCACCCAGAGTCATCCAGTTGGTGGTACATCATTTGGTCTCCCATCTACTTTGTGTGTCAGGGCCAGGCAGGTGCGAATATGGGCATCATTTCATAGATGGGAGAGTTGAGACTTGGTGAGGCTGGGCAGTGTGCCTGGGAGAGAGTTCAGGTGGGCAGCGTAGGGAGGTTGAGCCCTCTGTCTGTGGTTCAGTCCCCTGAGCCCTTCTTGTTGGGAGGGGGGCTTCAAAGAACTGCAACCTTGGGGCAGCCAGAGGGCAAGGTCTTTACTGGGCTGTTTGTAATTTCCTGCTTTTTTTAGAAAAAGGCTTCGGTGCCCTCTTGTTCCTGCCCTCCCTCCTCCTCCTGGGGCCTAAACCACCGCCCCCTGCACCCCCCGCTGACTGGGCTCAGGGTGAGGAAGTGTGTCTGCATCCCACCCCTACACAGGACACAGTGTCCTGTATTATTTCCAGCCTGCTGGTCCTGGGAATCTCTACTTACTTTTTCTTATTTCCTCCCCTTGAACATTAGAAACATTAGATTCCAAAAATAATCCAAGTCACAGTGTTCTGCAGGCTGCATGTGTGAGTGTTCTCTCCCAAAGCTGTTTTTCTCCTCCTCCCATCCTTTCTCCCTCTCCTGCGTTTTCAGCCCCACTGTATGTGGAGGTCACAGGCCTGCATGAGGCCTGTGGGTGTGGAGAGCAGATCAGAGGCAGGACTGGGAGGAACTCTAGGCAGGGGGTGGGGGTGGGGGACTTAGATCCCTCCCAGGTCTCCCACGTGGGCTGCAAAGGGCGAGACCAGACAGCCATATGTGAATAGCGTACATATGTGGCCTCTACTTGTGAATGGACCCTACAGAACTGTGGGTCCCATAGTGACCCCTTAGAACTGAGAACATGGACACTATGTTAACAATGTTTCCAGAATCCAGGTTGTCACTCTGATTCTGTCTGTACCAATTTAGGTGAGCTAGAAAGAGAAGGTCCTGATCGGAGACAGAAGTTGTGTGAGGTACAGGGAAATAACTGAGAATCATTGATTCACTCATCGGTCAGCAGACATTGAGTGTCTCCCACGTGCCAGGTCCTCTGCTAGGTGCTGGGGACCCTGTCTCCCACCCAAGCCCTGGATAGGAGAAATCATGTAGGGAAGCTTAGGGAAAATCAGGCTCAGCACTGATGTGATTCCTGATACCTTGTAAGAAAAGGATGACACAGAAATAGTGCCCACTCTAGTGGTTAGAGCCTGGTTAGATATCTAGGTCTCTGTTGCTTACTGGGCAGGAGTTAGGGTTTGGGGCGGGGGGCTAGTGTGTAGTGGGGAGACAGTGGGGGTGGCCCAAGAAGAAAGGTAACATGTCAGCTCTGCCCCAGTAGGGGAAGTGGAGGGAATGTCTTAAGTACCATTTTTTGAAGAACAAAAAGACATTCAGGTACAAGTTATTAAGTGGAAAAACAAATTGAATCTCTACAGTAGAGACCTTTATCAAGGCATTTTACTTTGCAGAATGCACCTTCTTTCCTTCCTTCATCTTCTATTTTACTCCCCTGAACCCCTCTCCTTCCTTTCCCATTTGTGACCTTTCTCCTCCATGTGCTTTCACCCCCTCCAGCCTACACTCACCCCACTCTTTTTTGCTTCATTCTCTCTGAACCTGTTGTTTCTCTTCCCTCTTGTGGTCCTGCTTCCTTCTTTGGGTGGAGCTAAGGGAGGGCTCCAGGTGACTCAGGCCTCCTCGGGAGGGGAGAAAGAGAAAAGGCCAGAAGACCCAGCAACTGCTTCTAGAAAAAGCGCTGACTGTGCAATCAGAGACCAGGATTTGAATCCCCACCTAGCCCCTGGTGAGCTGAATGGCTCTAAGTGTCCAATTTACCTTCTGTGAGCAGCTTCTTTATCAATAAAATGTAGATTTTAATAAATGCCTTAGGATTGGTATGGATTAAAGAAAATATGTATATAGCATCTAACATGCCCAGAGTCTAGTAGGTGCCCAACAGATGGTGGGTTTGTGGAGGTAGACTCAAGGTGGGCCACGTACATAGATGGGATCTGAAGTGGAAGAGAGGCATGGGGAGGCCTGTTGGGGCGGGGGAGGGAGGGCAGAGAGCACATCATCATCCACAGCAAGGGTGCTGGAGCAGACAGTGGGCAGCATGCGGCAGCAAAGTGTGTAGGGGAGGTAGGTACCTGGTGCCTGGAGAAACCAGGAAGGGGTCTTGAGAAGGAACTAGTCAGTGAATAGTAGATACCAGATCTACTGCCAATAGAAGGAAGGGGAGATGGAAGCATGTGACCCAGATGGCAAGATCTTAGACACTGTTGCTGAAGATAAGCCAATTAAACAAGTGCCAATTATTGTGCTGGGGCAGGCAACTGGCAGATGAGCTCCAGTCAGGCCTGACCACGTTGGAGCAGGGGGCACTGGCTGCATAGAGCCAGTCCATCCAGGTACCTGTCACGGCTAGGTAGACAACATAGATGGAAATATGCAGCCGAAGTTGGGGTGCAGGAAGAGGACAGGGCATGAGCAAAGGCATAGCAGCCTCAAAGTACAGGGTGGGTTCTGGGAACAGCCACTTTCCACAGAGGCTGGAGCTCAGGTTCCCTGGGGAAGAGTGCAGGAGGGTGATGTCCATGCCATGTGCATTACCAGGAGTTACAACAGGGGGTTGGAAATCTAGTCACACCACTTCTTGAGTAACCAGGGGACACGAGGAAAGCTGGAATCTGGTGAACAGTTCAGGCCCTGCCAGGAGCATCTTAAAGTGCTAGAATCTTTGAGTCAGAGGGTCCAATCCCTTCCTCAGAGCTTCCCTAGCTGACAAGGAAGCCACAGCTCTGGGAAGCAGCCTATTTCACCATTACACAGCACCATTTGTTAGAAAGGCCTCCTGCCACCAGGCAGAATCTGTCTTCCTGGAGCTTCTACCATGTGGTCCCAGGTCTGCCCGAGGGTCCCCCAGAACTAGTTTCTTCCTTCTCCTGGAGGGCAGCCCTCTCATGACTTGGAGACAGTCCTCATGGACCTTCCCAGTCTTTTCTGCTTCAGATGAACTTCCATCACTACTCCTGGCCTATTTTTACTTGATGTGGGCTCTAAACTCTTCAACCTGGCATTCCTGGGACCAGTTTTTCAAATATGAAAAGGGATAGGGAGGGGTCTGCAGCTTGATCCCTTGATCCCACTTGATCCCTCTTGATCCCACTTGGCACAAGTGAGAAAAAGATTTCGTGTGTGTAGGTGGACTTGCTTCTTGTAGTTCAAGTTAGCCAGTCTGAAACTCCAAGGGATTTGCCCATCCAGAGAATTATGTTCTCTTATTCAAATGGAGTAAGGCTCTGTCTCATATGTGATTAGAAGAGGATGTCTTTTCACACGTATGCATAGAGAGACTTTTCTAGTATGGAAGTGCTGAGTTGACAGGTTTCTGGTATCCAGAGTTTTGTGTGCCCAGGTCAGGGATATTCATGGGCAAAGCCCCATCCCTGTGTCCCATGGCTTTCCCTGAGATCATTCCCAAGCAGAGCCAAAGCTTTGTGGTTTTATCTTAGAGAGTCAGAAAACTCATGCAAAGGAACATTAATTCCCTTGGAGGAAACCTGTCTTTATTGGAATCCCAGAAAGGCTCTTCCCCACCCATGTTCCCCAGTCCATGTTCACTAAGAAACCCCACTCTCTTACTCTTCAGCTCACCTCCAGCCTTTCTCAGAGAGCCTTTTCAGGACAAGAAAGGCCCTGCTATGGGGATGGTTACTGATGTGGTGAGAGAAGATATGCCCTTTCTTGGTACCGAGAAAAAAAGGAATGTTTGGTTTCGTCCATGCAGATTCAGCAGACTGACTGGTCCCACCTTAGAGTGGTACTTGTCTTGCCTTAGGGAGGTTTCCCCAGGGAGCTCACCCTTGTCATGAGGTGTCAGGAAGAGGTGCAAACTAGAAGGGCCTGGAACGGGGAGTGAGAATGGACTTGGGCATTCAGGCCCCATCTTCAGGACATCCTCCTCTATGCTTTGCACAGTCCCACCTTCTCACGCCTTTGTTTATATCAACCTCCCTCCCACTCTGCCGACTGAAACCTTACCTAAGCAGAAGGTCTACTCAAATACTACTTCACTCACTCTTCCCTCTTGGAAGTGGTCTTTCTCTCCTCTGGGCATCTTCCTATAGCCCTTATCTATCCCCCCTCAAACTGGACTATTCCAACTCATCTTGTATTGTAGATTTACACTCAGAGGTCTCTTTCCCCAAATGTATTGCAAATTCCTGGAGGTCAGGCCCGGTGTCTTAGATACCTTAGTGTTCCCCAGAGGCACACAGTCAGTGCCAAATAAGAAGTGGACTGTGCAACAGTCCGTACTCACTAGGCTGCCTGATGGAGCAGAACCCTGAGTGCTCTGAGCTGACACAAGAGCACCACCTACTGCTGAGTGGCTTCAAGGGACACCACTCCAGGGCTCTCCCTTAAAAACTGGGGTTTTAGCAACTTTCATCTAGCAATGCGCAAAGAGATTGGGAAGCAGGGCCCCCAGTTCTGGTCCTTTTAGACGAATCCAAGTATGAGCAGATGAGGTGGCAGTGGAGTGGAAAGGAAAAAGGCAAACTCTGGAGAAAGTGGGACCAGGTGCCCGATTAGATGTTGGAGAGGAAAGGGAGCTAAGGGAACCACGAGGCCTTCACATCAAGACAGTAGGATTGGGGGAGGGTGGAAAGAAATCCCAAAAACATTTTGGGAGAAGGATGGGTGACTAAATTAAATGTAAGTGTAAATTTCTTTGAAGGCACAGGAGCGTGAGAGGAGTGGTGATCAAGGCTACTAAAAGCATTAGACGATGAGTGGTCTCTATTGCATTTCTGCCCTGCTCGTAGGGACAACTGGCACTATCTGAACACTGGAATTCTCCACAGTCCTCTGAATGAGATTGTTAAAGAAATAGAGGGTTTTGAGGAGTGACTGGGCTCTTCATTCTCTGAGTTCTTCCTGAGCACCTGCAGGGTGTGCTCTGCCAGGTGGGGTCTGGGAGCAGGAAGCGTGACCAAGCCTCTCTTCCTGGATGTGCCTGAGCCTGGCTCCTGTGCCACCCCTCGCCTTCCCCGGGCCCCACTGCTGAAGCTGCTGGAAGAGGGTGGAAGGGAAAAGGGGGGGTGTGTGCCAGCTTTCTTCCTCAGCTGGAGCTCAAGCCCACCTAGCACACATGGCTTCAGCATGGCAGCCGCCCCCTTCTGCCAGATAGGGACCCCTGAAGGGAGGGCTACCTCCTCCTTAGCCCGTGTGGAATTTTTTCCCCAGATGTGCAAGTGATTGGCACAGCCGATTTTAGGATGCGTGGGAGGACTGGATGAGAACATCCAGCAGACGCTCCATTTTTGCAGTAACAATAATAGTTACCATTTACTGAGTGCATCCTGTATGCCAGGAACAAGCATTAGCTCATCTAAATTAACTTGCCAAGGGCCACATCTCAGTTTATGCCTAAATTTAGCTTTGGGATAAAGTTGGGCACTATTTTCTCAGCTTGGATTAAGTAGAGTTTGACCTCTTCAATTCTACATTTTGGGAAGAGAGTGAAGCACATTTTCTCACTCCATTGCTGAGAATATTTTATCAGCATCTGTGGTTCAGATGGAAGGAATTTGGCCACTCGGAGTCAATATCCCAGGGCTGCCTGGGCTGACTCCTGGCTTGGTTGGTTCTGTTTCTCATCTGCTTGACTTGCTGGCTCCTGGATAACCGTTTCTTCCCCACAGGGAGGGTACTATGCACATTGCCAGTGCTGCAGGGAATTTGGTTCATCCAGGCAAACAGACTAGAAATGAAACATACAGAAAACCTCTTATTTAAAGTCTGAAAACATTTATGTTAATAGTGGACTTGGTGAGACTTTTCATTCCCTCACTTAGCATGAGGAAGGCAAGCGTGAGGACAGTGGCCTTTTAAAGCCTAACAGGAGTCTGATTCTCCAGGCAGAGCTGAGCTATGGCTCATTCTCAAGGGCAGTGTGTGATTTGAGCATGAAGTTTTGCAGCCTGGGTTTCTCTAATCAGAAAGCCACTACTTTTTGTGACTGCCAGCTTATCCTGTCTAAACCCAGGGGAAGTAGAAAGGGATTAGCATGCATTCAGCATCTATTATGTGTTTGCACTGTGCTGGGCACTTTTCATATGTTCTTTATTTCCTCCTTCATATTTATCTTCTTTGACCCAGACATTGAAGGGTTTATAAGAACAAGGAGTGTAGGGGGGAAAGAAGGAGGGGGTGGGCACAGAGAACCCACAGTTGGTGAGAAATCTGTAATGTGCTAGTTGATTTTGTTCTGTGAGATCAGGGCTGGCTCAGAGTCCTCTTTGCAATGAGGTAAATCACTGTCTATCTGGGGACCTCAGTGTAGACACCTAGTCAGGGCTAAAAACAAATCTGACCTTATTACTGCCCTTTAGTGGTTCTCCACTGCAAACTAAACAAAGAGCAGTTCCTCTGCCTTTCAACCGTTGTCCCTTTGTGACCGGGCCCCTCCCTTCTCCTTTATCGTCCTTTCTCAGTACCTCTCACTTCTCACTTCCTGCCCTAGAGCTTGCTGTACCTCCTCTCTAATCCATGTTTGAAGACTCCAGGCCTTTGCTCAAGTTATGTCCTCTCATTAAGATGCTCTTCCCATCTACATCTTCACCTGACCAAATCCTATTGTCTTTCAAGTGTCGTTCAGCTGTTGCCACCTTCTGGAAGCCATTCATGCTTTTCCTACCTCTACCTCTGCCAAGTGGGATCAAGTGCTCCTCTGTGGTCAGCCCACGGTAGACACTTTTCATAGTGCTTTTCACACTTAAAATTGACAGAACATTGATTACATTTGTCTTCCTCACTAGACTCTGACTTGATCTTTTATCATTAGTCTCTCATCCAATGTCTGGAATACAGTGGGTACTCACCAAGTGAATAAAATATTGTACTAAGCATCATGAGCATATGACTATATCCTGATGGCTACAAGAAACAGAAAACTGGACTCTGTTTCAGTGTTCCATCTTTTAATTCATTTTGTCCCTTTCCCTCCTATTCTCTTTAAGATGTTAATCATGGGCACCTGGGTGGCTCAGTCGGTTAAGCGACTGCCTTCGGCTCAGGTCATGATCCTGGAGTCCCGGGATCGAGTCCCACATCAGGCTCCCTGCTTGGCAGGGAGTCTGCTTCTCCCTCTGACCCTCCTCCCTCTCATGCTCTCTGTCTCTCATTCTCTCTCTCTCTCAAATAAATAAATAAAATCTTAAAAAAAAAAAAAAAGATTTAAGATGTTAATCATGATTATCTAGAAAGTGATACCTGCTAATTCATAGCCTGGTCAGCTGTGGGTCTGTTTATATTGACTTTAATTTTTGGTTACCAATCACTTTTCTCTGCATCTTTATATGGCTGGTAATTTGTATACTGGAAATTGCAGATGATGCATTGTAGAGACTCCAGATTAGGTTACCTTCTTCTAAACTTTGAGTTTTGTTCTGGAATGCAGTTAAATTACTAGCAGATCTTGATCCTATTGAGCCCTGATTTAGGTTTTGCTATGACAGATCTACTTCCATCTTTTAATTAATCCTAGGATATAGCCCTTACTCTTAGGATGTGGTTCTTACTCCTATATCCTGGTCTTTCTGGGGACCCAACTCAGTGCCCAGAGTGTTCACCAAAGTCTCTTTGAACTGTTTGTATTAGAGCTCCCAACATTTCCCCAGCACTGTGTAACCTAAAATTTCTGTTCAGCTCTCAGTATCCTCTGCTTTCCATAACCATTCTCTGCTAGACTTTCTGCAGTCTTGCCTTGCATGTGCACAGCTTAGGATTTTGCCAAAGACCTGAAGGAAATTTTAATGAAGAATTTTAGGGCTCCTTCTCTTAGCTCCCTCTTCCCTAATTTCCTATCACTGAAATTCCAACCACCTTCCCAGCCCTGAACTCTAAACTCTGTTGTTGTTTTTTTTTTATACCCATCAAGACTGCTGCTCCCTGCTCAGCTCCAATTCCTCTGCTCCACAGGGGGCTTACATTGTGTGCTTCTCTTCCTTCACGGATGATTGGTCTATGTTGGTTATTGACCTGTGCTTTCAAATAGTTTATAGATGGTAGGGTTAAGTCTGATACCAGCTATCCTACTATGGATAGGCCATAGGTCTTCACATGAACCATTTAAATAAAAATGCAGGTGCATCAGAATCACCTAGAGAGCTCCCACTAAATCAGAATCTTAAGAGTAAAGTGTGTGAAGCTATATTTTTTACAAAAACATTTCCGATAGTTCTGAAATAAGGCTAGGTTTGTGAACTCCCGTGGTAGGCACTGGAGCAGTGAGTTTGGAGAAAAAAGAAATCAGTATGGGCTCAGTTGGTCCAAGAAGGCATTGTGAGGAGATGACACTTTAATTGCATTTCAAAAGGTGGGAATAATTTGCATATTTGGGTGTGGAGCATATCATAGGGGGAAAGATGTGAGCACAAATATGGGGGTGGCAATGAGCACAGGATGATGTATTTGCATGGCAGTGAATAGCATATGGCTGGAAAGCATGCTTGGTGTAGGACTGTGGTATGAAATAATAGGGAAAGGCAGATTTGGACCAGTCGAGGAAGGAGGGAGTGCCTTGAATGCCAGAACAAGAAGACTGGATTTTGTTTGCATTGTAGATGACAGCAGCAAAAAGTGTGTGTGTGTGCATGCGCATGCGTGTTTTGACTGGGGGAATGACATGGTGAAAGCAGTATATTAATTAAAGCAGTGAACCCAGTGAGGGCAGATAGCTTGGTATGAGGGAGAAACTGGAGTCCGGGGAGACCAGTATGGAAGTGATTGCAGTAATATAGACAGGAGGGGCTGGGGGGTGCGTAGCAGCAGGAATGGAAAATAAAGGCATATTTCAGAGTTATTTGAGGGAAGAAAGAATGAATGGGATCTGGGGAATGGGGTAAAGATGTGGGAAGTCAGAAGAAAGTAAAAGTTTCCAAAGAAAAAGCACAGTAGTGGGAGATGCTGTAGAAAGAACATCAAGGGGATATTCAGATTGAGTTGAGTCACTAGGAATAGTCCAAAATTTAAGTGTGTATTTGGGAGATGATTTGATAGTGGTTTAAAAGCATGCACTGTGGAGTCATGCAGACCTAGATTTGAGTCTTCAGTATGCCATTTGAGTTTTCATTATGTGATGCTGGCCAAGCATCACATAATGAAAGTCGTTTATCTGTTTCCATAACTACAAAAAGGTGGTGATGATGGCATCCACTAACCCCCAGGGCTGAGGACTGAGACGATGCTATCAAGCTCATTGTGCAGAGCACCACACACACTTAGTATTGTCAGTTATCTGGGAAGTCATGCTTACAGGGAACGCTGGAGCAGAGGCCCAAATTGTATGGGAATTAGGTTCACATGGACACTGGATTCTAAATTCATCCCCACCACTTATAAGCTGTGGGATCTTTGGCAATTTGCTTCAACTCTTCATACTGACTTTTCAGCATGTTTAAGGTGGATGGAACAATACTTTCTTTGTAGCGTTATTATAAGGACTACATGAGGTCACCCACTCAAGGACTTGGTGCAGTACCTGCAGTACGGCTTGGCATGTGAAATGGGGAACACTACCCGTGTTATTGAAGTTGTGAGCGTGGATGGATTTTCAGGTAGGCAGAGCCTGTTGAATAAAAGGCCGAGGGCTGAGGGTCACGTTGTGAGACTGTCGCAGTAAGGGTGTGAGGCACATGAAAGGAGGTCTTGAAGGGGTAGCGAGAAGAGTGGGAGGTAAGTTTGGATAGATCAGCATAGGATTGGACAACTGGTCAACTTTCAAAGCAAGAGTGTTTCTATTGCTTTTGTTGTGCGGAGATGAGGTGTCGGGGAAGAGTGCAAGTGTGGACATGCTGGCACTCTAGGGAGAATTCTGTGGGGGGTGGAGGTCTGTGAAAGCAGGAAGGGGAAGCTTTGTGGTGTGTCTGCAGCCCCGTGGCCTGCCCCTGAAAATGACCTGGTGCAGGGGCCAGAGGAAGGGAGTTTCAGAAAGGTTCACGTCAGATTGTGATGAGAGACCAAAGGGAAGGCGTGGCAGAATGAAGAACTCAGAAAGGCAGAGATGGTTGGTTTTCCCTGTGGGTGCAGACTTAAGGAAGTAGTAAAGGTAGTGCCTATTACAAGGAGTTAGGGAGGAAGTGGGTGGAGGGAAAACAAAGGCAGCAGGAGCAGAACATACTTCTAGAAATCTAATGGTGACAGGAAAGATAGCTGGAGTGAAGCTCTGAGCACACTGGAAGGTGGAGCAACAGGGTTAAGAGCTTCAGCACTGGAACTCAGCCTCCTGGGTTTGAATCGCAGCTCTGTCACTCATTAACTGTGTGGCTTTGGCAAAACTAATTAACCTCTCTGTGCCCAGCCTGTAAAATGGAAATGATAATATTGGGGGTTAATATCTGGGAGATAATTATGATTTTAAGAGGATTGAATGTGTTAGCATAGTGCTTCACACATAGTGAGCATTCAGCAAATGTTAGTGGCTATTACTGTTGTTACCACTGTCATTGCTCTGTCATTGAGAGAAGTTGAGAACGAGAGCAGAAGATGGAGAAAGGCAAGACAAGAAGAGGTGCAATACTGTTGTTCATATAGTCTGGCTCTGAAATACAGAGGCAACACCTAGAGGAAGTCTCCTTAGACTCGACCACACACTCTGACTGCAGGACCACCGCTGTGGGCAACATTTCGCACTCATCTACTCAGGACGATACCATATGGGAGCCATGGCTTACCAACAGGACTGTCTTGGCAGTAGTTGGGCTCAGGTGTCAGGAGACAAGAGCCGCAGTGGGCAGCTGCAGAAGCTGATCTGCCTTATAAACTCCATGCCCCACGGGAGCCAATATCTCTTGTAACAACTTCATTGGCACAGTTTCCAGGGCCCCTGCAATGGACGTGCCAGTTACAGGAGTCATCAAACTCAGGGAAGCCCAAGGGATGGGGTCCCCATCAGGCATTCATAGTTCATCCATCCTCCTTCTAGGCCAGATAGTTTACCAGTCACGGTGGGTGTTCTTACCATAGGCAACATGATTTAGTAACATGTTGTCATACACAGTCTTTCCCTGTTTCCAGGGAAACAGAATGGAGATATTAAATGAAGGTCAGATTATCATGCAGAAGGGGAAGGAGTTTTTGTTCACTCCTTGCTCACAGTGGGATATGTGTCTGTTTTATAGAGAAACTGGGACTCTTCTAGATGTGAGCAACATGTTAGAATGCTAGATCTGAAATTTGGGAATTAGGGAATTTAGGGTATGAAAAGTTTAAGCAATGTGCTAGGGGACTGATAGCATGTCTACAGGTTAGAGACGGAGCCTGGTCAGTGAAATCGTTTGGCATCCTGGCTGATTCAGTGATAAGGTCTCCCAGGTACCCAGGCTGAGCCAACTTCCCTAGAGCAGCTAGATTTATGGTGAAAGATAAAAATTGCTTGCCTTCTATACAACATATAAAAGTATACCAGTCCACATGCTGGAAACCTACAGGAAAACAGCAGAGCCCAGAGCACCTCCTCTCCCTTAGTAGGTATTTATTGACACCTACAGTCTATTGGGCACAAGTCCTAACTGCCTGCCCTTTACCGGCATAAAGGTGGTTTCTCAGAACCCAGAATGCCCATGACCTGCAAGCCTTGCAGATACAGATGAGGCAAGGTGTCAAACTCTCTCCAGGGAGGAATTCTAGGAACCTAGAAACTAGGTCCACACTTGGAGTCCTTTATTTTTTCTCCTTTTTCTCCTTTTTTCCTTTAGCAGGAGAGCTTGCAATCCTAGGAGAGCAGATCATTGCAAACCAGGGTTGAACGGTCTTATGGGTCCTGGGGTCTGTATGTTGCCCTGTTCTCATGAGAATTTATGCCCCAGCATCAGTTAGAGTTCATGTGATTGCAGAACCGTAAGGTGAAGAAATTAGTCTTCGGTTCCCTCGCACTTCTCATTCCCTCTCCCTTTGTACCTCTCCTGACCTGGACTCCTCTGCCACCTCAGTTTGGATCTCACCCCTGGGTCATGCTCACAAAGGGCCTTGCTTTCTCACTGAGCTGTTTCTGTATCCACAATAAACTAATTCCAGGGGGTGCTGCAGGAATAATGCATTTTAATAGGAGTCTCTCCTGAGTGAAAAACCTTGAAGAGCCAAAGAGACTGAGTCTAATAGTGAAAGAGTTGGGGAAGGGAGAGAGGATGGGGAAGGGAGGGTCTGGAAGCAAGGCAGGAGAGAGTGAGTTCCTGGTCGGGCCACACTGGTAGGTCAGGAGGGCACTGGTGCCCTCAAGCATAACTCTGAAAGGGCGTCCTGTGTGGGCAAGGGCACCCCCAGCGCCCATCTGTGTATGTGAAGGTGGAGGAGGTGGGAGGATGCACAGGTGTCTGGGTCATGTCTGTGCAGCGCCTTGTGGTCGCTGTGGGGATGCATCTTGGGGAGGGGGTACTGAGGATGTGTTTGTATTTGAGGTGCAGGTGTGATTCCTATTAGCCCGCAGTGATTTTGCAGTAAGGTGAACTTACTGCAATTTTAAATCCACTAAATGAAAACATTAGGGAAATATATATATTAGAATATGTTCACTATATGGATTTTGAAATCTATCAGGTGAGTAACAAAGCATAAAACCGTTATTTTATTTGAATAGCACTATTACCCTATGGTCCAAATAGTGTAAATTGTTATCCTATTTTGCAGATAAGGAAATGGAAGCTCAACCCAGTCACCTACCTTGTCAAAATTTATACAGCTGAGTCTGTACTAGAACCCAAGATTTGGAGGCTCTGTTCTTTGTACTCGAACACACATAAAAGCTTGTTGTTGAATTGACCACATACCACATGTCCCAGAGGTAGCAAGGTTCACCAGCAAGGCGTTGTTAGCACTGTTTACAGCATAAGCTTTTATGGCTGGGTCACTCCTGTGTACAAGCAGGGTCAAGGAGACACAGGTGACATTGGAATGTGCATATTTAGGCAAAGAAAATCCATTGGTTGCCTTCTATCCTCTTAATCAACCTATCAGAGCTGAGTATGAGCAACTTTAAAACCAATATAATCTATCATTGCAGACAGTGTAAAATACTAACAGTAGGTGGTAAGGTGGTTTGAAAGTTAAACTCTAAGTCAGATACCATTGCTAAATTTGGCAAATGAAGGAAAATAAGCCCAAGATCCTTATTTAATTTCTTTGCTCTATGAAATAGTTTATGCTTCATTAAAAACAGAATAGAACAATAATAACCTTTTAGCCATCCCTATCTTTGTAAGAAAAGGGGAAAAAGGTTTCTGTTTATTTTCCTAATTTGCATTTAAATAGATTCTTTTTATCATTTATTATATATTAAGAACCAGATCTTTATATTTTCACTGAGTTTTAGCCAGCATTAAAAAAAATTACTTAGTTTAGTTAAAAGCAAAACATGAAAAAGAAAAAAAAATAAAAACCCAAGTAGCTTACATGTAATATCTATCTTCTTAATGAGACAAAACTATGTTAGTTTCTGAACAAAGAGATAAAATTTCATTATTTAGACATGAACTTTCCTCTTGGAGGAATTTTGTTGTTCTATTACATTTTGTTGAACCTACCATTTGTAGCCTCTCAAAAAAGAAAAAAAAAAAAAAGATGGATGAAAATGTTTGAAACTACTGTGGAGATATTTTCTTTAGTTTTATTGTGTTTTTCTTTAGATCTTTGGGTCAGTCTAGTTCAAGTGTCTTCCAGAGAGCCCAATTCAAATAGATCAAATCATAAAATGACCTGGCTGGAAGGGAGCTTAGAAAGGACCAGCTGGTCTAGGGATTAGCAACCCCAGAGCCTGTGGCCAACTCACTCATGCATTCATTTCACTGAGAAGTATTTATCGAGAGTAGTGCAACTGTTTGAATCAGGTGTCCCCAGGCCCTGGTGGGCAGGGGTGAGGGGAGAGGAGCAGGCTGGGTATTGGAGAATGAATGGCCCTATGTGAAGGATAGCACATTACCTCATCTGGAGCCTCATAGGCCCTGATGGCTGCCTTTTAGGGGGTAACTGCCCTGGGGAGCCCAGGCGCAAGAGGTCCTATAGCTGTGTGCAGGAAGCAGAGCAGTGTCCCAAGAGCCTGGCTCAACGGGCACTCAGTGAATGTGCATTGGGTGGAGTGAATGAATTCTAGACTCTGGGCTTCACTTCTTTGAGCCTGTTTCCCATCTATAAAATAGTCCTGATGGATGCAATGAAGTGTTTGAATGGACATATTAGGTAGAAGCTACATATGAGCTATGGAAGGACCGCCCCGAGGAACCATCATCCCTTGACCTGAAAGATTTCAGAGTCCTTAAGGGGGAGTAATAGAGTAGATAATTAGTTAGACCTGAGCTGGAGGCAAGGACAATGATAATAAATAGGTTGCACATTAGAAGCCTGGGGGCACAACATCCTGACCTTGTGGCTTCCAAGACCTTGGGACTGACAGATGAAGAGCCCCGAGTGTAGAACATGCTCTCCTCTTCCACCTCTGCCCCAGGGTAACCTCAGCCCCGCCCCATGGAGAAAGGCTGCCATGAAGGTTCTGGTACCAAACTTATCAGGGTCAAAAACTCCACCCCCCAGCCTGTGAGAGAAGTCCCCCAAATAATTGGAAATAGCCTCCATTAGAGATCACCCCACTGTACATCACCACTCCTCCCAGCCCAGAAAGACCCACTAAATATCCAATCCCAACACAACCTAGGGGCCAGTTCCCCTTCACAGAACCTTGCCTGCTCTCCCCTAGAGAGTGTACTGTTGCTTTAATAAAACAGTTTTCTGCTTTCACTTTGGGCACCAATCTCTAATTCTTTATTGCATTAGTGCCAAGAGCCGAGACACAATGCTTTTTGCACTGACAGACATTTTGAACTCTAACACACCAGACAAATGTCAGGGCTGAGACTAAGAAATGCCTCTCTCTGGCTATCAAATAATGCCAGTTTTCTCACTGTCATTCTTTTCTTCAAAGGTTAGAAATGTAAGTTGCAGCAATGAATATACATACCTTCTGGTGCAGGAGACTCATTAAAACTATTTATTCTGAATGAAAAAAAATATATATTTCATATGTTTCCAAATTGTGCTTGAATCTAAAGCAGGAGCTTACCTCCTTTCTGGGAACCACTTATCCCTTGCAAATGAGGAGGAACCCAGAACTGAGACTTGCCCATAGTCTCATAGGGAATTAGTGACAGAACCAAGCCTGGAACCAGCCTAGACCTCATCCTGCTCGGTGCACACATGCCCCTGAGTGCACACACACATGCACGTGTGCATATATGCACACGCATTCTCTTCACTGCCAGAGGCACTGAATGCAACAGAAATGACCGTGACTGTTGCAGAAGGCCAGGCTCGCAAGGGTGCGAGTCGTATACCATTAGGCAGTAGACTCAGGCCCAGAGAAGACTTGAGACTGTCTCTTGGAGAGACTGCCTTGGAGAGACTCTAGATTCTGATATCACATGGGACCATCTGATCCCCAGACTAGGTCTTTTTCTTTCTTCCTGAGATATGTGTCACCTCTTTGGAGCACTGCCTCCAGCACAGTTGATCTTGCCAGAATCCCCGGCCCCTGGAGAGCTGCTGGGATGCTCCAAGGTGGAGGCAGAATCCGGCTGAATGGCCTGGGCGCTGACGTTGCACGAGAAGCTCATTCAGAAAGGTGCACAGTTCCTCCGGTGCTCCCTCCTCTTGCCTGTCCTTTAGCTCCCTTCTCTCACTTTCCACCCTAACTGGCCCCCGTCCAGCAATCCCTGCTCTGTAGCCCGGACCAGGCACCAGGCAATCTCATCATTCTGGGGCTAGCACGTAACTCCACTGCTAATTTGCATATCTAGATAGTCATCGAATAGAAAATACAGGGAAGGTCACTTCTTGGCCACTGGGATATCCAAGAAAGTATATGGAGTGAGTGCTTTTCATCACAAGTTCCATGGACTTCAGGCGTTTCGGATTTTCATTAACTTTATTGATTCTTTTGTCAATAAAGAAAAGAGATGAGAAATTATTTTAAAATGGGGTTGAGAGGCAGAATTTTAAAGATCAAAAATTACAGAATAAGATTCCTCTACACTCCTCTACACTTCTTTTGTCCTTAATAATAATTGGGGGGGGGAGTCCCCATGGGACTGACTGCAGCTGGCTGATCCAGGATAGTGCACACAGCAGATGTTGACCCAGCCTCTACAGGAGCCCCCAGCCGGAAACATCCTCGGATACTCGAAAGTGAAAAGTGATACTTTCATCCTTTCTTTATTATCCAGATAGGTAGCTGGGTGTGATGCGGGTAATGCAAAAGGGAGAATCACCTCCAAATCATGCATGTTTGCCTTCAGAAAGTGATGGGTTTATACTTACGTTTAAGTTGTCACAGCCTTGATGTCTCTCACCTGACCTCCGGGCACGTAGTCTCACTGCCCACAGCGCACTTCTGCTTGAAACTCTTGTAAGCCTCTCAAACTTGGCACATCTAAAACAGAACTCGCTATCTCCCGACTCCCATCCCAGCTTCTTATCCTCCTCTTTAGGTAGCAGCTGCAGTGGCAACTTTCCTACAAGGACCCACGGTGCCATGCCAGACACTTGGCTGTTCCTTAGCTCTTCCTCACCCTCCCTCCCCCAAACAACTGTGAGTCTTCATCCCTTTCCTAGGAGCTCTCAAGCCTGCCTGCTTTGCAGACTCCCCTGCCACGCCTCTAAGTCAGGCTTCCAGGTTCCCACCGCACCCTTCACCAGGATTACTGCGACAGCCTCCTAACCCTTCTCTCTGCCCCTCCCGTCCACATCCCACACTGCGATCAAAGCTCACATCACACTTCACTGCTTGGCTTAAAACCTTCCACGCCGCTTGCTGCCCACAGAATATGGTCCAGGTTTCCTAAAGCCTATCTCCAGGGCTCTCCGTGGTCAGCTGTCCCGGCTACCTCTCCAGCCCTATCTTCTCCTCACGTCAGACCTCAGAGGCACAGCTGGGATGCTTTCAGAGCCCTCCACACACTGGGCTGCCCCACGTTCTGCTTCTTTGGTCTCCCCATTGCCTGGAGCTCACATCCCTCTCATTTCCTCTACCTAGCTAATTACTACTTCAGCTGGGCTCAACTCAGGTGACACCGCCTCTGGGAAGCCTTCTCTGCTCTTCCTTGTCCCCACTCCATTAAGGGTGGGTGCTAGCTTGGTAGAACATATGGGACTTTATCTTGATAGATTTTTTTTTTCAAGCCGTGATTTTTTTCAAGTCCTATGCCATATTGTACTAACATTATATCTGAACCCTTGTCTGCTTTCCACATTGGTCTTTAAACCACTTAAGCTCAAGAACCATTTAGTCACTTTTGCTTTTCCCGCCTTGGACAGTGCCTGACACACAGCAAGTGTCCTGCAAGTGTTGGTTGACCATAACTGAAAAAGTAAAGTCACTTTGCTGTTTGAAGGGAAATAATAAATGAGTCTGGGGTTCTGCCTCCAGGAAGGCTGGAGCTTCTCAGCCTGCACCTGTGCTTCGCTCCTCCATGCTCTACTCTGCAGCTGAGCCCGTCCCCAGTGCAAGTAGAGCAGTCCTCTTTTCCAAAGGCTTCACACCTTTCCTGGCTATATCACTTAACTGCACTTGAATGATAAAGAGGATTTCTTGGCTCAGATACTAAGGAAGTCCAGAGACAAGGCAGAGATCAGGCAAAACTCAATCAGGGATCTGCCTGTTTCCTGCCATTCTTTTGGCTACACCCTTTCTCTGCTCATGGCTTCACCCTTAAGCTGCCAGCAGAATGGCTGCAACAATTTGAGGCTCAGGGTCACAATGAGAGTATCAGAGGGAGAGAAATTATATCTAAAGAAGTAGGGTTCTGTTTTCCCAGAAGCTTCCAGGCAGGCATCCTCCCATGTTTTATTGTACTGAATCAGATAGCATTCCTATTTCTGAGACAATTCCATTGGCTGGGAAATGTCCTACACTGATTAGCTTAGATCTGGTGTCCTGAGGATGGATAACCCTTAGAGTGACCCCTCCCTTGGAATTGGGGTTCTGGTGAGCTCCCCTTAACGTGTGTGGGCTGCCTGGGAGAGAGGTAGAAGCCTAAACAAACAAACAAAAACAAAAAAACAAGGTACAGAGCTAAGGGGAGGAAAATAGCTCAGTGCCCACTGTGCCAGTCAGAACTCAGCCTAACCTTAAAATCCTCCTCTTCTGGTTCCTGACAGATTATAGCAGAGACCCTGGAATTGGGAGACTACAGAGTTATAAGAAAAGGTGGCTTATTCTAGAGTCGATTCAACAATGTGTGTGGCTGGGCGATGTGATATGGGACAGGGCATGTTAGGGTGCCCTGTTGCTTCCAACAAGGATTTCTCTCTTCTTCTAGTGCAGTAGGGAATGGATTCAGCCTCCAGGTTGTGTCCTCAGCACTTGTCCCTAAAGCAAACATGGGGCCCTTTTGAGGCTTTCTAAATGTTTTTACAAAGGGGAGGTAGATAGGGATAATACAAACAGCTGCTTCTGCCATCTCAGTGATTCTCTTACTCATTTTCTCTTTCTCCCTTAGGCTCTATAGGGTAACACAGAGGCTGATGATACATCCTTATGCTAAAAGTGAGGGCTTTCCTGGGACACCAGGCTGTGGGCCACCCCCACTCTGAGAATGATGACTGGTTCTCACTGAGCACCAGTAGGAGCACTCTTTTTTTCCTTCCAGTAGCTCTGAAAGTTTTGTACTCTTGGACCCATGGCCCTTCTGACTACTGTGTACCTTCTCATCCCCTCTAGATGTTTGACTGGATAAGCCACAACAAGGAGTTATTCCTCCAGAGCCACACGGAGATCGGCGTGAGCTACCAGCATGCCCTAGACCTCCAGACGCAGCACAATCACTTCGCCATGAACTCCATGGTGAGTGGGGGCCTGTTCTCAGCACTGCCTCTGGAGGCAGGACAGTGGGCGTGGGGGAGCGGGGGTGGGGTAGAAGGAGGAGGGAGGGGTAGAAGCAGACTTGAAACCTGAGTAAGAGGGAGGGACTCTGAGCAGGAGGACTCTTTAGCACCCCATGGGGATGTGTGCAGGACATGGGGCCAGCCAGCTGTGCCTATAGCAGATCGTGGCCCATTTCTGCCTCCGGACTCTGCTTTACTTGGTGAAAGGAAGGTGCTGGGGTTGTAGGAAGCATTTGCTCAGCACAGGACGATAAGGGATAGTTGCCGGTTCCACTCTGCTGATTTAACCAACATCTTTTGGTCCCTAGCACATGTGAGTCACTGAGCTGGGATGGAGAAGGACCTCAGGCTCACTGGAAATGTTTCATTGGAAATAGTTGAGTGAATCAGGGCTGTTTATACTGGAGAAGGGGAGCCTTAAGGGACATGCAGTTGCTGCCTTTAGATATTGGAAGGGCTGCCTTTGGAGAGAGAAGGCTAGAATTGCTTTGTGTCGGTCTAGGAGGGACCGTCTAGGGGAGTGCACTTGGAGGGGGAGGCAAGATGGCTCAGGGAGATGGGATGCATTGGGGGTTAGTGAAGTCCCCAGGTTCAAGAGTGTTCAAGTGGACACTGAATTCACAGGAATATTTGCTAGCTGTGTGGTCATAGGGAATTTACTTCTCTGGCCTTCAGTTTCTTCACTCATAAAATGGAAATAATAGCTACCTTCTAAGGTTGTTGTGAGGATCCCATGAGTCAATTATAAGTCAGTTGGAGTTGTGCCTGGTACATAGTAGATTATCAGTTAATATTGGTGTGATAATGGTAGTGATGATGGTGATATAGAAGTCTAGTCCAGATAAAACCTGTGACCCCTTGTAAACCTAACACTTTGGGATACTGTTTTTCCATATGGTTGCCCCAAGACTTTTTTTCAAAATCTTCTCTGCCCTTAGAACCTGCTGTATTGAGATGCCTGTAGCCTAATTATGCCTCAACTTACCTCCCTCTGTTTTTCTGCCTACTCGTTTTACTTGTGCTCCTTGTCCAAAAGAATAGTTCCACCATCCCCCATATATCTGAACACCAAAGACACCTTCTTATTTGAACCAGTGGTGCTGAGAGGGGGACAAGTGTTAGAAAAATGTAAACATGGAGAATCACAGAGGCCAAAAAGCAAGAGAATTTCATTTTCTACCAGGTTGTTTTAAATACAGTATGTACTAGACTTCATGTACTGAAGAAGAAACAAATTTGGCCTTAAGTTGTTCGGTATCTAGTTGGGGCAATAACCCAATCGTGGTGCAGCTTGATACGTGCAGTGATAGAGAAACGCTGAGTTAACTGAGAACCCTAATATCTCAGTGGTTTAAAGCAGCAGGGATTTATTTCTTGGGCCTATCACGTGCCCGTCACTGGCTGGTAGAAGTTCTGCTCATCACTGGCACCCAGGACTCAGGCTGACCAAGCAGCTGCTGCTTCAGATGCTGCTGGTTGCCCCATACAGGCTGGCTCTGAAGCCTCCACTTAGAGGAGTGACACATGCCACATTCACTCACACCTCATTAGCTGACGCCAGGCATACGGCCACATCGAACTTGCTGGGTGGAGATATATGGTCCTACCATGTGCTGGGGAGGAGAACGTAGGGCATCTGTGAATAGCCCTGATGACTAGGCCAGGGAACCGTAGCAGGGTGGAAGGTAGAGACGAGCATCACGAAATTAGCAGAGAAAGCTAACTGTGGCCGCAGAATAGAAGGTTGTGGGACCAGGCAGGGAAAAGATCAACATGATTTTGTTATCAGTTTTTGCCTACAACAGACTTGTGTCTTCATCTAAATGTAAAGACTCATTTCCTTCCACCCAGTCTCCTATAATTATGTCTCATCCCTGGCTCACTTTAGTCGCAGAGAAGCAAAGCAATTGATCACAGGTGATTAAGAATGTGAACTCAAATCTAGTCAAGTTTGATTATCTGGGTACCTTGTGGACTTTCCCTGGTGCATTTGACAAATTCTGTGTCAGATTCTTCATGTCACCCAACTGCTTGGCCCTAAGACAGACAGACTCATTTTAATAAGAAGCGAAGACAAACATAATTAGGGAGGTAAGTCTGCCACGAAGCCCCTCAAAACAATGAACTACAAAGCTAAATAGAGCCGTTGGCTTTGAATTATCCACACCACTGCTCCTCTCTGTTAATATGGATCGCTGAGAGTTAATGGCACAACAAAAACCTTCCTCCTGACAAATTTACTTTTGAAGTTTTCATTTTCAGGACAAAAAACAAGGGAGGAACTTTACTGAAGGGAAACATCTTGTGGAGCTGGGAGAGAGAGAAGAGGAGATTTAATATACAATATACAATAGCCAGTTAGCTTGTTCAGCGCATCTCGTAGTCTCCCATGGCCAACTGTGAAGGCATGTCGCTCGCAGAGGCCTCCTTGCACTGATTAGGCTGGCTCTCCTCTCTGGCTGGAGGGCGAGGCAAGGGAAACCCCAGGGTTGTTTGATCAAATTGCCTGGGCTCTGTGTCTTTGTTAACCAGTAGGTTTACAGGTTTGTTATTAAAAGCAACTCCCACAAAGAGGGATGTCAGCATCCCAAACAGGTGAAAGGAGGGAATTACAGACTCCTTTTCTCTGGCCTGAGTGATGGATGTTGCTGCCAAGAAACAGATGAATGCAAGCAGCTACTGCTGGAGCCCAGTGACTATAGAATGATCCGCTACTCAGGGCAAGTGGGGATGTGGATTGTTCTGTAAATTCACTGAGGCATTTCTGTTTCTGTTCTTGGAAATTATATACCCACCTATACATACACCCACAAATCTGTCCATGTAAATGTACCTGTAGCGTGCTTTGTTTCAGGTTATAGGTAAGTTCTTTTGGTATTCATTGCTGAAATAGGCCAGTGATTCCATTCCATACCTTTTGGGGAGGTCACAGACCCCTTGAAATCTAATGAAGCTTGTGAGTCCTCTCCTCAGAGTAATATGTAAATGAACACATTTTTTTTTTTAAGATAATTTCAGGGGATTCAAGAGTATCCTAAAGCCTATCAATCAACCGCCCCGGTTTAAGATCTTAAGAACTTCATGATTTCTTCATGTATTCATTCCACAAATAATTAAGGATCAGATATTGTGCTGGATGTTGGGCATATGGTGGTGAATAAAAGAGAGATGGTCTGCTCCATGGAGAGTCCAGTGGAGAGACAGATGTTTAATAAATAATCTCACAAATAAATATATAATTATAAACCAATAAGTGTTATGTTGGAAGAGTAAGGTATGCTATGATAGAGTATAATAAAAGGAACTCAATTTAAATGGGGAGTCAGGTACATTTTTAATTGATAGTCAACCCTGACTTAAAGCTCATTGTTCTTTTATTGATAGTAATTAACAGTCTGTGAATTAACTCTATGATGGATCAAAGAACTTATAATTAAAGAATTCCTAGGTATATTGTTTTATAAATAAAATTAATCAACTTGTAATTTATCTGGTTTTTAAGTTTTGTTTTCATGTGTCTAATTTTATATGCTGGTTAAAGACCCAACTCCAGCTGAGGTGACCACTACTGAGAAATAATTGCATATCATTAAATCATGGAAGAAAAGCCAGAAATTTCCTAAGTTCTATCAGTGAATTGGTACCAATAAAGGCCATCAATTATTAGCACAACAAGAGTGTGGGAGTGATACCCTACAGAGTAAAAGTATATGAGCAACTCTGAAAGAAAAAGGTTAAAATTGGTTGATCTTTGGATTTTTGCCATAGCATGTTTTTTTTTTTTTTTTTTTTTTTTACAATTCCCACTGGGAAATTCTAGTTTTTTGATCTTCAAAATAACAACAGCAATGATAATGATAATAATAATACTAATAATAATATCATCCTACCTACTAAACCTAGTAGGAAAATATTCTCAGGCTTCTTACAGTGCCACAGAAAGCCAGGTTTCTTGAGCTCTCGGAGGCCCTTCTCTTGCTTAATTGTGCCTGTTGTTGTGGAATCTCTTCTCACAAATTCTCTTTCCTCTGAGTGTGCTCTTCTCTGATGGGAGTGTGGACAGATGGAAGTAGGGCTGAGCTGTAATATGCAATGTAACAATCATGTAGCCATCCATGTTCTATTTCTTCATGAAAAAGACACAGGAGTAAATCCAAATGTAATGCAGTCTTATTTACAATTCTAATTAGATGGTTCTTTGGGAAAAAAATTAATTGCTAATGGCTTCTTTCTAGAGTTCTAAAATATGAAATGGTGTTCATTTTCTATTATTATGACTGTGAGGATTCACATTAGTGATAACCATGTGCAGCTGGGTGGTAGGAATCCTTTCTGCTATAGCATGTTTGATAGCTGCTTTAATCCTATTAATTTGTTCACCAGAGGCACATATTGCCATTTGTGTGTAAATCAGACCAATTGCAGCAAAGACTGTGGTGTCCTTTCTCTTTGTTTTGAGGGAAAATTACAAATGGTAGCACCAAGGAAAAGTCAAATCTGGTACAAGAGAAATAAAGATCCTGAGGCAGATCTCCTGACCCCAATTTGAGAAGCCTTGCTCTGGGGTCATCTGTCATCTTTGATGCTTGGCATTCCCAAACCATGATTCTGTAGCACTTTCCCAGCCCCAAACACAGAGCACTTTTTATAATAACAATGTTTCTAGATTTCAGTGTAAACACACATACACACACACTATTGTGGTGTTTAAATAGCCAGTATTTGATCCTGCCATAGCTGCAAAGCACCTTAGTAAACATAGAACCTGTTTAAAGAAGAAAAAGATGAAGAAGAAGAAGAAGAGGAGGAGGAGGAGGAGAAGGAGAAGGAAGAAAAAGAAATCTATCTTATCTGGTGTGCATTTGTCTTTATAGTACAATTTTTTTCAAAGAATCACATAGTGAGGGGTGCCTGGGTGGCTCAGTTGGCTGGGCATCCAACTCTTAATTTTGGCTCAGGTCATGATCTCAGGGTCCTGGGATTGAGCCCCACATGGGGCTTTGTGCTCAGTGGGGAGTTTGCTTGAGGATATTCTCTCTCCCTCTGCCCCTCCCACAACTTGCACAAGCTCTCTCTCTCTCAAATAAATTAATATTAAAAAAGAATCATGTAGTGAGCTTGCTAAAAATGCATATTTCTTTTGGCTCCCACCCTAGTCATAGACAATCATAATCTCTGGAGGATGGGGCCCTAGGAACTTGCATTTTTAACAAGTTCCCCCAGGTGATTTATATGCACATTGAAGTTAGAGGACTGTTGTTCTGTGGAATCTATAAGTATGAAACAGTCACTCCCTAAAATAAAACATCAAAGGTCTGAAAGACAGTCCACTTACAGCATGATAACATGAGAAGCTCCACAGACCCACTCTCCTGGGAAACTGGTAAAAATTATTTAATTTAATTTAATTATTTTGGGGGGGAAATTATTTTACAACACTATTTAAAGTCTCTGGAAATGGTCCTAAGTGCATTCAGCAAATGAAGAAATGTTTATTCAAGAAAATCTACTAAAACTCAATAAGAACATTGAGTCTGTGGTATTTGAACCAAGACCCACTCTCTCCCTTTCCCTTCCCAGTTCAGTAAGATGAAATTGCCCTCCAAACTGGTGCAACCAAGAACACAGGGCCCCCAACTCCCAGTTGAAGGACTGTCATCACTGGACATTTCTTATCCTGTCCCAAGCTACCTGTTGCTGAAGCTAAGTTCTGGGTGAGTGTGGCCAAGCAGGGGGAATGCCTTCTTCTGCCTAGCTCCTACTCATGGAACAGAGGCTCTACCATAGGTGCAACACTGCTGAGAGTCCTAGGGCCCCAATCTCCCTTTCCACAGCTTGTAAGGCAGAGGTTCCATGCTGGGAGAGGCAAACTGAAGCCTGAGGCTACTCATCCTATTCACTGACTTCTCAGCTGCTAAAGTTGGGGGGTGGGGTGTCACTCAGGAAGTACACCATTGTCCCTAACTCCAGCCCCAGAGCCATGGCTCAGAGATTTTCCCTGTGGGTGGAAGCATTAGAACTAAAACAGAGAGCTCCAAGTCTTTTCCCAAGGGAACTGACCTCATTTGCAACAGAAAGTGGAGAAGTTTAAGCCAACAGCAGTCTCAAACATACCCTTAAGGAGATTCTGGTGAAAAGCAATTGGGAGAAGATTGGTAGAGTCATTGGAGATACAGGATAAATAGTAGGCAGGCTAGTTTGCTAGAGAGAACTGGGGAAAGAGACCTTTTGGATACAGAACAAATCTCAAACACAGACCTCACAGATTCTCCCTTCAGAGGAGACTAAATTTGGTTGGATAGGTCTGTGGAGCATTTTTATGCCCCAGGACATTGTCAAAAATAATAGAATAATCACCTGGCAATTAGTGGAATTCAATAGCTACAAGTGGTCAGAGAAAATTAAAGAGAGCACTACCAAGACCACTGTCATCCCAGGGTGACCATGGGAATACCCAAGGCAGTACCACCTGGGGAACAACATCTGAGGTCACCCACTGTGGGAGCTGAAGTGGAAATAGTCTTCACTAAAATAGTCCAGCCAGTCACAAAACAAATAAACAAATAACAATAACAAGCCCCAGAAGTAGGAGATTAGGACCCAGAGTGCTATAATGTATTATCTAAAATGTCCAGTTTCCCCCCCAAAATTATAAGACATGCAAAGGAACAAAAAAATATAACCAGGAAAAAAAGAAAAAAAAAAAAAAACACACACAGATAAAAAGCATACACTGGAAAGAGCAAGCAACAGAAATTGCTGGTGAGAGTGACCAGATGTCAGATTTAACAAAAATTTCAAAGTATCCATTATAAATGTTTTTTTAATGAAACTGATAAATTATTGAACACTACATCTGAAACTAATGATGTACTATAAGTTGGCTAATTGATCTTACATAAAAAAATGAAGCTAAAGGAAACAATGATTGAAGAAGTAAAGGAAGGTTTGATGATAATGTCTCCTTAAACAGAGTGAAGAGTTGGAAATTATAAAAGTGAACCAAAAGGAAATTCTGGAGTTGAAAAATACAATTACTGAAATGAAAAATTCACTAGAAAAGCTCACCAGTAGATTTGAACTGTCAGAAGAAAGAATTAGCAACCTTGAAAATAGATCAATATAAATTATATAATCTGAAGAATAGAGAGAAAAGGAATGAAAAAAACCAGGACCTCAGAAAAATACGGTATAACAGTAAGTATACCAACATATGCATAATGGGAGTACTAGAAGGAGAGGAGAGAGAGAATAGAATAAAAAATATTAAAGAAATAATGGCTAAAATCTTCCGAAATTCATTAACAAACATTACACAGCCAGGAAGCTTAGGAAGCTCTAAGTCAGATAACTGCAAAGAGACCTACAAACAGACACATCATAGTAAAAATACTGAAAGCAGGAGCACCTGGATGGCTCAGTTGGTTAAGCATCCAACTCTTGATTTCAGCTCACGTCATGGTCTCAGTGTCCTGAGATCAAGCCCCATGTGGGTCTCCACACTGGGCGTGGAGCTTAAGATTCTCTCTCTCTCCCTCTCTCTCTCTCTCTCTCTCTCCTCCCTCTCCTTCTGCCCCTCCCCCCTCTAAAAAATACTGAAAGCAAAGACAAAGAGAAAACCTTGAAAGCAGCATAAGAAAACGGACTTGTCACAAGGGAATTCCAATAAGTTTAATAGCTGATTTCTTATCAGAAACAATGGAGGCCAGAAGAAGTGAGATAATATATTCAAAGTGCTCAAAGGAAAATACTGTCAACCAAGAATCCTACATCCAGCAAAGCTAGCCTTCATAATGAAGGTGAAATAAAGATATCCTCAGCTAAACAAGTACTGAGAAAAGTTGTTGCCAGCAGACACACTTTATGAGAAATTATAAAAGAAGACCCTAAACAGTAATTTGAATCCACACAAAAAGACAAAGAGTACCAGTAAGGGTAATTATGTAACTATAAAAGACAATATAATGCATATTTCTTTTTCTCTTAGTTGATTTAAAAATTAATTGTATAAAATGTGTATAATGTGCTGTTGGGCCTGTAACATACAGAAATATATGTGCCAGTAAAGCACAAGCGGTGAGTGGAAACAAAGCTGTATTGGAATAAGGAAATTACTTCATATGGTAACTTGAATCCACAAGAGCAAATGAAAAGATCCAAAAATGATAAATAAGGACGTTAATATAACAAAAGCTATAAATATATACTTATTCTTTTTTCTTGTTCCTGCTTCTTTAAAAGACATGTGTAAAATAGATAATATAACAATCTAACTTTAAGTTTGTAGCATTTATAGGTGTAATGTATATAATAATAATATCACAGAAAGGAAGGAAGGGAATAAAGCAGTATAGGAGTAACATTTTTACTCACTGGAATTAATTACATCTGAAGCTGATTCTGATAAGGGAAGATGTGTATGGTAAGCTCTAGAGCAGTGGTTAAGAAAATAACTCAGAAAATATAGTGAAAAAAATCAGTAAAGATGTTAAAATGCTACATTATAAAATATTCACCTAATGCAAAAGAAAGCAGTAGAGGAAGAATAAAGGTATAAAAAATGTGATGTAGATTAATAGTAAAATGGCAGACATAAATCCAACTATATCAATAATGACATTAAATGTGAAAGGCTTAAACACTTTAATCAAAGGTAGAGATTGTCAGCCTGAATTTAAGAAAAAGAAACAACAACAAGATCCAACTGTAGATTGTCTATAGGAGACATACTTCAGATTCAAAGATTATAATACATTGGAAGTAAATGGTTGGAAAAAGATGTATTATGCAAACAGCAACCACAAGAAAGCCAGAGTGGCTGCATTAATAACAGACTTTTAAGTAGACTTTAGAACAAAAAATGTTACTAATTTTGTAATGATAAAATTATGGGTCATTCCTTTAGGAAGGTATAACAATTATCTAAACATATATTTACCTAACAACAGAGCACCAAAATACTAGAAATGAAACCAACAGAAATGAAGGGAGAATACAATCCTACAATAATAGAGACTTTGACACTCTCACTTTTAATAATGGACAGAACAACTAAGCAGAAGATCAGCAAGAAAATAGAAAACTTGAAGCAAGGAAATAGAGACTATAAACCAAATTAACCTAACAGACATCATGGAATACTCCATCCAACAACAGCAGACCATACATGTTTCCCAAGGGTATATGAAAATTGTCCGGGATAGATCATGTGCTAGGTCATAAAACAAACCTCAATAAATAGAAAGGATAAAAATAATATAATTCTGACCACAATGGAATAAAATTAGAAATCAACAACAGAAAGAAATTTGGGAAATTTGCAAATATGTGGAAATTAAATAACATACTCCTAAGTACACAATGAGTCAAAGAAGAAATAAAAAAGAAATTGGAGTGGCTATTGGGTGGCTCAGTCAGTTAAGTGTCCAACTCTCGATTTCAGCTTCGGTCATGAACTCGGGTTTGTGAGATCGAGCCCCATATTGGGCTCCGCACTGGGTGTGGGCCCTGCTTGGGATTCTCTCTCTCCCTCTGCCTCTCCCCACTGCTCACACACTCTCTTTGTCCCTCTAAAAAAAGAAATACCATGAAACCAAAACTAGACAAAAACATCACTCAAGAAAAGAAAGGTACAGACCCATATTGCTTATGAGTATGGATGCAAAAATTTCCAATGAAATACCAGCAAACTAAATACAGCAACATATAGAAAGAATTGTATACCATGACCAATGGGAATTATTCCAGGATTGTGAGGTTGGTTTAACATCAGTAGAGTAAAAAACAAAAACCACATGATAATCTCAGTAGACTTAGAAAAAGGATTTAACAAAATCCAACACCTTTTCATAATAAAAGCAACTAAATTGGAATAGAAGAGAACTTTCTCAACCTGTTAAAGGACTGCTATCTGTGAAAAACCAACAGCTAATATCATACTTAATGATTAAAGACTGGATACGTTCCACCTAAGATTGGGAACAAGACAAAGATGTTTGCTCTTGTCACTTTCTATTCAATACTGGAGGTTCTAGCCAGGGCAATTATTCAGGAAAAAGAAAAGGCATCCAAACTAGAAAGGAAGAAGTAAAACTATCTCTATTCTTAGATAACATGACCTTGCATAAGGAAAATCCTAAGCCATCCACTAAAAAACTATTAGAAGTAGTAAATGAGTTCAGTAAGGTTGCAGGATACAGAATCAATATACAAAAATCAATTGTATTCCTACATACTTAAAATGAACAATCTGAAAATGAAATTAAGAAAACCATTTCATTTACAATAGCTTCAAGAAGAATAAAATACTTGGGAAACTTTTAACAAAAGAGGTGTACTACTTGTACTCTGAAAACCACAAAAACATTGTTGAAAGAAATTAAAGAGCTAAATAAAGGGAAAACATCTCATATTCATGGATTGAAAGACTTTATTGTTAAAATGGCAATCAGTCTACAGATTCAGCACATTTCTATCAGAATCCCAGCTGGCCTGTAGAAGCTGATTCTCAAATTCACATGGAATTACAAGAGACCCAGAATAGCCAAAACAGTCTTGAAAAAGTGGGAGGACTCCTATTTCCTGACTTCAGAACTTTCCACAAAGCAATAGTAATCAAGACAGTATGGTACCAGCATGGGATAGACATATAGATCAATGGAACAGAATTGAGAGTCTATAAATAAACCCGTATGTCTGTGGTCAGCTGAGTTTTGACAAAGGTACCAAGACCATTCAATTTGGAAAGAATAGTTTTTTCAACAAATGGTGCTGGGACAACTGGATAGCCCCATGCAAAAGAATGAAGTTGGACCCTTTCCTCACATTAAATTAAAAACAAATAAATTGGACTTCATCAAAATTAAAAAAATTTGTGCTTCAAAAGATATAATCCAGGAAGTGAAAAGATAACCCACAGAATGGAGAAAGTGTTTGCAAACCATTTATCTGATAAGGGACTTGTATATAGAATATATAAGGAATTCTTACAACTCAATAAGAAAAGACAACCTAGTTAAAAAATGAACAAAGGAGTGGTACCTGGCTGGCTCAGTCAGTAGAGTATACAACTCTTGATCTTGGAGTCATAAGTTCAAGCCTCATGCTGGGCGTAGAGCTTCCTTAAAAAAAAAAAAAAATGGACAAAGGATCAGTTTAGACATGTCTTCAAAGAAGATACACAGATGGTCAATAAGTACATGAAAAGATGCTTGACATTGATAGTCATCTGGGAAATGCAAATCAAAACCACAGTGAGATATCATTTTACACCCATTAGAATGCTTATAATCAAAAAGTCAGATAATAACAAATGTTGGCAAGGACATTGAGAAATCCAAACCCTCTTACACTCCTTCATACACTGAAGGAGTGTAACATGGTGTGACCACTTTGGAATATAGTTTGGCAGTTCCTCAAACAGTTAAACATAGAGTCACCATATGTCCCAGTGATTCAATTCCTATGTATATACCCAAGAGAAATGAAAACATATGTTCACACAGAATGTCCATACATTGTACACAAGTGTTTATAGAAACATTATTCATAATAACCAAAAGGTGGAAATAACCCAAATTGTCCATCAACTGATGAATGGATAAGCAAAATATGGTATATGCATATAACGGAATATTATTTGCCCATAAAAAGGAATGAAGTGCTGATACATACTTGTTGGATAAATAAGGATATTAAGCATGCCACAGCATCTGTTGCCAACCTGGAACAGTTTGGGTAGCAAGGATGCAGAACTGGTAAGGCAGGGCCTTCACTTCTGCAGGAGCCCTATAGGACATGACTCTAGCAGAAGCTGAACAACCCTTGGAAGGGAGGGGGTGAAAGCAATGGGTTCCATCACGAGTGGGCCTGGGAGCCAGGCTGCTTACAAGGTCCTCAGGTGATGCATACTAAATTCCAGAAACGAGTGGACTGGATGATCTTTCACATTCCACCTGACCTTGAGCATCTTTTTTTCTGAGGTTCTAATCCTAAAGGTGGAGGTAAAGCAACTAAAATGTGTCCCTCCCTGACGAGAATGAATGTGATCCTATGTTTGCTGTCAACACTGGGATTCCTAAGGCAGGGCTTCTGAGGAAACCTATACTTGTAAAATATTGCACATATCACCAGCCAGACCTATTCTTACAAATCAAGTTGAACAGGATGCAGTGTTTGTATCTCCACAAACATCCATGTGGGTGGAATTTTGTTTTTCTTCCAACTCAGTAGGAGGATTAGATTTTATTTTCTGATCTGCTCCGTATCCATTTATGAATCCTTGCTCTTGGCACCATTGTCAGCGTTAAACTTGTCCTAAGGAAAGAGGAGGATGCTTTGGAAGGGGGCGGTGGGGCAACTGGTGCACGTGGCTAAAGCAGCAGTCCTCACCCTGGCTGCCCACTGTAGTCCCCTGGGGAAGTTTGGAAAAAAACCCATCTGGACCCCACTGTCCTAGACTCTGATTTAACTGTGCTGGAGTAGAGCCCAGGAAATAGGTACAAGGTTGAGAACCAGATTGAGAATCACTGGCTCTAGGTGAAGAGATAAAGCAACTGACAATAGCCAGGGGTCAAACTCAAAAACTACTGGATAATGAGCCTGTGGAACTGGAGGTGAAGACTTCTCTTCAATGTCAGAAGGATCCAGAGAGGAGTATCTGTCTTTACTCCCTGCTCCTAGCTCCCCACCCCAACCTTTCTAGGTGCCCTATTCGCCTTTGCCCACTGGTCTCGAATCAGCTATGTTTGGGGGATTGGCTTCAATTCAACAGAAAAACCTAGGGAAGCTCCTTGGCTGCCTGCAACTGAGGCTTTCTCGGCCTTGTCCTGATGCACAATGCTGGCTCTTCTCACCAGTAGCCCATCAACTGGGTCCCTTCTAAAAACCTGCTCTGAGCTGATCCACAGGGCCTGGCTGACCACTCAGATTTCTGACTTGTGGCTGGCACTGGCCTGGTTCAACCTTCTCTCTTAACCATAAACCCCCTGGGCCCCAGACTTCCCTCTTCTTCCTCACTCCTGATTCTCTGCCCACAGCCCTGGTACCTCTTTTCTGGCTTCAATCCACTGCTCTCTAAGGCCTTCTGTCATCATGTTCCTTGCCCTCAGGTTATTTGCTGGGCCCTCTTGGTGTGTACCCCTTGAGCCTTGTGGCTCAGTTTACCCACACACTCTTACATATTCACATGCAGCCACTGCCTGCTCTCTGACAGGTCTGCAGCTGCCAAAGAGTTAATTTGTCTGAAATTCAGCCAAAGCTGACTCATGCCTCTTCTTTGAGGTCTCCTGGGGCCAAATGAAAAGCATGAAATGGTCTATGAAACCTAGCACATCAGATGAGATAATATACACAGAAGGGCTTAAACTGTAAAGCATGACACAAATATAAAATATTGATAATAATATGCAGCAGTAACGTTGCATATGCCATTCTGGGGCATGAGTGGTAGCCAGCCAGGAGTACCAGATAAGGGACAGAGACTGATCAAGGACATACAGACAAGTTTGAGAACTGAGAGTTCAGGACCAGGTAGGCATATGGGAAGGGAACATTACAAAAAGCAGAGGTCGGAGTGCCTGACACAGCCAGAGGCCCACAAATGAGCAAGAGCTAAAAGATTTCCATCAGTAAGTCCTTTTGGCTCTACCCTCAACATATATCCAGAATCTGGCCACTTGTTACCACCTCCACGGCCACCACCCTGGTCCAAGCTGCCATCAGTCCTGCCTGGACTATTATTGTAGCTCCTACCTGGTCTTCCTGCTCCTACCTTTGTTCCCTTATGGTCCATTCTCAACACAATGCCCCTGAATGTTCTTGCCAAGAGTAGGACATATCATATTGTGTCACTCCTTTACTCAAAAATGCTTTAATGTCTTCCTATCCTTCTCAGGATACAAGCTGACGTCCCCTACCGTGGCTTACAAGGCTCTACATGGTCTGGACCCCAGTTACCTCTCAGATCTCAGCCTCTACCACCTACTCATCTGCTCCAGTCACCCTGGGCTTCTTGCTGTTTCTTGAACCCGTCAAGGGCATTCTTGCCTTGTGGTCTTTGCCCCTGCTGTCCCCTCTACCTTGGAGCTTCTTCCTGCCTGCAGCCACATGTTTACTCCCTCACTTCATTCAGGGATAAGCTCAGGTCTCATTCCTGACTTCAGGGGTCAGCCTGCCATGACTTCTCTATTTTAAGTAGTGTTTCCCAGGCCCATCACATACTACGCTTTTCTCAGCTATATTTTATACAGAACTGAAATAAGAAAGATATAATAAATAGTTATTAATTTATTGTCTGACTCTTCTACTAAAATGTAAGCTCCATGTGCATAGGAATTTTGTCTGTCTTATTCCCTGTTTACACAGTGTCTTGCATTGTTGAATGCATAGTTGAATAAGACAGCAGATGTAAACTCCAGCAATAAGGCAAGACATCGATAAAAGGAGCAAAGAGTTGCCTTAATCTTGAGCTTTCCAGAGGTTCTGCTGAGACAGGGACCTGTTCCTCAGGGTGACTGGCCTTGGGTTTTCAAGTGAAGATTATTGCTCCAAGGAGGGAGAGGACAAGAGACTCCTGCCCATTCTAGAGTTGGGCTATTCTGGGACGTTCAAGGACAAGTCAAGGGCCCCAAAGGGGAGACTTCAGAGATGTAGAAATTTTTATTGAATTCTCTCTCCAGGAGCCCTACTTCTCTGAGATGGGAGTCTTTGAATCTTTGGGAGAAACTTCTCTTCATCATCTCCCCTCTCCCTTTAGGGACATCCTTGGCCAGCCCAACTGCTTTCACATCTATGGCAAAGTAAAACAGCGTGGTGGAAAGAGCTTGGGCACTAGGTGCTAACTGTTGCTTTGTGTTTCCTGCCTGGTTGTATGATCATAGGCAAGTTGTTTCAATTTCTTAGAGCCTTACCACTGTGTCTGCAAATGGCGGGGCGGGGCGGGGGGATAATGATAGTACCTTTGCCAGGGGTGTTGTAAGGATGAGATGTGATCATCCATTTTAAGCACAACATTTGGCACAATGTAGTGCTTGGCAAATGTTCAGGTACTATTGTCAGGGTCAGGAGTGCTAGAAGAAACAGTTCTCCTTGTTCTCAGAGTTCCCGTCTACAGAGCTTCTCAAACTTTAATGTGCATGCATATCACTGGAGACAATCTTGTTAAAATGCAGATTCTAATCAGAAAGTTGGGAAGGAGCTTGAGATTCTGCATTTCTAACCAGCTCCCAGGCTGTGCCAATGCACAGATCGAGCTCTGAATATCCAGGCCTACACAAGAAAGGGCTGGGGGAGAAAATACTGGTGAGTATATTTCCATGAAGTGTTATAGCCTCTGCCTGAAATTACTATATTCTAACCCAGAAGAGCCACATTGATCCCAACCACTTTCCCCGCTGGTGTTCCAGATCTGATTCCAGCTATACCCATTCTTCCCTAACATGTGAATCCTGTAATGCCTCCTACAAAGACACTCACCCCTCCAAGGAAGTTTCACTCTGGGCTGAGAAAGGAGAGAGAGACCAGTTTCTCTTTGACTGAAATCTGCTCCTGGGTTTCCTTGGCCCTCGGACATATGGCCAGGCACCTGTTTTCATGGCTGCTTAATGGTTTGTGAAACAAGTGCTGGAGGAAACGTTGCTACAGCAAGCCAGGCGAGGGGGACAGAGGGATTCATGGACCAATGTTATCTTTGCTAAGTACCGGGGCTGCTCCAACTTCTTTCCTCTCTCCACCCCACAGTGACAGATGGCTTCCACATGGTTTGACCTACTGTCTGGCCAGACCTGAGGAGATAGTCATCCATCAACTGCCCTATTTGGCCCCCTCGAGGGCACCCTGTGGTTTGTGGGAGGCAGAAGTTGGAGGTTTCATTTAGAGCTCATCACATCTCATAGCCATTGCAGAGTTTCAAGCATGGACAGTTCTTATTCCAGATGTTACTATCCCAGTGGCCATATGTTTTGAGGTGGGATCAGCAGGTTTACATGGTAGTGTTAAACTAATTAATCATAAACGGACCCAAAGTGGGTTTGATACTAGCAAAGATGTAAGCAATACATATGGTATCATTAAGCTGGAAAGAGGAGGTGAGGCTCAGCTTTTTCCATTGCTCTGGCACGATCTATCTTCTTACTGATACTGAACGCTACTCATGAAGCCTCTGAAAGCTGTGTGGGAAAATCTTCAAGTATTTTTCCTTATGGCTCTCTCTGACTGTGACAAAACAAAAACTTAAATTAATATAAGCTGCAGGGCATGAGAAAAAGATAGCTATAAACAGAGGGGTCATACAGACTAGGAATCAGGAGGCCGGGGTCTACTCCCAGTCAGCCTCTCTTTCGGTGACTTGGAACATACCACCTAATCGACTAACAAAGTTTTAAACACCTCCTGGGTGGATTCAAGAAACATCTGGGTTTTATTGTTTTTTATCCTAACTGTAAAATGAGACTGTTATATGAACTTGGCTTCTAAAAAACTTTAAATGAAGTATGTTTATATTCTTTTCCTTATTAAAGCAGTGTTTGCTCATTAAAACTTACCTATTTCATTGGTAGTAAGTTGTGCCTTACTTTTTAAAAGAAAGCTTTATTAAAGTAAAAAGAGATGGAGGAGTTTTAGTAATTACAGCTTTCATGGAATACAACCTGACCAGATTCATTAAAGATACATTAAAATAATTTGTGAAACTAAAAAATATTTAAAATACCAAATCTATTAAATCTAAAAATACTTCACAACCCCTAGCATTATTTGTAGAGGAAAAAAGCCCCAAACTAGAAACAACCTTTGTGTCTCAATAGAAAGAATGAGTTCAATAAAAATAAATTCCCTTTCGTTCTAACACCCATAGATAGCTGAGGCTTTGATGTATTAACATCAGTGCTGCGAGCAAGAGCTGGGGGATAAGACACTATATATTTCCTCTGTATAGTTTTAGAACATTTTCCCCCAATTACTAAAAATATGTATATCCCAAAATTATTTTTTTAAATGCTTCTCCATACATAAAAGGACTGAGATGACAAAAAGAGACTAGAGGAAGTTCCTACCACCATGCATATCTGTGCAAAGTAAGCATTCGATAACTAATAACATTCGGGTGCGCTTCCCCGGTATACATAATGTTAGTAATATGTACATTCTCAGCTGAGGCCCTACTGTTTATATATTTTGTACTTAGCATTTTGATTTAAAATCCGATTTGCATTTGACCCAAGTGATTTTGCTGAGTACCTTGACCCTCGGCCGGGTGTTTGCCTGGCTTCCCTCCCTTGACTTTTAGATTTGGAGAGTCAAGGTCTCCGGGGCTTGTCCGGACTGAGCCCCTTTCAGGAAGGTGGCCCCTATGTGCCCGTTGTACCTCACCCCCTGTGGTGATCTTATGGGATCACAACTTCCATTTTCATAATAATAACTTAAGAGCTGCAGTCCATTAACTGGAATGGAATTGAGAACCCTATGTGCAGAACTCACTCTTCCCAGAGATGAGACAGCTCTTCCGTGGTTCCCCTCTGCCTCTGAACACGAGAAGCATCACCCCTGGATGACTAAGTGAAGGACCGCAGGCCTGGCCTGGGGAGGAGGCTTCTGCCACCTTTGGCAGTAGGGTCAGTGATGAGGCAAAGGATCTGTCCCCTTGTGTGAGGACAAGACTTGCCCACTTCTGGGCACTCTGGGTATGCCAGAGTTGTGGAGATGCCCTAAGAAGGCTATCCCAAGAGACAAAGACCTCTGCTTTTCCAGCTTAAGGTATGAAAGGACACTGTGTGTGTTGCAAGGGCATGGCTCACAGAGTGAGTCACTTGCTGATTCTGAATCTCTGATCTCTCTGGGTCAAGGAAAGACCTGTGGGCAATTCAGGGCCCCAGACCCTTGAATCCTAGAAAAAGGGTCTCTGCCACAGAGGAGGTGTGGCATGCAGGGCAGTGTCCTGGCAAGTGATGAGAGCAGCTTCACCTGCTATAGGGTTGGGCATCCATGGCAGGCTTCTGTGGAAAGGGACTCCTCCCCAGGGACAGGAGGGGACATTGTGGCATGTTCTCTGTGAAATACAATGGGACTTTGGGTTGTTGAAATATCTGCCTCTTGTTGGAATAGTTGATAGATTTTTCTGTTTGTTATGCTTTTTACTAATACTTTGATTTGGTTTGCACTTAATTTGGTGAGTTAATACCAGTCTCCAGAAACTGGATGAGGGAAATGTCATTCATCAAGTTATCAGTTATATGTCAGACAACAGACTAGATGCTTTATGTTATCTCATGTAACCCACAGGAGAGAGTTTCTGATTCAGCGTGGGGACATATGGCCAAGGTATAAAATTCACCCTTGCTTTTAGGAGTGAAGTGAATGGGATTCAAATAATATAGTCAACAATGATCTGCTCTTGCCATCAACCCCTGGCCCAGAGCTTAAGGTTACCAAAATGATAGCTTCTATCAAATATTATTTCTAGAATAACCAGTATCTCTTTCAGAGTGTACTGTGTAAGAAACTTGGTTTAGGGAGAAAATTTATCTAGGTTTTTAAATGGAAAGTTATGATTATCTTGCAAGCAACTTTGCCTGGTTTTGTAGCCAGTGAGGGCAGCCAGGAACCAGGTTCAAAGTGAGACATTTGGGCAGGACTGAAAACTTTCATCAGGGTTCTGCCAACTAGTTCTTCCAGGAGGGTGACCGCTTGCCTCACTGATTTCAGTTATTCACAGCAGGGGGCAAGGTCTTGGGAGAAGGGCCATCCATCCTGTGATGTCCAATTAATGACTGCAGGAATGAAACAGGAAAACAAAATTTAGGCAACAAAAGCAGAGGGAGGGTGTTAAGTATAGAGGGCTTTTGAGTTAGCGAGATTTTTGCTGCGATTTAATTGTATTTTCTATTTGTGACCAAAGTGATGGTGGGAGGGAGAGGCCCTGGCAGGGTGGCAGGTTGGACGGGGTGGGTCATGCCTCACTCTGTGCTGCAGGTGCATTGCATTTTGCAGAGTAGATCCTGTTTACATTTTGGACTATGCGATACTGTGAATAATGATAATGTTAATTGCACTGCATATATATGGGGGATTTAAATTAATAAAGCAGTTTTGAGGTAAGGACTTAAGAAAATACTCATGAAACTGGAATTACTAGTCACATTACTAACTTCTGGCCAGGGAAACTGGTTAGTCTAGGCAGCTCAGCTCAAGGGAAGGGTCTGATGAGGAGAGGGGGAGGGAAGCATCTGGTCCTTGGTCACTTGGAGGCTGAAGAACCCAGGGGACCCAGCTGCAGCCATGGCCCACACATGACAGGCTAGAGAGCAGAACCATGATGAAGGGCAGAGACATGTGGACAGCCGAGGCTGGGCTATGTCCACTCCAGGGTAGGCAGCACTATTCTCCCTGTCTCACCCCGTGCAGAATTCTCCTTGCTGACCCTTGAGTGCAGAGTAGTCTTTTAAAATGCATAAATCAGATCATGTTGGATTTTTGTTGAAAACATTCCTGTTGCACATGGACACTTGAAATCTTTGAGTTACCCTTGTTTCTTCAGTTTATGCCTTTCCTCATAGAAGAGGGTTTGGGGAGGGGAATAGATTCAGTCAGTATTCCCCTAGTCAGTGCTGAAGATAAGACAGAAGAGGGGTGCCTGGGTGGCTCAGCTGGTTGGGCCTCAAACTCTTCGTTTCAGTTCAGGTCGTGATCTCAGGGTTGTGGGATTGAGCCCCATGTCGGGTTCCATGTCGACATGATCGAGCTCCATGTTGGATAGACATGGAGCCTGGTTGGGATTCTCTCTCCCTCCCTCTTCCCCTCCCCTGCTTGCTCTTTTTCTTTCTCTAAAATAAATAAATAAATAAATAAATAAATAAATAAATAGGACAGAAGAACACTGTGGCCTCCTATGTTCTTTCTACATTCAATCTGGAGCTGACCCTGCTTACTCAAATAGAATGTCTGAGATTATTTAGTTCAACACCCTCCTTTTAAGGATAAAGAACCTGCGGCACAGGGGAGGCAAGTGACATCTCAGGGGAGTGTTAGAGCTGGACCAGAACTCTTGTCTCCTGACTCCTGGCCAAGTGAATTTGATGCCCTTGACTGATGGACAGCTCTAGCTCTGCAGATGAAAGGGCATTTTAGGCTGGCAAGGAAGAATAGCAGGGCCAGATTGGAGGGAGTGGAGGACACCCCCAGTAGGGAATGGAAAGGCCGTAAAGAATGAAAATATCTATTCCTGTTGGCCACGTCCCCAAGACAAACCTGACTCCCAAATGCTCCTTAATGGAGACATAAGCAGTGACACAGAAGAACCATAGGGATGGATTGACCAAAGGCCATGACATGTCATTTATGCATAACGACTAAGCACCCCTATTTATTCACTCTTAACCCAGCTCTCTAACCTTGCTCTTTCTTTTCAAGTCATTAGAGACCTTCTCTACCATTCCTCTCTTTTCATTTGGTTTTTGGCTACTGTTTAGAATCTAGCTGCGCATTTGTCTCAGGTTCTAGGCTGAAGGAAGATGAAGAAGGTGATGATGATGAACCGGGGCCACGTGACTTGCCTGCAGTGTTTAGCTATTTTGAAAGGGGGCTGTAGAGAAGAATAATGAGCAAATTCATGAGTCAACATTATATTTATCCCTCTATTGTTAGGAATACTCCCTCTGCTTCTTTTGTGAAGCATAATCATCTGTTAGTTTTAGTAAGACATTTCTCTGCCCACTGATAAGGAAACAAAAAGGCATTTACTGTGCTGGTCTCCAGAATGTGAAATGTAAGCTGTGGTCTTTTGTTTGTTTGTTTGTTTTTAGCTTTCATTTGTGATAACAGGCTTCAGGGTTGAAGGGGACCTTGGAGGACCACCAACCTCACCACCCCCTTCTGTGCAGGAAGCCCCTTCCCAGCATCGACGCCAGTGGTTCTGATCCCTTTCCTCTGCATCCCCACAGCGAGTTGCCTCCGCCTCTGCAGAAACACTTACTTCATTTTGCTCTAAATTGCAGTTATATGAGGACTTTTCTTGTCTCAGCTGTGAGCCCCTGAGGGCAGGAATCCTGTCTCATTCCTCTTTGATCTCCCACAGCCCCCAACACAGAGCCTGGCCAACTCTCCATAAATATTTGAATGAGTGACAAAGTGTTAACACCCTCCAGAGGCAGCCACAGTTAGACATCTCTAATAGTTAGAAAGTTCTTCCTAAAGTGAGAAGTGTGCCTCCCTATGTTCTCTGTGGGGAGCGAATGTAAACAGGCAGTGATGACAAAGGGCCAGGTATCCATAAGATGACCATGAGGGATGCTGGGGAGAGGCTGGTGCCCAGTTCTTACTGCTTTTCTTGCTTCCCATCTGGCCAAAGCACACAAAGACTTTCCCAGGACAGGAAAACCCAATAACACTAGATAAATCTGGATAAATGTGGGATGGGGAAGAAGGTTTTCCGGATTTGAATCCAGTTTGGAAGGACAGCTCTATCACACACTGTCAGTGTCACACCTGCATTCCCTCAGCCGGCCCTAAAGGTCAAATGCAGGTGGCTCCCATATAAACTGATCGCTTCCTGCGTTTCTCTGGCCATGGTCACTCTCTGACCTGGGAGGTGTGCTTGGCCTCTGTGTAGGTCAGGCTGGAAATGGAACTACTCCAAAGGAACCCTCAACCATGAGCAATCGGACTTGGTGCATAAATGCCCCAGATACCTCACCTCCCAGTGAGACAGCCCAGGAGTTGTTCTACACAGTTGCTTAAAAGGCTTCAGGAGGGATGAGCTTGTAGCACTAGCCCATTAATAAACACATCCTTTATTCATTTTCTTTCCTTTTTTCTTTGACTTGCTCACTCCCTCACCTTGCTTTCTGCAGTCACTTCCAAATAAGTCATCCAACCCAAATCCTTGTCTCAAGGTCTGCTTTGGAGGCAACCCAAACTAAGGCGATGACACAAGCAGGAAATCTGGGGGAATCCAAATGTCATTCCTTTAGAAGACAGAACTGTTAAAATCAGTGCATGCCTTTTTCTCTCTCTCTCTTTTCTTTCCAAGTACAGAGTTGGTTTTTCTATCAGTTCTATAAATAGAGCTTAATTTTAAGGAGAATCTGTGTCCTAACTCAGAAAACAAGGCTGGTAATGATTCCTAAATCTTTGAAGGATAGTTATTTCAAATAACAAGAGTCAGTAATATTCTAGCTCTATTAAGGAAACGTACTGTGTCAGAAAGGTCTTAGGCCAGACTAAAGAAAGAGATTACACATGGAGGTCATTAGACATCAGGATGGATTTGTGTTTGAGCACTACATTTAACCGTTTAAACTTCTACAGAGGCCTTTTAAAAGAAGAGAGACCTTATCAACCTGGCTCAGGTTTGGGATGGAGGACTTGAGGTCAGGGACAGTTAAGATGAATAGGGACCATGAAGGAGGAGGGGAAGGAAAATAAAGAACCTTCATTTACCCAGTATTAATAAACCATTCCTGAGCTCATAATAGAGCCAGGAGAAAATGCCATTGCTGAAGAATATTTCTTGTCATTCGAGAAGACTTGTAACAAAGAACAAAGGTGCGCAAGCAACTTGCTGCCCTAGTCCTTCTTCAGGCAGACATTGTGTGATTCAGAAAAGCTCCCTGTGGATGCCACAATATTACTTGATTGTTTTGACACCTCAGACAATCAATAAGAGGTAGCAGTTAAAAATAATCATGCTCGCTACTGTCTTAGGTTTGTGGGGTTTTTCTTTTGTCTTGTTCCTTCCTGGAGGGTTTTCTGTTGGCCTGGTAGGAAACAACACACTTGGTCATGAATTTTTAATTGGCAATCAAAGATGGGAATGATTGTAAACAAAGCACATGATGAGCGAAGTCAGCAGGGCCAGGAGAGCCCTACAGATGCTTTTATGGGATAACCCACAGATGCCTTTTTGGGGTTAGGTAGGGAAATATCCCTAAGTCTAGTAAGGATAAGAAAGGGTTCCACTGTTTGTTCGTTTGTTTTTTTAATTTAAATTCAATTAGCCAACATATAGTACATCATTGGTTTCAGATGTAGATTTTTAGCATGGAAGAATATTGTTGCTTCCAGTGCTCTCTTTATTTAAATCTTGACTGATGGCTAGCGTCCCAGCTTTTTTGGTAGGGAGAGGAGCAGGGCTTCAGCAAATTCTTCTCTTGGCAATAGGGAGATGTGTAGACGTCATGGGACATGTGTTCTTTGCTCTTTTTGATGAACACCACTGCCCATTGTAGGTAGCCATAATGCCCTGAGTCTAACTCTCTCCTGAGCAAGAGAGGTGCCTTCGCCCTTGTTGGAGCCTCTACTTCCAGAGAGTGCTTCTTAGAAGCACCATGCTTCCAAGATGCTCCACAGAAGCACCATGCTCCTGTGACATGACCTCGTTGAGTGTGGGGGTTACTAAGGCCGTCCAAGTAAAGCAACCACATAGTTGACATAAAAATTATGTTGGTCCCCAGAAGGAAGGATCTCAGTTACTGTACCTCCTATCAGTTGAAATTTTATGTTGCAGGAAGTCTTTCTCCTTCCCTAGTGTATCCCAAAATGGGTACACTAATGTGGCCTAGACTAGCCTCTCTCAGACGTTTTGTTTTGAGTAGGCTCCTTCCCCAAATACCCACCCCCAAAAGTGCTCAGTGGGTGTTGTTCTAGCTTGCCCCACTAAGCGCTCCCTCTCCTCTGCTTCCCAGAATGCCTATGTCAACATCAACCGCATCATGTCCGTGGCTTCCCGCCTCTCCGAGGCCGGTCATTATGCCTCGCAGCAAATCAAGCAGATTTCCACACAGCTGGACCAGGAGTGGAAGAGCTTCGCGGCTGCCCTGGATGAACGCAGCACCATCCTGGCCATGTCTGCGGTGTTCCACCAGAAGGCTGAGCAGGTGAAGCCAAGGGAGCTGCTATGGTGGCTGTTGGTCAGAAGGGTGGGAGTACGTACGCTGTCTGTGTAGAGAGCCTCTCCTCTCTTCCGGAAACACACAAGACCCCGCTGAGTCATTGCAGCGGTAACCCGTGTTCTATGGCTTTCCTGGTGCCTATGTACGCAAGGACACATTGGTCACTCTGGGTAGCTTTGCTTAACATCCAAACAAGAAGGAACCTAGAGCTGTTTACATTCTGTTTGGTAGTTTATGGTTTTGTGTGTGTGTGTGTGCGTGTGTGTTGACCGCATTCCCAGAGCGTAGATAGAAGGGGTGAAACGAAATACTGATCATTGAGTGCTGAGAGCAGGGGGAAATTAATCTTACATAAGCATTTGCTATGGATAGTAATAAAGTAATAATTACACAATAGATAGAAATAATAATTATTTGTTGCTCTTTACTTATTGGCATTGGTCAGTGACATTACTCACCCATTGCAAGGAGGAGCACTAAAGCTCAGAGACATTATGTGACCTACCTAGGAACCAGTGGTGTGTTGGAGCTGGTTCTAAGCAGCCTATGGGGAGCCAAATGTCAAATGTTCAGGAAATTTGTGAGCTGGTTATTAAATATAGCCATTACTTAAAACTAAATTATATAGATTTACGGTAAATATATTAAAAACAAAGGTAATAGAGACTCAAAACTCATCACTCGTATTTTACTACAATTTATTATTACTTATGTTCTTGAAATTATGTGTATTTGTCTCTGTGAAAACACTATACAGTTGTGTGGATAGGATAGCTCCTGATTAACTCTTCCCAACTTCACATTCTGTAATGGCACTTAGACCAAGGTAGAAGTTTTACACCATGGGAGTCATCAGATGCTACAAACTAGGGCTTGATTTATTTTTTTATCAATTGGAGTCTTAAGAAAACGAGGAAAAACATATTTTGAAATGCAGATTAACTTTAAAAATGTAGCCTGTCTGTAGCTGTTACATTGTGAATAATAGCACACCAAATTGAGGAAATATTCTTCTGATATTCAAAATGTTCTTCTAAATATTCTATTATTCCATTTAGCACAGAAGTCACTCACATCGATGATGAATGAGTAATGCCTGACATAAGTCTGGAGGTATTTTCCACTTTTGTATTACACCTTAACATAAGTGAAAATATCAGCTAGCTTTCATATAAGTTTGTTTGCAAACAAAAGCATCCTGTGAGAATCAGTTGGCTATATAGAATTTACAATAAGGAGCACTGTATATGTTATTATTCTTTGTAAATTATGTGCTATACATCCTTTATATCAGTGAAGTTTATAATACACTGGTGTATATATACAGTATACACACACACACACACACACACACACACACACATGCTGGTGCTTAAACATTTACTAACACACCACTGCAAAAATCACACAATCTATGAACAGCTGGGATTTCAACTGAGATGTGTCTAACATTAAAGCTTGTGGTTTTAACCTCTAAATTCCTTTCTTTGTATGACATTTGGGTAGCTTACAGATGGTGGAGAGTCCTAGATGAGGTCATACCTTAAATCTCTCCCCCCGTTTGACCCACCTAACCCGGAAGGCGGCATGGTATAATTGGAAGAGTCTAGGCTTTGCGGCCAGGCACACGTAGGTTCTAATCATTAACTCTTAGGCAAGTCACCTCACCATTTTTGGCTTGTTTCCTCATCTCTAATACAAGATAATCATAAACCTCACAGCACTATTATAAGAATTAGAGATGGAACATGTAAGGTGCCTTTTGTGCTTTTTAAATGCTAGACATTACTACTGGTTTGTGCAACATATTATCCTGGTATGTTTATATTTCCCTCACCTGTGTCTGTTTCCACCTGAGACCTTCCCAAAGACTGAAATACTTGTGTCATAAGTCAGGGGCAGCTCCACACATTGAAAAAAATCTAGACTCTTTTTTTTTTTTTTTTTTTTTTTAGGGATCATGGTGATAATGACTGATAATGACTAATGAACTCATGTGTAGGCCCAGGAGAATACTCATGTTGAATCTCCCATTCTCTCTTCAACCCTACCACTTGCACATTTTGTTCAAAGTTTATCCAGATTGGCAAGGGAGGCTCAGTACTTCTCTTTCTGTATCTCTGCCTTTCTCTCCTTGAGCTGACCATTTTGTGGGGTCTGCTGTAGGACTCTTGTTAGAGTATTACAGAGAAATCCCAAGGGCCTTGGAGAGGTGCTTCCCCCATGGTTGACAGATGAATGTCAAGTTGCTTTCAGGTTCCTCTGTAAAATGGTTATTGGAAGAGTGAAGAAACTTCCGAGATGTTAGCAAGTGTATGCAATCTGATGCTGGATGGCACCCAGCACGCTTCCAGAATTGTTAAGGGATGGCCTAATGGGATAAAAACATATAGAATGAAAAACCAAGCACGACAGCCAGCAGGCCAGGGACTACGAGCTGACGGACACTGGGACTGGAACTCCAGCGGTTACAGAAAGTGCAATGCCAGAACCAAGAGTAACTGGTAGAGTCAGCTTCTAGCTGATGTTTCCTGACTTGGACTGCTTTGGATCAGAAGTAATTTTATTTGTATCTATTTTTTAAGGCAATTTCTTCAGGTATTACCAGTCTTTCAGGGAAACTCATAAACCATGCTTCTTTTTAGCTGGGGGAGAAAAAAACAAACACACACCAAACAACAGATTCAAGGCTATTTTTTCAAGGCTATTATGTGTTTATTTAGGCAGCTCTTTTATTGTCCTCATATGGGCAATGAGATAAAAAGGTATTTAGGCAATTAATTTAAATGGAGCTGTGCACCCAGGCGAGAGGAATCACAGACAGAACCATTCCAGACGGTTGGGTGAAGAATTATTTGCATTTTAGAGGTGTATTTTTTCACCCAATAAATCAGTGATTTCAGTTAGCTCACCTTTTATGCATGGAGACCCATAGTCTTCCACAGTTGTTAATTTTAATTTTTAAATAATTTGCTGTCTGTCGAGATCTATATCTATATATCCCATCCCAGGAGCCAGCGCTGCCATAGGCATGGTGCAGTCTGTCCCCCTAAGCTGCCCCTCCCCTCTCCCACCCCTAAAGATACTGACCCAACAGTGGGGATCTCGTGGAGCTTTCATCTCCAACCCCTGTGGGAATGGCCCCTGCAAGTTCCCTGGGGTACCTGATAGCCTTGTATGAGCTGTTCTCTGTTCCTCCTCACAACCCACCATGCCTGTGTGGAAACCTCCCGTTACATTGCATGCAGCCTCTCCCGTGTGCCTGTGAGTGTGCATAGGACAAGGAGTTCTAAGGTATACATGTTCCCACACCTTGTAGCCTGTGTGTGGGTATAGCCTGTTGAACACGTAGACGGCTCCTACCCCAGCGGTTTCACAACAGTCATCTCTGTCTGTGGAAACCACACTTCCTACAAAGGAGCTGTGTCTGACTTCTTTCGTGGGGTTGGTGTCTGTAGAATTAAAGAGAAAGACTCTACCCTCTGCAGTGGTCTCTGAGGCTCCCAGAGGCCCTAATGCTTCTTCCCAAGGTATCTGACCAGATCTACAAAATCTGCCCATTGCCCAGCCCAGCGCTCCCGCACTGACCCAGCTGCTGTCTCCTTCCAGTTCCTGTCGGGAGTGGATGCCTGGTGCAAGATGTGCAGCGAGGGGGGCCTGCCCTCCGAGATGCAGGACCTGGAGCTGGCCATCCACCACCACCAGTCCTTGTATGAGCAGGTGACGCAGGCCTACACAGAGGTGAGGACCACGCAGGACACGCAGGGCTCGTGGGTGTGTGTGGATGTGGGGGAATGGCAAGAGCACTGGCCTGTACGTTGTGTAATAGCCTGGGTTGGACTAAGAAGAAGAGAGAGGCCATTTTTCTCCCTTTAGAGACATCTTTAAGATCTTTGATCTATGAACAATGAGGTCTCCAGCCAGGAAGCAGAGACAATGCGGCCATCAGCAGGCACCACCTTGTCACACGTGTGCCTATGTGTGCATGCACACGCACACACACACGCACACACACACACCTCCCTCACCCTATGTGTGAAGATCAGACTCTCTCCCCTGGAAGACGAATATGAGCAAGCAAGGCTGTGCTCCTCAGTGTGCTTTCTGGCTGGCGGGCCAGCCCTGCCACCCCTTTAATGAAGCAGCTCATCAACAAATACCCATTTTCTCCCTAGAAAGTCCAGAGGAGAACTCACCGTGGGGTGGAGATAAGTGTTTGCAGGAGTGAGAAGCTGCCATGGAAGTGAAAGACAAATTAAAAGACTCTTTCACTGAAAAATCAAAGGCCGGGTGCATGGTTCAAGTTAAGAAGGGCAGGGGGGTCTTCTTGAAATTGCTTTCCAAGGAAAAGGAAGGGGGCATATGTGTGGACTTACACAAGTGAGTGAGTTGACTAACCGGTGTGAATTCTGAGGGAAGAGGCTGAGGGACATAAAGAGATGGGCTAATTAAGGAAGCTGGATGAGGAGGGGAAAGTGAATTCACATCTGTCCCACGGGCAAGGAGAGTTGGAGCTGTGTTTCTCCAAGTGGGTTCTGGGACCACTTGCCTCAGACTTGTTCCTGGGATCCACCTCAGACTGCATCAGAACGTCAAGAAGTAGGGCCTGGAACCTATATTTTAGTCAATATTACACCGGGTAAATTTGACGCATGCTGAAGTCAAAGAACCAAGGGCTTCTACGTGAGAGTAAAGGTTTTGCCACAGTCAAAGCTGAGTTTGACTCTCAGCCCCCTCCTTATCCGTGTGACTTCAGGCAAGTCACCTAAGTACTCTAAGCCTCACTTTCTTCTGTAATGAAGGTGATAACACTTGCCTGTAGTTTGAAGGGTTACAAAGATAGTGCCCATGTAATGCACGTGGCCCAGTGCCTGACAGTAATAAGTGCTTAAAAAAAGTGGTAACAGGTTTTGTTATTATAGGAGGCAGAGAGAAGGACTTGTGAGCCAAATCTGATCTCATCAGCTTTGGTCCAAATGGCCCAAGGCTTTCTCTTAGAACAGAACTGTGGGTCAGGAATGGCCATGGGTCAAGAATCTCTAAATTTACTCCTTGTAAGATGTAAACATAGAGCGTACAAATGACATTCATATCATACTTACACGTTTCACACTTGTGGGGTGTTTGTGTCATTACAGAGAGAGACACGATATTTCTCCCAGTGTTTTCTCAGGCCCTATCCCTGGGGGACACAGACACGACTCCAAGCCCACTTCAGAGGTCAGTGGGCCGTCCCTGCCTCCTGCAGATGTGGACTGAGGCAGAGGGCTGGAGCTCTGTTGACTTGGATTTTAGGACTTGGCCTTCCGTCTCTAACCACCCTGCCCTGGACATAGCATGGTGCCAAAGACAGCATCTGCTCGGAGTTCCCTGAGGAGAGCTCTCCTGGGTTTGGCCACAGGATATTTGTCTTATTCACATCTCTGGAGGGTGTTACCTTTGTGTCACCGATGAGATGCTTCCTCTTCGCCTCCCCTGGCAATGCATTACGGGAGGCAGGCATGGTGGGATGGGGTGGGTAGAGGTAGTCATCTAGATCGGCTGTCTTCCTCCAGTCAGGCTTCCTCTCCTGTCTCAGCTGCAGTACTCTCAGCCTAGTATTCCTCTTAGTCACCGCCCCCCAGCCCCATACCGTTTCTGGTGCCCCATGAATAGGAGGTAACAGAGGCCTTTGTGTTGCCGAGCCCTCAGCAAGCTATTATCAGGACATGAGGGTGGGGTAAGGGGAGGCCGGAGCCCAGCAAACAGCTCCTCATTCATCATCCTAAGGCCGGAGGTAGGAGCACACTGGCTTCCCCACCTTGCTAGAAGGGAAAGACCGTTTCAACTCCAAACCAACTTTGAGTTAATCATTAACCAAATTAACTTAGGGCCTTAAAATCCCCTAACTCCCTGGTCACCAATGGTTTAAATTGGAAAGATACATGCTCTGCTGGGTCCTCGACCAGCACTGGTGAGCCACAGGTGTCGATCAGATGATGCCACTTTGCAGAAAGAGGGGTGCCTGTAATTGTACCAAGATTCCAATAAGGAATGACAGGGAACGTCACCCCCGCGGGTCTCAGCACTGAGGGTGAATGTTGGGGAACGCAAGAGCATAGCTATTGTGTCTACAGTCGAAGGGTCCCTCCCTTACTCTGCATGTTCTGGAAAGATGGGAATATTACCATTCTCAGGAGAAAACAAGGAAGTTATATAGAAAGAGAGCAAAAGAAGGATAAATATAAAGGAAAGAACATGAGGAGGAAATAAGGAAGACAGGAGAGAGAAATGATGATAAAGATGCTGATGGTGAAACTAGAATTAGGAGCCAGTCCTCCCTGTCGGGGCCCTGTCCTGAGCGCTCCACATGTTAACTCACTCAGTCCTCACCACAACTCTCTGAGGTTGTCCCATTCCTGTCCCTATTTAACAGACAAGGAAACTGAGGCCCAAAGAGGTTAAGTAACTTGCCTCTGGTCACATATCTGGAAGTTGAGAGCTAGGAAGAGGAAGTGAAGAAGAAAGAGGGAGAGAGGTTTATGGTATCAATTTATATTTTGGTTCATTTCTGAAATGCAGTTCTGCCGCTTGACCTACTCAGTGAATCAGTCAGAATATGTGTCAGGTATGATGGACCAGGCACTGTTCTGAGCACTGGGGACAGATGAACAAGGCAGAGTCTCTGCCCAGTTCAAGGGGGAGAGAGACACTGCCCGCGCAGCTCCCCTCCCCCAGGCCAGGGGCTGCACGCCGGGGTCGCTCTGGCTGGTGCGTGCCTTGAGTGTCAGAGGATTCCTGGTCCTAACGAGGGATCCCCCACCCCGGGGCCGACTCTGATTGCTGCCCCGCGCCCCGCCCGCCCCTCGGTTCCCGTGAGCTGACCTCTCCCTCTTGCAGGTCAGCCAGGATGGCAAAGCACTGCTGGATGTGCTGCAGCGGCCCCTGAGCCCTGGGAACGCGGAGTCCCTCACGGCCACGGCCAACTACTCCAAGGCAGTGCACCAGGTGCTGGACGTGGTGCACGAGGTGCTGCACCACCAGCGGCGGCTCGAGAGCATCTGGCAGCACCGCAAGGTGCGGCTCCACCAGCGGCTGCAGCTCTGTGTCTTCCAGCAGGACGTGCAGCAGGTACCGGGCCGCTGCCCCCTCCTCGCACCCATCCCAGGCAGCCAGACGCCCCCGAGGCCCTGAGGCAGGCGATCAGGCCCGGGAACCCCCGACACGCAGAGGGAAGAGGGCCACTCGGCCCCAGCTGCGCCCCACCCCTGGACTTCCTGCCTAAGCAGCCTCAGATGGTCCTGCTCATGCTGGTGCGGGGCAGGAGGCTCCATCAGGGGAGCATGGCATGGTTGTCTTTGGGCAAGAGCTTGACCCTCCCTCGGGCAGGAGCTTTCTAGATGGCTCCAGGGCCGGGGGCGGGGCTTATTTGAGCACTCTCAGTGTTGGACCACGCACCGTGAGCTCACTTCTCAATCGGGGAGGCAGGGGGTCTGCTGAAGTTGGGGGTGGCTGGGGTACAGGGCCTTTGGAAGATTCTTCGGCAAGGTTTTACTTGGCAAATGAGATTTAAAACATGGGCTATTAATGATTAGAGGTTATTTCTGGCTTAGTCTGTCTTTTTGCGTTATTATACCAGTCATAGCTTTTCCCTTTACCATAAATGATAAAGAAATGGTTATATTTTGACCATGAAAGGACAGCCTTTTGAATGAAATAGCCCATTCTTTTTCCTCATACTTTCTCTGTCTGTCTCCTTGGGGATCCCTGGGAGCTTTGCTCTGGTGTGGATATTCTGGGGGATGGGGAGCTGGTTGGGAGCTGGAAACTGAAGTTGGAGCTTAACATCACCTCCTCACTGATTTCACTGTGAGAGGCAACGGTGGGGGCACTCATGCTATCAGACTTTTCTGTGGCCAGCACATAATTTCAAGTTTGTACCTATAAAATAACATTTCACACTCCTCTGTACCCTCTGTGATTACCTCTGTGGTATACCCTCTGTGGAATCGGCCAGCTGTAATCAAAAAGTGTATCAAAATATACATGGAACATGAGAGCCAGCTGGACAGGCCTTCGCAGCTGCTGTTGGGAGGGGCCCCAGTGCTCGGTGCCCTGAGACCGAGGGAGCGTGGAGGGAGAGCAGGGCATCCTGTCACTGGCTGTGACACCCTCTGGGAGGGGGTTCGCCATGTGACCAGTCCTGGGAGTAGACAGGCCTTCAGGACTGTTTCCAAGTCTTGGGCTGCCCTAACTTTGTTGCAGGCACCCCCTCCCCGCCGCCCCAGGCTGGGGCAAGTGATTGAGTCATCAGAGGTGACACCTCAGCCTCAGCAGAGATGGGCATTTATGTGCTGGCCCCGGCTCCGAAACCCTTGTGGGGCCTGCCGGGAATGGAGAAGCAAATGAATCAGTTGCCTACTCCTACCATCTGGAACTGTCCAGATAAATACATCATCCCAGAGCACAGGAGAGCACGGAGTCCATCTGTGATTGAGACAGAGGGAGGTGCCAGCCTCCAGAGGCACACACGGGCTTGTTACTCTTTCAGTGAATGTGGAGTGACTCATGGAGGTAACCAGGCTGCGGGTTGTGCCACGTCCTTGGTGTGCTCTTTGCCCTCCTGCTGTTTCCGCGGCTGTTGTGCCAGGATGGGCACTGGAGAGGTGTAGAGGGGCTGCGAGAGGGGCAGGCAAAAGCCTCCCCAGCGGGAAGGTGGCATCCAGACTTCTCTGTGGCCACCATGACATCCACACGGAAGCTAGGAAGAAAGTATAGTAAAACTACACCTGGGGCCATTCTATATCATGCTCTTAAAAATGAGAGTATTTCTGGAATTGAGACGCTATCAGTTCATCTCTACCATACCGATCACATGGTCGGCACTGAGCAAAAAAGCAAGTAGAATGTTATGAGGTGGATGTGATGGGTTCAGATTTTCCATGAGGACTGAATCCCCCAGGATGGTAATTCCATTGTTCTTTTCAGGCTGTGTGACTCTCACTTCTGGAACATAACTCATTCCCCCGGTGTCCCACACAGGCTCTCCCTCCCTCCCCGTGCCAGTGACACTGGCACGGGGGGCACAGGCGAGTGTGGAGAAGCGGGGGCTGCTGAATCTGCTGGTGGGTCTCCAGGGCGTACCGTATACCCAGGCAGTCATCAGTGCCCAGCAGGTGTCTGAGCTGGTGCTTCAGAAGGCTTCTGGACATAAGGCGCTCAACAGTTAGGGTGAAAGACTTGGACTTTGGTCTCCTGACTCCCAGAAGCTTTATAGGTTTATCATCTTTATTTTGCATGTTTCATCTCATCTATTCCGTATCTCCTGGAGAGTAGAAACCACGGCTACTACTTCTCTGTGCACCTCACAACTCTTGGCTATATCTGACGTGAGGCTGGGGTTCTCTTTATATTTGCTGCCTTGAGCTGAAATTGTCGTCAGAGGACCCCCAGTTTCTGTTTCTGTGAGGTGAACACCGTTTAAGCCTCCCCCTCAGCCCATGCAGTAGTTGCTCGTGAGTAGCTGGAGTCTGCCTGCAGGAATAGTGATGTGAAAGTCTTGAGGGTCCCAGGTATTTACAGACAAGGTAGAGGATGCAGCCTCAGGGCTCACAAAGTATGCTGGTGCTCATCTGTTATTCAGAAAGCTCTGTCTTCTGCAGTGGGCCTGGAACTGCACTGCATTACGTTCTGGCAAGATGCCTGGTTCGTTAGAATGGCTCAAGACATACCCATTTGAAAATATAAAGAACAGTTCGACCAGAATATGCCATTCAGTATGCAGGGCAGTAGAGTATTGATGGAACAGTTATATGCAGAAGCATGAGAAGTCAGAGTTGGTGTCTTGAGGGAGGAGAGAATTGACTGAACCATATAGTCTGGATCCAAGATTCTTGAGCACCTTGGGGGGTCCAGAGATGTTTACTCAGCAGCCTCAGTGGAGAGCTCGTGAGCGAGCATCAGTGGCTGGAAGAATACAGAATTGTGTAGGAACACTGGCTCTGCAGTCAGACACCCTGGTAACCTGTTCTTCAAGTCTTGGCGTGTGACTGGGCAAGGCATTTCACCTCTGGTGCTTCTGCTTAGTGACCTCTAAAACAGGAATGATCATAGTACCTATCTCAGTGGACTGAATGAGAGACAAGTACAAGGCTGAGCACCCTGGCTGCCTAGCAGGTAGTAAAGCCTCCATCAGCGTTGTCTAGTTCCTTAGTCACATCCTCTGGGTGGGACTCGAGCGCCCCCTGGTGCTCGTGCTGTTGGGACCCCAGCATGATTCTCCTGTTTGGACAACAGCGATTGCTTGGGGCGGGGCGGGGGGGGGGGGGGGGGGGGGGGGGGTGGTGGGGAGGCTGCCGAGTTCTGTTTGATTCAGTGAGAAAATCTCAGAGCCGTCAAAGACCTGAAAGACCATCTAATCTAACCTATGATATGATGAAGGAACTTGAAGTCCAGAGATGTGAAATAATGTGGCTATGACCACACAGATCCTTAATGTAGTGCCAGGACCAGAAACTGAGTCTTCTGGCTCCCAATCCAGGGATCCTATAGAAAAGCCACACAAGAGAGGAGCCAGGTAGACAGAGAAGGAGAACAGGGAGAGAGACAGGAAGCACACATGCATGCTTCCATAGAGAGGGGAAAGACAGATGGACACATGCACATAGCCCAAAACAGGGAGAGGAAGGAGACAGAGACAGCCAAGGGGGGCAGAGGAAGAAAGGGAGAGAGATTTGAAGACAGAGAGCAGAGAAACTGACATGCTTGGGATGGAAGGAGAAAGAGAAAGAGGAAGGCAAGGGAGGGACAGAAGACAAAGAGACAGGGACTCCAGCTGGTGGAGGTAGAGGGCAGGAGAGTGAGCCAGCCTCTACCTGCCTGCCTGTCTGCCTGCTTGCCCCATTGCCAGTTCCAGGCATGGTCTTTGCCCAAGTGGGAATATTTTGCCCGTTAAGGGCCCAAAGCAGAGTAAAGCATAAAGATGAAAACCAAGGATAGACACCAGTGACAAAGAGATACCACTGAAGCCTCTGCAGTCAGAATTGGCCTGGCACATCACCCTTGTTGCTCTCCCTCGAGTCCCAACATATGTGCTCAGGTTTCTCTCCCTGCTGGGCTTGAAGGCAATGGAAGTAAGTCTCTAAGGATCAAACTGGAACTGGGCTTCATGGAGCGGCAGAAAGGTGTGGATGGGGCACACCTGCTTTAGTATCACTAGCGGAATAATTTTCAGTACTATTGTTTTTCCTGTTTAGAATGGGATCGCGCTGAGCATGAGCCAAAAAGAGCACACCATGACAACATCAGCCTATCTCCACTTCTATCTCTTATTTTCCCCTAACTCCTGTGTGTTCCCAGGGATATAAGGGACTGCTTCCCAACCCAGATAAACCTGACTTTGTGCCGAGAAGAACAAGGAGTAGCTAGATTCTTGATCTTTCTGATAGGTGCAAATTCCATTCCATTTTTCCCTAGCCAGAACAACTGTTTTGAATACTCTCCGCAGGCCATCTTGCTTGCCTCCCTCTCTTTTTCTTCTCCCTCTGTTTTTTGCAAGAATGAACTGATGAAATGTTTTAGTACGCCTCCTGTATGCAAGGCCCTGTGCTGGGAGTTAGGTCCCTCGCTTGAGAGAAGACATATGCACCAAAGGATGTATGAATGGCACACGGCTGTCCGGCTTCAGGGCCAAAGAAGCAAAATAACAATGGGCTAGTGGAGTCAGAGCAGGGAATGTTCCCTGTGGCTGGAGTGGGATGGCAGTGGTTCTTGGAGCTCAGGCAGAGGAGATGGAGATGGTGTTCCCGGGGAAGGCCAGGAAGCAGAGAGCTAAGTGACAGGCAGGGGACAGGGAAGAGGGAGTCTAACGGGGTGCCCACTCTTGGCAGAGCAGGTGGCAGGTAAGGCAGAAAGGGTGAGGAGTGGTCTCGCTGGTATGGGTGGGACAGTGATGTTTGAGGCTCCAAGGCCCTCCCTTAAAAACAATGCCTTATAAGCAGTCCAGTCAGGTGAGCGAATGAGGGGCAGTGATGGCAGAATTTATCAGGCTCAGTGACTTTCCCTTCTGAATGACTGTGTTAATATTCAAGTCCATAGTTCCTGTACTACAAATGAATCTCACCTGTTTCTATCAGTTTTTCTGGAGCCTCACATGGAGAATTACAGGTTTTACTATGTCAGCTCCTGCCTGCCAAAGAATATGTAAAAAGGATTTGAGAGTAATTTTATTAAACTGCAGATATTTGAGAGTAATTTTATTAAACTGCAGATATTCAATCTTTTACTAGCTATAGTGACTGTGCCCCCTTAATCTAAACCAGTTTGGACATTGTATGATCCAGTTGACAGCTTTGCATAATAAAAGATGAGCACTTTGGGTTGCACACAGAATGATTGGTGACCAGAATGATGATGGGTCTAGAAATGAACTCTTCTTCTAAGAAAGGATTAAAGCATCTAAGAAGGAAAGCACTCAGGATGTAGTCCCAGAGAGATCAGGGAACACACACAGAAGGGAGAACCACCTGCAAAATTTGAAATGCCAACTGCTTACTTACTGGGTATGTGGCGGAGAGGGTTCAAACATCAGAGAGAGGGTTGGATTCCAACCCTGAGATTTTGTTACTGGAATTAAATGTGCCTATAAAAGTTGTGTGGTTTAAAGCTCAGGATTCATCATCTGAGTACACATGATTGAGCATCTAATCTCTTCATTTGCCTTTTCTTATTTAACCTTCCCTCTGAGGCAGGTGATAGTTTGGTTCCCATCTTATTGGTGAGAAGATTGAGGGCTGGGAGGCTAGTGGGGCCTGGGAGGCAAAGAGAGGAAATCCCTTCCTAGAATTGCTGTCTCCTAGCTGAACTAAGAATCAAATTGATATGAGACAGATCAATAGGAGAAAATTAAATTTAATAGGCGTACGTATGGGGAATCCACAGAAACATAGAAATTCCAAAGACAGGCAAAATGAGGTATATATATCCTTCTGAACTATGGAGAAGGGGGTAGGGGCCTGGGATTCCAGAGGAAAGGAATGCACTTCACCTGGGCCATAAGAAGAGCAGATGTTTGGTAATTAGATGTTTGCCCTGCCATACAGATGGGTCACTCAGATAAAATTTATCTTTGCTAATAACCCTTATTCTGGGAAAGACCTGCAATTTAGATTCTTCTGTGTAGTTAAGGGGGGATACAAAGTTTCTCTTGAGGCCACAGGGTCTCAAGTGCCTTCAGCTCAAAATAATCCACATGCCAAAGTGGCACATTCCGTCGGGGGGGGAGTGTGTCCTGAACCTCCTCACCTATGTTTTAAAAAGAACCCCAGGTGATTCATAAGCACTTTGAAGTTCCAGAACCTCTGATTTAAGAGATCCAAGCCTTGGTGATGAGAAGTATGGTGACAGCATAAATAGGCATCCAGGCACCAGGGCGAGGAGTTTCTTTCAGGGAGGGGTCAAGGACAAAGCCAAGTTGCAGTCACCCCAGCCCCGGCTCTGTTGGGAAGGCACAGGTGTGGGCTGGCTGGGAGTGGACTGCTGCAGGGTGGAGGCAGCTGAAACTTTAGGGCTTCGGGTGTCCTGGCCAGCTTCTATCCAGCATTGGTCTGTCAGGTGAAGGGACCCCAATTCTCGGGGGAAGGAGAATAGACACTGCTAATGAGTTTCAGCTGATGCTTCTCAGAAAAATGATGGCTTCTCCTGCCATAGCAAGACATTTCTTTTGATCATGATTGTTCCAAAGAAGGGACAGCAAATGACTTGCTGGTAATTGGGCATTTCGAGTGGCGCCTCCGTGCTATCGGGGCTCAGGCGATGGGAGCGGGTGGTGCTGGCCTTGTGAGGGCCGCTAGCATTCACTGTGCTGTGCCAGGAGGAAGAGGTCATGCTGTGATGCACTGTCCTGCGTATTCTCGCACACTGTGTGTACCCGAGCCTTTAGCAGAACAAAATGCGTTGTAGGTGGCTGATTGTGTGTGCGCTCTTTTTCACTGGTCTCTGAATAATGGCTTTCTGAGGAGCAAGGACGCTGCGGGCTGGGGGGGAGTTGCTGAGAGGGAGGAGTTCTTCAGTTTACTTAAAACAACAAAAACTTCCTGCTTGTTTTACTGTGGATCAAACCAGGAGGCAAGCCTAGTGACCTGTGTTGAATAAGATGATTGATCAGGGGGAGCCAGATGTGGGAATCAGAGAGTTGGGATTCTGATTCCACATGTGTTCATAAATTGTCTCCATTTCCTTTAATCACAGAGGAAGTTCTCAAACCAGATGGGATGAGTTCATTCCCTCATTTATGCAGCGAATGCTCTCTGAAAGCCCAGCTGTGAACCAAACAAAGCCCCTGTCCACGTGGAGCTTACATTCAGGAGGTAGAGAGAAAACACCACCACAAACACATGAATGTGTCATATGTCCTATAGTGATAGCCAGTGATGTATGAGCAGAAAGCTGAATGAATAAGCTGGGGGGGTGTGTTTAAGAAGAGGTTCCAGACGTGTGAAATGCGATCTACGAAGTCCTTGACACAAGAATGAGCTGGGGGCATTCCCGAAAATGGGTGAATGGCCAAAGTGGCCACTGAATAGAGAGGACAAAAGGGTAAGAAGTTTGAAGAAAAGGGCCCAGATCAAAGCAGACCTTATAAGCTATGAAGAGCATTTAGATTTTCTAAGTGTGGTAGGAAACAATGGTAGAGTTTTTAGTAAAGGGAATGTCGTGAATTGATTTATGTTTAAAGAAATAGGTCTGGCTGGGGCATCTGAGTGGCTCAGTCAGTTAAGCGTCTGCCTTCGGCTCAGATCATGATCCCAGGGTCCTAGGATCCAGCCCTGCTTTGGGCTCTGCACTCAGCGGGGAGTCTGCTTCTCCTCCACCCTCTGCCCCTCCCCCTGCTCATGTTCGCTCTCTCTCTAATAAATAAATAAATAAATCTTTTTAAAAAATAAAAAAAAGAACTATTCCGGCTAATGAGTGGATGGGAGTGTCACGAGTCTAAGGAAGAAGACCACTTAGAGGGCTGCAGGGCGAAGGAGGAAAGATGGTGGCTTGTGGTTGTGGTGGAAACAGTGTACAAGAAAGGGCTAATAAGAAAGACTCTCAGGCTTGCAGCTAAGCAGTGGGGTGAGATAAAACAGATGAGGTGATGAGCCAATTGCCCTGGCGTAGTGCTTAACAAAGAGCAAACCCTCCACAGACAATAATCTCTTCATCTGAGGAGGGGAGCTGCTATACCCTCCATATAAAAAAAATAATGAAATATTTCAGTTGAGGAAAACTTAGGGAGATGGTCTGATCTGGTGTTTTCATTTGAGGCAGTGAGGTCCAGAGAGGAGAAGGTGCACACCCAGCTGGGTCACAGCTGGTTAAGGGCAGACCTGGGACCAGAACCCAGGTTCCTCTTGATCCCAAGGATGGTGTCTATAAGTTATGCTGATCATGATGGTGCCACATTTTATGGATGCTTTTGGAGCCCAAAATACTTTTATATGTAGGTAGAGCTTAGATATGAACTTAAAACTTCAAAGGTGGATATCTCTAAGTGCAGGGGCCTCATGTATTGGTCTGAATGACCCTGTGGGTTTCCTCTAACACTAAGGTTCTGTCACATTAGAAGAGCCCAAAAAATCAAGAGCTCTGGGAGAGCAAGCCGCTAGGCCCTCGATTTTCTCCCATTAACTCAGTTGCATTCATGGCCACTGTTCAGAAAAAATATCAATAGTTCTCTTCAAAAGGACTTTTTCTCTTCCCCCTAGCAGCTAGAAAGGACTGTCTCCTACCCTGAAAAGCACCCTGCCTTGGCTGTGTGCTCGTTGGAATAAACACAATTAGATGAGGAAGAAAGGGGGTGATTAGGGAATTATGTAAAATGGCTGTTAGATTGGCTCCTGCGTCCCGTTCAGGATGTGAGCTTCTCTCTTGGAAAAGACTGTTCTGGAAAAGGACTAATTTCTGGTTGAACAGTTGGGGCATGAGAAAGGAGGAAGAGCTTTACAAGTTGTTTTTAAAACTGCCTGCCTGCTGTAGTGGCCAGAAGTCCTGGGTTTTTGTTCCCAAAGACAGGGCACAGATCTGGTCTCTTCCTGAATGAGGTGGCCCAGCTTCTCTCAAGATGGTGGGACAGGTGCCTCAGCCAAATTTGCACTCGACGGCTCATGGGTATAAGCATTTGCTGGGTATCTCTTGCATGTGCAATGCTAGCAGGGATGCTGGGGGTGGGAGGATGGTGGAAGGATAGGGTACAGCGGTGAAAATCCCACACTCCTTGAGCTCGGGAGCTAACCACCTGCCCGGTGGGGCAGTGGAGAGGGTGGAGACACACATACAAGGGGAAACCTCTGGGTGCAGACGCCAGAGTGAAGAAGGAGAGCATGGAGCATTCACCCCAAAGCTGTGTGGTGGGGATGAGCGGGAGTTGAGAGCCATTCAACATGTTGCAACAAACCACGCTGTGCTGTGAGTCTGGGAATCACAAGGAGGTCAGGGTCTTGTGGGAGAAACAGGCCTGGAGGCAGTAATTGTGGTTTGAACAGAATCAGGGAAGAGTGACACCACCCCCATCCTGGGTGGGTTATTAAAGAGAAGTCTTTCCAGAACTAGTGATTTTGAGGTGGTGCTTAAAGGATGAGTAGGAAGGAGGCTGGGAGGCGGAGACAGGGAGAAGGAAGGGTATGGACATTTCAGTTGAAGTTAAAAGTAGTGAGAGCAGAACTCACGAAACAAAAACAGTTTTGGGGGGGATTCAAGGGTGAGGCAGGGACTCACTGGAGATGGGGTTGAGAGGGGGTGGGGTGGCCACAGAGGACTTTGCATGTCCGGTTAAGGGGCCCCTCAAAAACTATGTCCCGGTGAAATGCCCCTTCAAGAATGCACAGGTTGGTGATTAACATAACATGATAAATACATACATACATACATACATACATACATACTGAAAGATGTTTTAAAAAAAAAGAATGCACAGGTTAATTCCATTTAAGCCAAAGTTTGTGTTTTTCAAACGGATTGGTGTCCCTAATTTGTTAATTTTAGGATCCAACTATATTAACCACTTATAACTTATTTTTAAACCTGAGGGTATAAAATTGCTCCTTTGAAACTAAGGGCACATCTTGCCCGAATCAGATTGACCACTATCATTGGGTGCTCCTTCCCACTCAAGTTCACAGGCATACCTGTCATTTATCAGAACCAGAGCATGACTATGAAAATGGAAAGAAAGCAAGAAAAATCTGTTATCTCTGTGCTGTCCCTCATAACTCATTTGCTTCTGCACCAGTGACCAGATCCTCCTTCCACACGGTTATTCAAGCCATGCCCCAGGGGGTCAGCCCTCTACCTGCACCTCTGTTGCCCCCACACCTAACCACCAAATCCTGGCCATTCTCTCTCCCTAATATTACTCACACCTGTCTCTCCACGGCCACTGCCATTGGGCTCCTCTGAGCCACCATCACCTCTTGTCAGGATTTCTGCAATAACGTCCTGTTACCCCACCTCTACTCTTACCTTCCTCTGATTCTCCACCAAGCAAAAGTAGTAACTTTCAAATGCAGGTCAGCCCTTCAGTGGCTCTTAGGACAAGCCCTGGAATCTGACTGGGCACACCAGGGCTCAGCATGTCTGCTTCCTGCCTCTCTGGACTCATTACCTGCTTACCCCTACTCAGGCCATGTTGATGTTTTTCCTTCCTAGCTTGGTTAAGTCCTACTCTCCCTCAGCACTCAGCTGTAACTCACTTCTTCAGAGAGGCCTTCCCTAACTGTTGGCACTCCCACCATTGCAATTAATGTGTGATCACAAATAATTATGTGATCTCCTGTCCAATGCCTGTTCCCGATATAGACTGAGTTCCCAGAGTCAGGGCCCTGCCTGCCTTGTTTAATACTGCATCCTGGGCTGTTCTAGTGCCCAGCACTAGGGCACAATAGGACTAGTAAGTATCTGTTTGAATCCAGCGATATTCACATCCCACATGTGCTTCATTGCTCCCTGAAGAACCCACAGGCAAAAACTAAAAAATAAAACCTTCTATGTTGGAAACAGTCAAAAACCAATTCAAAGCCATTAATAGGTATTATTAACTATCATCCTGTACTATCTTGACTAAAATTAATAATTGATTATTTTAAATAAAATTTTGTAGCTGAGAGAAGTTAAACAAAGATAGCTAATGAGGGGCACCTTGATGGGTGCAGGTGCTTCAGTAGGGTTCCAGGGATTTGGCTAGAAATGCAGTTTATTCTTCAACCAGTCATGTCCCAAGTCTGGGATGCACCAGAAACTGTAGGATATCCAGCCTTCTGATGCTGCACATTAATTTACGGGGTGTCATGTAATTATCAGGCACTGCTGGTGTCTGCTCAGAAAGCACATTTCTCTGCTGTGCAATCTACGGGAGAAGCTAGATTGTTCTCCCAGAACTGGGGGACATGGAATCAGAGTCAGGAGAGCATGGGGTCTAAATGTGTGTCAAACAAGGTTGGCTCTAAATGAACTGTCTGAAACAAAATGGTCAGAAATCAGCATTTTAAACAATACCTCATGTTGTGATTATGTTTCTCTATCCTCAGGTACTTTTTCAGTCTCTATGATTATTAAAGTAATTTTGTTCACATCCTAAATCATTTGCCTTCTTATTTGTTAAATTGATTTCCACGCAGTCTCTGCATCTTCACTGAGGTTGCTCATGGGTTCCCCAAAGCTTCGGTTCTGATGACAGAAGCTGGACTAAATGGAGACAATATAACATCACAGAGCAATCAAAGTTATGTTTAAACTAATAAAAACCTAGTGAATATGAATAATAGATTTTTAAGAGGTTAAGGTAGAACTAATTAAGTCAACTTAAGGGTCATTAACTGACAATGAATTGACATTTTAAAGAAAGCAAAAGAACTTAAATAGAACACAAATTGCTTTTTAAGAGAAGTTCACAATTTGTGAAATTACCCCCAGGGAGTATGAAAGCTAACCATTTGCAAACTAGTAGATGGAAAGCTTTCCTCTTAAACCAATTTGTTTTAGCATAACAAATTTTATTAAAGCTAGAGATACAAAATGAAATGAAATAAAATAAACTCGTTAAAACATTACCAGGCAAGCAGGTCACACTTAACTGCTCACAACTAAATAAAAAAATAATTGGAATCTGAAAATCTGTCATAAATACCGAAGCAGTCTTGAAAAGCCACAAGACAGCTCTTTTGTATATAAAAATTATCAAAATTATCCATAAGCTTCACTTCATGGTATTAATATAAGTTTAACTATGCATAAAAATTGCAAAGCTGCATCATCCATGGTACACAATACATGGAAAACTTTGTGACTAGAAATATTTATCTTTGACCTTGCATGCTGATGCTCATCATCCTCTTTACAATAGAAAATTGTGGGATCACATTGTGTCAGGTCAAGTAAAAATGCACTCTCCTGATTTTTGTTGTTGTTGTTGAAATTTCCCCATACATAATTCTAGAGAGTTGTGGGCTCTTATTTCTTCTAAGAAAGGAACATTTAGAGTTCCTTTCAGTGCTGCTTTTCAGTATTTGCAAAAGGTAAAAATCCAGTTCATTTACTACTGCAATTTCTTTTCATAGACATGCCTCCAGAATATTAAAAACATATATTGCCAGAACTTGTCATATAAAATAGTTAATTCTCTACACCCAATGTTTATATAGTCATTTTCTAAGAAGCCTTTATTTTCTCCTTTTTAATGGGCAATTATCTTACATTCCAATTTTGTTAAGTGGATGTTTGTTAAATCTCATTTTTATATTCGTATGTACATTTCTCTGACCCAATACCAATTTTGTTGTGAGCTTTGTGATAGTGTCACTGAAGACTTGGAAGTCTTCTATACTTTGCACAATTGCAGGTGTAATTTATTTCAAATGTTAAAGGCAGTGAAGCCAAAGGCTAGATTCTTTGGAGCCAGAACTCCCATGCCTGTAGTCAATGGAATGATTTGGTCTGTCTGCTTGCCACAGGGCAGTCCGTAGAAGTAACAGAGGAATGGACTAAAGCATCCTTTTATTTATTTATTTTTAAGAATTTATTTATTTATTTGAGAGAGAGAACATGCACATGCAAGAGCGGAGGGAGGGGCAGAGGGAGAGGAGAAGCAGACTCCCACGACCCCAAGATCATGACCTGAGCCGAAGGCAGGTGCTTAACTGACTGAGCCACCCAGGGACCCCTAAAACATCCTTTTAAACAGGCCCGGGGAGCCTGGGTGGCTCAGATGGTTAAGCGTCTGCCTTCGGCTCATGTCATGATCCCAGGGTCTGGGGATTGAGCCCCACATCAGGCTCCTGGCTCAACAGGGGGCCTTCTTCTCCTTCTCCCTCTGCCTCTCCCCGTGTTCCTGCTCTCTCTCTCTCTCTGTATCTCTGTCTCAAATGAATAAATAAAATCTTAAAAATAAATAAATAAACAGGCCTAGTTCATCTAAATCATTTTTCCAGGAAGTCCTCTAGAATCTGAGAAGGCTTGTACATCATTAACCAGATGTTCAGGTTAAGTCCAGAATAGCCAGAACAGAGTGAGCTCAGTTGTCTTGGCAAGATCTCGAACAGGTGTGTGGCTGTACACTCTGATTTAATTGTGGCCACCTGCTTTATTGAGCGCCAACTCTTCAGAGACCAGGAGGTGAACTGCTTCCCTTCTCCCTGGGAGGCACCCCATGTGTTTGTTAGGCCATCAGCGTGAATGCAAAATAGATGTTAAAGGCTTTAGTCCTCCCTCCACTTCACGGCTTCCCCTGTCCAGTGCCCCTCCTATTTTCTCACCTTCTTAGCATCCCCTCTTCATCCCTCTATGGCTGTTCCATCTTCTCTAAATACCAAGGAAAATGTCCCAAGGCCAAATCACTAGGTCTTAAGCCTAGAAAAACATGGGGTCTCCACTTCTTCCCCAAAGAGAATCATAGATACTAAAGGCCTTAGGATGTAAAGACCTTGATTTATTTGGTTGGGAGGTTGGTGCTGATCGGAGGAGAGGGGTGGAAGGAAGGAAGCCACAAAGGACAGTTGTCCTGGTGATCACTCTCTGGGGCAGCCAGGTGGGGACTAACCAGTGCCGACTTTCCTCTCAAGATCAGGAAGGGAATCCCAGGAGCGCAAGGAGGCAGGGGCCCCATGATTAGTTGCCTCTGCTGTGAGCATTTTTATGGGGCAGTGAGGGATGAGTAGGCCGTGAGGGCCAAGGAATCGCCCTGACCTGATGCTGCCTAATTTTCCGCCAGTGTGCCTGACTTTATGTGGGTGGAGTAAAGGTAGTGAGGGGCTTAAACTGTGCCTGATGGTCTGTGTAGCTTGTTTAAAATAATGGACTCATTAAGGCTGGGAAAGCTGAAATGTAACGAGGGGATATCCTGGAGATCAAAGATGAGCTGACTTTAGTTCAGGGTGGACTGTTACATGACCAGTGACAGTAGTGAAATCCCTGGATCGATGGTGGGCTGAACATGTCCAGCTGGACTGTTGCTTTCTGATGGGGATGGGAACTCTAGGATGCTGGCGGTCGCTCATGTTGTCACATGGCTTTCCTTCTGCCAGGGAGTCATTGTTTCTGTCCTCCTTCCCTGACCAGGTGTTGGACTGGATTGAAAACCACGGTGAGGCCTTTCTCAGCAAACACACCGGGGTTGGGAAGTCGCTGCATCGAGCCCGGGCCCTGCAGAAGAGGCACGATGACTTTGAAGAGGTGGCTCAGGTGAGACGCTCTGTGTGGTTGTGTGTGTGTGGAACTGGGTGAGGGAAGCCAGGGCCATGGCTTTGGTATTTGGGTTGATAGCCCAGTGGTTTCTGGGTTGCCTTCCTGCCTGATGCAAGGAGACCCTTGTCTGCTCTTGGATCACTAGGTGAGTGATAAATAGACCTTTAGTTTATGGTCTTCAGAGAAAATCTTCCTGCCAGCATGATCAGTAAATGCCTTGTCCACAAGGTGGTAATAGCAGAAGGAATGGATGTTAGAAACATCAACAGCCCAGAACTACTGCTTATAGTTATCACCAGGGGCAAGTGGGAGCTGAAAATCAGCATTAGCTCTGCTTGCAGAGCTGTGTGTCTTCCAGGACCTGGAGGAGGAGACGGGACCTGTTCACCACATCATGTATCCATAAGGCTGACTGTGCCCAGAGAATATGGCGTAATGTTCGGTCGTTTAGCTGAGCTCTATACCTGATCCCAAAAGGGCATTTTTATCTAATTACACAAAGATGCCGTGAGAGGCCTTGACCATTTGACTTCATGGTGGAGGGATATAAGAGGGTTTTTTGTTCTGAGCCTGCAACCCCCCAATATTATCCAAACTCTCTTATATTTCTCTTTTGGGGAGTTCTCTAATGGATCCTGAACATCTTCATCTTCAAGATGAAATACTACTCTGTCCATTTATATTGTCAGACATGATCAGTTGCAGTGGAAACTAAGACCAAGGAATGAAGCAGGGTAGGGGCATCTGCGGGGGGACCAGTATGGGGCAGGAGGCAGGATGACAAAGCTAGTGTTTGCCGCAGCTGTTAACCAGGCCTGGCTCCCATCCCACCATGTGGGCAGTCCTCAGGGTGGGTGTCACCCTGGGCATCATGCAGAGTGCTACCAGTCCCAGAGAGAACTGTGGGTGAGCTGTGGATGTCAAAGGTGAGCCCCTGTCAAAAACCAAAGGAATCTGCTAGAGGACAAGAAAGTGGTGGGAGCAAACTACATCTCTAAGGAAGCTGCAAGTAGGTGCTGGAAAGTGAGAGGCCTGGCAGGTTCCAGGAAGACTGAGTCACTAGTGACCTCAAGCTGGGAATACAGATGGGTTAGACCCAACCTATGCAATAAAGAAAGCCTCATATAGAATCTTTGTGCACAGTTGGTGGGAATGTAAAGTGATGGAGTCACTGTATGGCAATTCCTCAAAAAATTAAACATAGAATTACCATATGATTCAGCAATCCTACTTCTACATATATACTCAAAAGAATTAAAAGCTGGGATGTGAAAAGATTCTTCTATACTCATGTTCATAGCAGCATTATTCACAATAGCCAAAAGATGGGAGCAACACAAGTGTCCAGATAAAAGGATAAAGAAAATGGGGTCTATACAAACAATGGAATATTATTTGACCTCAAAAAGGAAGGAAATCTGATAACATACTACAATATGGATGAATCTTGAAGACATTATGCTATGTGAAATAAGTCAGTTTTGAAAGGACAAATAGGAGTCCACTTATATGAAGTACCAAGAGTAGCCATATTCATAGAGACAGAAAGTCGAATGATGGTTGCCAGGGGCTGGGGCAAGGGAGGGAATAGGGAGTTATTATTTAATGGGTACAGAGTTTCACTTTACAAGATAAAGAGTTCTGGAGATGGACGGTGGTGGTGGTTGCACAACAATGTGAATTTATTTAATGCCACTGAACTTAAAAAGTTTTACATTATGTATATTTTACTACCATCACAAGAACAAAAAAGCAAGCCTCATCCATACAAAGACCTTCTACAGAATGGGCTGGATCATGCCGATGTAATATAGACATGGGCCAAATGGGCCTCTGGATGTAGCACAGACCCAAAATATCTGAGTGTCCAGACATCCTGGGTGCTTTTGCTATCTGTCAGGGGACAAAGGATTGGAGAGGGCCACATGGACTCCCTGTCTGCTGAGACGGGGCGTTGTGGGATCTGGGGCGGTCTATTGGAATGGAGCCATCCCATAGCTGTGGTGTTCTTGCCCTTTGGCTATCCTGTGGCTCAGCCCTTCCTCACTCAGAAAGGACATCCCCAGAGCCACCCACAGCCCTGAGTCAGCCAGCCCCCCTCTCCCCCTTCCTGCTGCAACCTCAGAGGCAATGTCAGCCTTGGTTATAGGCCCTTGAGGGAGCTATTGTTTTGTGTGTTGTTTCAACCGAGCAAGCCTGGCTGCCACCTGAACTCTAACCCCACTTCTCCCAATTGCTCCCCTACCTTCTTGCTGATGCCTGATAAGCCTTTCACATGGGACAGTGCCTTTCAATCAGTAGCAGAGACACATTCACTTAAATTCATACTAAAGAAAGAATGGACACGTTCTGAGAGCCTGTGGTTCCATTATGTGTTTTATCTCCCACCAATCCTGGATGGTGGATAGTATTAGCCTTGTTTTATAGAAGATGATGCTAAAGCTCAGAAAATTCTTCAGTGTGCCCAAATCGTCTGGCTTGTCAGCAGCTCTGCTAGGATTCAAACTCAGTCTGTCTGACCTCAGAGTCATGTTTTTACCCTAACTTCACGCTGCCCTTCCTTATTGAAGTATAGGACCTGAGTGTAAAATGCATTTCCAAGTGCCAGTTTCCTCATGAAAAGTGCAGAACAAAGAGCAAGAGTGGGGGAGGTGGGGTGGAGAGGAGATGCTGCTGTGGCCATTCCATTTGACATACATTACAACTCTTCCCAATCTCTTGCTATAATCCACTTCTCCCTGTCCCTGCTTTCAGATAAGACAGTGTCTTTCTTAGGAGAGAGAGTTCTGCCTTCTAAAAGGCTCATGCTTTTTGAAGTATTCCCCTTGGAAAGGGGACAGATGTGGACAACAAAGGGCACACATAAGCATGGGCCATGAAGTTGCCATATTGCCCTGCAAATCGGTCTTTAGAGATGAATCTCCTAGTCTGGTAATAAATCCTGTTTTGTTTTCTCATCCCTACTCTGGGGAAGGGTATGGGCAGTGGAGCTCCCTAGCATCCTGGAATTGGTAGTCCACATTGGAAAATCAACTTGACTGTGGCAAAGGCAGATGAACTGGCAGCAGCCTCAGATCTGCTTTCTTCTGTGCAATGTGATCATCACGCTCAGGTGGTGGGAAAGGAGATGATCCAGGCAGGAAAGGGCGTGCTCTCTCTCTCTTGCTTCTGTTCTCAATTAGGTGAGGGCCACTGGGAGGGGAGGAGTGGATTTAATCAGGATTGGACAATTCTTGAGTCAGAGATCAATGCTACAGAGCCAAAGCATGGAAACTTTTGTTGCTTGTTGTTTGGGGTTGCTGGTTAAGAGATCTAGTCAGAAAGGACATCACAAATGATGAGAAGTAGGAGGTTGGGGGGGGGGTCACTTGTTACCAGTACTACAGAGGGTCATGATTCAGTGAAAGAATCTCTTTTAATGTCATGATTTTATGGTTCTTTGACCTGAGGCTGATAGGAGAAGGAAATTCTGAGCACCCGTTCTCTATATTCAAGTTAAAAAATTGTCTTGAATCAAAGCAGGAAGAGAGCTGTTGCACCTGTCGCATCCCTGGGATGCTGCCCTTCTACAGGAAAGAGCAAGCCCTCCAGCAGAGAAAAGGGCTACGCACAGGGAGAGGCCCAAGGGCAGTGTGAACTCATGGAACAAATACACCTCTACTCTGGAGATCGTGTAAAGACACTGAAGACAATAGTAGAAATATCAAATATATCTGGGAAGAATTAATGTAGCAAACCATGACCTTACATTTTGTGTTTATTAGCTCTTGAACACATTTTAAACAAATTCAACGGTCATTTGAAGGAAGTGAATGAAGTATTTATGGTCCTCAGTTCATCCTGCAGATGGCACTCTTCGAATAGTCTACCTGGAAGCTGAGCTGAATGGGAAGGGAGCCACTTCCCGCTTGGCAGGGGAGGCTCCTGACAGGCAGGTGGGGATAGTCTGGGGCCACGTATGCAGCAGGGGGTCTGTCTCTATAAATGTTTCTAGTCCAAGTTACTGAGATTCTCTGTGCTCAAATAGAAGACCTGGGGACTAGCGGGAACCCTTCTGGTCCTGGTAGATACTTTACTCAAGTTGCCTATAAACTCATCACATGACTCAGGCTATAGAGTAAATCAGATTTTAAAAGACACTTATTATATCTTTATATATATTTTTGTGGCACGGCAGTTGTTATCAGGAGTATAAACAAGCATAAGATAGAGTTGCTGCCCATCACATCATATCTGTCAGGGGATACATGTGTCCACATCTTGCCCAGGAGGTAGTATGGGCCATGGTACTGTTATTTTGTCCTGAGATATTTGCTATTACTCAGAAGGAAAGTACTCAAGTGCCTGTGTTTTAGAGAGCAGCTGTGCCTGCTCTGTGAGTGGTCTGCTTTATGACCTCATTATCTGGAATGCCAGACTTTCTGTAAGCTAGCTTAGTAAAAAAATTAGCAATCATTTACACTCAAATATACATTATCTAAAATCTCAAAGCACCAAATCACATTTAAACAGCTAAGCATATTAAATAGCATTTGTGTAACATTTTTGAAAGAACAGACCATTTAAAGAAAGATTTAAAGAAATATAAAAACATAGGCACAATTAAGCACTTCATTCAATAATCTCTGGTTGGTTGTTTATCTGACTCTTGCTGTTTTCCCAAACTTGAATAGAAAACACTTTAAAAAATTCAATATGAGTCTTGGGGTCAAAATAGGCAAAAATGGGGGTGCCTGGGTGGCTCAGTTGTTGAGCATCTGCCTTCGGCTCAGGTCATGATCCCAGGGTCCTGGGATCGAGCCCCGCGTCAGGCTCCCTGCTCAGTGGGAAGCCTGCTTCTCCCTCTCCCACTCCCCACTGCTTGTGTTCCCTCTCTTGCTGGGTCTCTCTCTGTCAAATAAATAAATAAAATCTTTTTTAAAAATAGGCAAAAATGGAAGGGAAACATTTTAGTGGACCTATCAGTGACCTTACCCATCAAAGATCTTCAAAGTGTAATCAGCTAACTTACTAGAGCTCCAAGGGCAGGTAGAATAGGGAATCCATAGGGGTAGAAAGTCCCTGCCCTTGGAGTCAGACAGTAGTACTCATCAGTTCCCAAGCCCATCAAGTCTGTGTCAGGCACCTTGAGAAATTAAAGAGATATAACAGTTTCCGTTTTGAGGAAATCATGATCCAAAGAGAAACATGCATTAAACATATTGTAACCCTCTAAGAAGTCCCATAGTTTGAAAGGAAGCCTAATCTTTTTTCTTTCAGGGTTTTCAAGGAGCATTTCCAGCGAAACCAAGATAAACCATTAGTTCATTTGGTGATCCAATAAATATACCTGTCTAGGGGATGGTGTAGTGATCTTTGGAGTAAGTTCCTTCTTTTCATGCCTGAGATGGTGACCAATTATAGCAACTGCAAATGCAAGCAGAAGGAAAAGGTGGGAAAGCTTCAATAGATGCTTTTTCACACTCCAGCTTCTTAGAGAGGATAAAACTTTCTTCAGCAGGATGAAAAAAATAGTGAGGAAGAAAGCCAGGAAAATGCAGAGAAATTAATGTCAAGAAGTGGGCAAGTGGAAGAATGTGAAATAGCAGAGAAATGAAGGACAGTCTTACCCTTTGGATCTTGCATGACATTCGTCCCATTTGAGTGGATTCAGGACATTCCCTCCATGGGGCACCAGGGAAAAGTTGCATGAGCTGAGGGGAGGGCTCTTGGGACCACTCTCAGGAAGAAGAAGGGTTATACTGTGGATAACTCCCAACCATGGGTTTTGAAGGTCACTTTATATACACTTGTGGAAATTGAGAGGGAGCCAATATCCGAGATATTATAGAAAGCCTACCAAGAACCTCTTATCAAGACCAGGAATTGTCCCCCACTTCTGCTTCCTATGTGGAACAAAAGGCACATTCTGAAGAAATTGAGACTGCATTCCTAATGACTTTAGGTTCTGGAGAGCAAACTGAAAGACTCAGAAGCACAGGTGGCGTTCTTATCTCTTGTTCCATGTGACAGCAGGGACTTTGGAAAAGAGGGAAGGCATTGAAAAACAAATGGCTGCCTATGTAGATGGTGTTTTCAAAAGTGTTCTGGAGTATACCCTACAAAGCCAGGATGATGGACTTCTGGTAAGGGGAGAGTGCATCTCATAAAGATTGGGGAAGATTTGGCAGAAAGCTTTGCTGATCTATCTAGAAAGATTGAAGTGAACTTTGAAGTGGAAGGAGAAAATTATCCTAATAAAGCCAAAACCAGATATGTGGGGTGCCATAGAGGTGGCATAGAAAGAAGCACCTTGTGGGCGCCTGGGTGGCTCAGTTGTTAAGCGTCTGCCTTCGGCTCAGGTCATGATCCCAGGGTCCTGGGATCGAGCCCCGCGTCAGGCTCCCTGCTCAGCGGGAAACCTGTTTCTCCCTCTCCCACTCCCCCTGCTTGTGTTCCCTCTCTCGCTGTGTCTCTCTCTCTGTCAAATAAATAAAACCTTTAAAAAAAAAAAAAAGAAAGAAAGAAAGAAGCACCTTGTGAAGGAGATGCCCTTAGGTCACCTTAGGTAGGAAAATACAAATACAATTGCCTGCAATATACATACACACACACACACACACACACACACACACATATACATATATATTATATTGTAATATGTATATGCAATATATATATGTACTTATTATATGTACTTAAATTTTAATACCAGAATACAAATACAAATACAAAACATTCCTGAGACTTTAGGGTATTGAGCTCATAACTAGAAAATGGTGAGAGAAGAGGACTTTTTGTTTAAAGGACTCATTCTAATAGGAGGGATGAAGGTGTATCAGAAAGGATCACTTCGATATGAGACTACAAACCTGAGGGTATTAGACAATATGGAGAAGTACTAGAGCGGTAAGAAGAAGAAAGAAACTGACTGCTGGAGAGGACCATGGTCTGCTCCATCACATGGAGGATATGGGAAATGCTGTTCTGATACGATTTCACTTCCGGTTCAGGGGAAGCTGTGGTGGTGATGACAGTCCTCAAATTTCCTGACATCTCCTGTAAATTTCGTGACACTGTAAATAAAACATCTATATGTTGTTGGGAGTGGAGGATTCTACATGAGAGAGAGCGAATCATTGTAGAAAAGCTCAAAGGAGCATAGGTTGTGTCTAGACTCTCAGGAACATTGACCTTTAGATGAAAGGGTTTAGACTTTGCTCTTAACGCGGAAATAGTAAAGGCTTTTGAGTAATGATATAAATTTAAATACAGTTGACCCTTGAATAACACAGGGGGTTAGGCAGCAACCCTCGTGTAGTCAAAAATCTACATGTAACTTCTGACTCCTCAAAAACTGCCTATAGCCTGCTGTTGACCAGAAGACTTACTGATAATATAAACAGTCAATTAACACATATTTTTATATGTATTATGTGCTATGTTCTTTTTTTTTTTTAAGATTTTATTTATTTGACAGAGAGAGACACAGCAAGAGAGGGAACACAAGCAGGGGGGGTGGGAGAGGGAGAAGCAGGCTTCCCGCAGAGCAGGGAGCCCGATGCGGGGCTCGATCCCAGGACCCTGGGATCATGACCTGAGCCAAAGGCAGACACTTAACGACTGAGCCACCCAGGGGCCCCTATGTGCTATGTTCTTACAATAAAGTAGGCTAGAGAAAAGAAAATGTTAAGAAAACCATAAGGAAGAGAGAATACATTTACAGGACTCTACTGTATTTATCCAAAAAAAACAAAAAACAAAAAAACCCACATATAAATAGACCCGCACAGTTCAAGCTCATTGTCAATCAATGGTCAAGTGTATAATCTCTAAACCAGAGAAGTAAGGATTTCTCTATCCACTGGCTATTTAAATCACATATGTAGTATTGTGCCTAATTTGAGAAAATATGTATTCAAAAGGATATTGGCAAACTATACTTGATTGTCAGAAGACTGCTAGGATAGTGAAATCCAAGTAACTGGATATATTCTGTTTTGAGTAAATAATGTTTTATGGAAGGCAGGGGGATAGGCTTGATAACTGAAGGCTTCCGATAGAAGAAGTAAGGGTGGAAGGGTTAGTGAAGCCAATTTTAGTTTAATTCAGGTGTAACTTCTAACCCATGGTTGATTTTTTTATGAGCTGTCCAAAATCAGAATGAAATACCTTGTGATGTCTTGTGCTTATCACTGGAGGTTTTCTGGTAGAGGTGACACTTTATTCCCTTAGGATATAAACATCCTCAAGTCTTTCCTATCTTAAAAATGAACAAATAAAAAATGAATAAAAAGAAACTTAGACTACCTTTTCTGGTAGTTTAGACTACTTCCCCGGTGTTTCTCCTTTCCTTCATAGCCCAGGTGTTTGAGAGAAGAGTCTTTATTTGCCATCTCTACTTCCTCATCTCCTAGATGCCCTTTGACCCCTGCCATTGGACTTCTATTCCCTCTGGGCAACTGAGGTTAATCTTACCTAAGTCTTCAACTGGGCTTTTTTCTTGCTAAATCCAAAGGACACTTTTCAGATACTAATTGGTTTCGGGAAGCATTTGATCCTCTCACGATTTCCTCCTTTTTAAATTCTCTTCTCCCAGCCTTCCATGACACCATGCTCTCTTGGTTTCCTTATGTCTTTTTGGCTGGTCCTTTTTAGACTCTTCTCCCTTTTCCCAAGGATTTCCTCAGACTGTCTCTTCTCACTGTACACTCCAGACATGATTTTATACTCTTTCCTAGTCTCAACTGCCACCGTTAGTCTGATGGCTCTGAAATCCATGTCTTATCTCTGATCTCACCCCTGAGCAACCTATTCATAAACCCATTGACTCTCTGGATACCTCCACTTCGATTTCTCAGAGGATTCTCAAAACCAGTATATCCAAAATTTATTTTATCATTTTCCACCCCTTCCAGGTGTGGTCTTCCCCCATATCCCCCACGCCAGTGAAGGACACCATCCACCCAGTTGCTCGAGCCAGACACTTGGGGATCATTCTTGACTTCTGCTTTGCTCTCACCCCTCATGTGTCCTTTGCAAAGTCCTACTAATGCTACTACCTCTTTATGTGTCCCTTTCCTTTCATCTCCATTGCCACTGCCTGAGATCAGAGTCTCATTATCTCTTCTTTGGTTTGTCACACTATCCTCCTGTTTTTCCTAACTCGTCATAGTCTTCTTAAATCCTTCCGCACACTGCCGTAAGAGTGGTTTTCCTGAAATGCACATCTCATCATGCTATTCCATCAGTTATGGAACCCATAGATGGCTTCCCATTAGGATAAAGTTCAAACTATTGATATAAACCTTTTATCACCTGGCTACTGCCTCTCTGGCTTTCTCTCTTATCGATAATGTGCTCCCTCTACCCCCCATCCCCTATACTCCTGCAGTCCCAGTTTGTACCTGAACATGCCATGCTCTCAAGTGCAGTGCTGTCTGCTCTTTCATCATTCCCATTTATTTAAGTCTGACCACCCCTGGCCAGCTTCTGTTCATCTTGAAACACTCATCTCAAGTATCATCTCTTCTTGGAAGAAGTGGTCTCCATGGTTTGGTTGAATGCCCCTTTTCTAGGCATCCACTTATTTTGGCCACATCCCTGTCGTGGTAGTTATCATGCAGTGTCATCATTAATTTTAGGCCAGCCTCACTCCCCAGCTGGACTGTGACTTCCTTAGAGCATGAATTTTGTCTCATTAGTCTTTTTATCTCAATGCCTAGCACAGTGAGCCTAATAAGCAATTGGCACTTGAAAAAGTAAATGAATGGTACAGAGAGGATTTCTTTGTGGGATGGATATCAGGTCAGATTATCTCTGAGATCCCTTCCAATTCTAAGAATGAGAAATGGAAGAGAAGTAGATTAGATGAATATTCATAAGAACGCAGGCCCCAGAACCATATAGCCTGGGACCTAAGTGAGAGCCACCCTGTTAGAATTAGTGAGACTGCACTGAGCTGAGATCAACCTGGACAGCCATGCCCAGGATCTGACACTTGGGAAGAAGCATTTTTTGAGTCATATTTTGAGTGAGGTTTTTGGACTCTTCCATGTTTTTTTTTTAATTGAAAAAATACTAAAAAATAATTTCAGTTGAAGTCCTAGGAAACCAATCTTGACAAGAGGAAATGGTAATCCTTACTATGTGCATTTCCCCAGCCCCGCTAAGTTTCCATGATTTTTCCAGCTGGGATAGCTACCATCATACTGTACCGTTAACCCTCTTTTTCTGCTAGCTTATATGTAGTGAAGTTATTTTTCTCTTACAAAAATTCCTCTTTTTTTGAGAGATGAATAATATTGGCCTTTTCCAAAAGGATTTTAAAGGCAAAAATAAAAACCCAAAAAGTAAATTAGACAAAAGAATTATACTGTATACCGATTTTATGTTCAGTATATTGATTCTAAGTCCAAGATAGCTCATCTAGTCATACTTCTTTTGATTCAGTGTATCATGTTCATTGATAGACATTTTTTGCTTCTCCCTATTGAAGAGACCCTAATACCAACAACAATAATGACAGTAGCATGACACTTACTGAGTACTTTGTGTGTGCTGGACACTGTTCTATTTTTCCTATATTAACTCACTTAATCCTCATAACATCAATGAGTTAGGTATTTCTTTTTTCAATATTTTTTATTCAAGTATGATTAACATACAATATTAAATTAGTTTCAGGTGTACAATATAATAATTCAGCCATTCTATACATTTCTCAGTGCTCATCAATATAAGTGTTCTATTAATCCCTTTATCTATTTCACCCATCCCCCCCACTCACCTCCCCTCTAGCAACCTCCTGTTTATTCTCTGTATTTAAGAGTTCATTTTTTTGTCTCTTTTTTTCTTTGTTCATTTATTTTATTTCTTAAATTCTACATATGAGTGAAATCATATGATATTTGTCTATCCCTGACTGACTTCTCTCACTTAAGCATTATAACTTCTAGGTTCATCCATGTTGTTGCAAATGGCAAGATTTCATTCTTTTTTTACGGCTGAGTAATATTCCATTATATGTATATTATATATAATATTATGTATTAATATTCCACTAAGAACCTTTAATATATATTTTTAAATATATATTAATATTCCTTTATACATAAACACACACGCATGTGCACACACACACACACACATACACACACCACATCATCTTTATCCACTCCTCTATCGATGGACACTTGGGTTTTGGTTGCTTCCATATCTTGGCTATTATAAATAATGCTCCAATAAACATAGGGGTACAAATATCTTTTTGAATTAGTGTTTTCGTATTCTTTGGGTAAATACCCAGTAGTAGAATTACTGGATGATATGGTAGTTCTACTTTTAATTTTTTAAGGAGCCTCCACACTATTTTTCCATAGTGGTTACAGCACTATGGTAGAAATGGTTGCATTCCTACCAACAGTACACGAGGGTTCCTTTTTCTTCATATCCTTGCCAACATTTCTCATGTTTTTTATTTTAACCATTCTGATAGTTATAAAGTGATATTTCATTGTGGTTTTAATTTGCATTTCCTTGATGACTAGTGATATTGGGTATCTTTTCATAAGTCTGTTGGTCATTTGTATATCTTCTTTGGGAAAATGTTTAGGTCCTCTGCTCATTTTTTAATTGGATTATTTGGTTTATTGGTGTTGAGTTGTATAAGTTCTTTATATATTTTGGATATTAACTCCTCATTGGATATATAATTTGCAAATATCTTCTGCCATTCAGTAGGTTGCTTTTTTGTTTTGTTGATGGTTTCTTTTGCTGTGCAAAGCTTTTTATTTTGGTGTAGTACCAATAGTTTAATTTTGCTTTTGTTTCCCTTACCTGAGGAAACATGTCTAGAAAAATGTTTCTATGGCCAGTGTCAAAGAAATTACTGCCTATGATTTCTTCTAAGAGTTTTATGGTTTCAGGTCTCACATATAGGTTTTTAAACCATTTTGAGTTTATTTTTGTATATGGTATAAGGAAGTGGTCCAGTTTCTTTCTTTTGCATGTAGCTGTCCAGTGTTCCCAGCACCATTTGTTGAAGACTGTCTTTTCCCTATTGTATATTCTTTCCTCTTTTATCATAGATTAATTGACTGTATATAAGTGTGGGTTTTTTTTATGGACTTTCTCTTCTGTTCCATGCATCTATGTGTCTGTTTTTATGCCAATACCATGCTGTTTTGATTGCTACAGCTTTGTAATATATCTTGAAATCTGGGGTTGTGTTACCTCCAGCTTTGTACATGAGTTAGGGATTTCTACATTTACAAATAAGAAATCTGAGGCAAAGAGGTTAAATGATTAGCACAAGTTGGCAGAGCTAGGAAATGGTGGAGCTGGGATTCAAGCCCTGGTAGTCTAGCTCCAGAGCCCAGGCTCTCAACCACCTTGCCGTAGACTCTCTCAATTCACCAGAACTTTAGATGTCTCTGGGATGAGGCCTGGCAGGGTCCACCCTAGAACCAGTTCCTAGTCCTCTCTCGATGTGTGTATCTGGGTAATCCCTCAGATAGCTACATTTTGGTAGTATGGCCACAAGACTGCTGAGTGACACTTTTTCCCTCCTTTTGTCTAAGATTTCCCTTGGATTCTAGGACCACCTTCTTGATCCTCTATGACATCTTTTTAGTCCAAAGGGTCTGTGTGACCCTAGACCTTTGGAAACCCTATGACTACCTTTTGCCTTTCTCTGCCTGTTCTCTGGCTTTTCTGGAACACATGTGCCAATGGTTGGTGCCTATTTAACAATGAACTTGGCCAGGATCTGGCCTGAGTCTTCATTTCCATTTTCCAGCACAACCTGGTGGGCGACACTTGACCAGCTTAGGAGATTATTTTGTTTCTTTCCTTTTCACCTTTTGCTAGGATCAGGCTATCACTAATTAAACTTACTAGTTTCCCAAATCTGTTCCCCTTGATAGCTCCCTAAGCCCGTTTGAGAGTTCCCTCTCAGCTGTGATTTCCTATCTGTTGGGACATAGGGTATAGGAAGAAAAGCACAGCATTTGGAATCAACCTGTTCTTTCATTTTATTGGTCTTGGGCCAGTCACTTTATTTCCCCGAGCCTCAGTGTCCTTCTCTAAACTGGAGATAGGGACACCTACCCTGAAGAGTGATGTGACAGTTAGAAATAACATATGGAAAGTGCCTAATAGAGAATTTGGTTCATAGGAGGTGCTTGACGAATAGTGGCCTCTGTGACAGCAGTGGTGGCCATGGGGTGGAGGTGATATAATACATCTAAGCCTCACTCTCTTCCAGGCTAAGTTATCAAATACCCTGCTATCATCTCTCAACACTCAGCTTGGTGTGGGCTGCTTAACTATGTTGGAAAGAGTAGGTCTGTTCCCTTTTGTATATTCTTGTCTCCTTTATCATAGACTAGTTGACCGTATAAGTGTTTCTGGACTCTCTATTTTGTTCCCTGCATCTATGTGTCTGTTTTTTAGGCCATTTCCATACTGTGCCATACAGTATGCCATACAGGTGCCAAGGGGACAGATCAGCTATGGGTACTGAGAAGCCTGACCCTCAGGTTAAACACTATGGAAGAAATGGCCATCTAATTTGACCAGTTGGAAGCAAATGGAATAATGGTGCATTCTGCCTGGGGGCAGTAGATACTGGGTACCCAGCACTGGGCATCCAGGAGCGAATGTGTTCAGAGATCCAAGGAGAAGAATGGGCAATTTGCATGTGGGAAGGCTCTTAACAGATAGCAAGGCTCCAGCCACTGGGCTGCAAGTCAGAGGCTGGGTTCCTGGGACATCAGGTAAGGAAGGACTGATTCTTAGGGAAAGGATCAAAACTGGGCAGCAGGGCAGGGCTGGATGGTTGCCAAGGGGACCTGATGTGGAGTTCTATTGGTGAGATGTGTGTTTCCATTTGATTTCTGAAACTGGGCTGGAGCTGAGCCTGCCACAGGGCCCCAGAAAAGGGAGAAGGAAGAAAAGAGAGTCTGGGCACCAAGTGAGAGCACTCTCCGCTCTAGAGAATTCTCAGACTCAGTGCCCTCCTTAGAAGGGTATCAAGAGTATAACCACTAGAGTTTCACGATGTGACAACATATTTACCATGCACAGCAGAATAACATACGGATGGGAAGAAAAAAGCTACTGTCTCTCAGAAAGCATTGACACGTTTTAGAAAGGAAACAGGGAAGGCTGTTCCAGAGGAAAGCTCTCCTGTCTGCCCAGTATTGATTCTGAAAGCAAACCATTTATTACCATGTCTTCCAATAATTAATTTCAGCACAGGTCAACCTGCCCAGGTGAAGAGAAACCAAATCGATTTCCTTTCTCTTCCCTCTTCTTTCCATTTCTGTGACACACTGAGTAGCATGGGCTTCAGGAGTGTGCTTGTCCCCCTAGAAGCCAGTGCTGGCTGGGCTGAAAGCTAGAGGGAGTGCTAATGGATTTGCATACAGGGGGATAAAAATATTTTGAAAACTATTTGCAAGGTTTTAAACCTGTGCTATAAAGTCAAGCATACAAGAACGAGTAATAATAAAAAATGCCATTTATTTAACACATACTTTATAAGGAATATCTCATTTAGTCTTTTTTTAAAAAAAGATTTCATTTATTTATTTGTCAGAGAGAGAGAGCACACACAAGCAGGGGTAGCAGCAGAGGGAGAGGGAGAAGCAGGCTCCCCTCTGAGCAAGGAGCCCGATGTGGGACTTGATTCCAGGACCCTGGGATCATGACCTGAGCTGAAGGCAGACGCTTAACCGACTGAGCCACCCAGACGTCCCACTCTCATTTAATCTTTGAAACCACCCTTTGGAGTAGGTGTTCATTTATCCTCATTTTCCAGGTGAAGAATCAGACCCAGAGAGGATCATTCAAGTGAATGAAGCAAGCTTTGAACCCAGGCGGGCTGACTTCTAGCACACATGCGTTCAGAGTAATGGGAAAAAACTGAGCTTATTCAACAATCCTTTTGGGAGTTTTTTCCAAACAAAGTTTCTATTTTATTTTTATTTATATTCATTATTTTTAATTACAAAATTACACATATTCAATATAGAAAAGCAGACAAGCAAATAAGAACAAAAATAATCCACCCACTCAGTTGTCTAACAGTTGCTAATACATTGGTGTTTATTCTCCCAGGTATTTTTCTCTATATGTACATGGGTATATTGATTACGGGCTTTTCTCACCTAAGGATATATCCATGGTAATAGATACAGTGTTATCTATTGCTATGGTGTTGCAGATTACCATGGTAATCTATAATGTTATTTTTTTGTGTGCGTAAAGTCTCTAATATGAAGACTTCTTACTCTTTCCCAGAGTCTGGTAATTTATAATTATAGGCTATTAAAACCAGGTACAATTATAAATATGTAAAGAGAAGCAAAATAAGCATTGAAAATGGAGGGCTGGGTTTAAGCCAAGGATTCAGAATCTTTTCCCAAGAGAAAGATTCAGAAAATGGCAGTTTATAAATGCCCTCCAAGCCTTTCCTGTTCCCCACAGTAGGTGCACGGATACTGCAATGCTGTGGGGACTCTCTGGGTCCCGGCTGGAGTGGAGCTGAGTGACTCTGGTGATGGCAGGAGCGGTGGTAGTGGGGAGTGCTTCAAGACAGTAGCCTTTGCAGGCTCTTTCCTCCTTCTCCTCCTCTTTCTTTCTCCTTCTTTCTCCTTCTTTCTCGCCTTCTCCTCCTCCTCTACTTTTTTCCCTTCATGTCTGTCCCATCTTCTCTGGGGACGTCCTTTTCTGGAATAGGGACTCAGTCAGGGTCCAGGATAGAGCGCTCAGCTCTGGTCCAAGTGTATTTCAGGTGAGCAGTGTTTTCCCGAGCCCCTGAGAGCTCCATGGTGTGAATGCTCCCCTGCTGTGGCATTTGGGGTTTTGGAGCAAATCAGTAGTGTCTGGGCTGAAGGGTAAGGACTTTGGAGAACTTGCTGGTAGATGAAGCAGCTGGGACAGATGACGAGTGCCAGGAGCCAGCACCTAAGCGCCCCCGAAGGGCTTCAGGCTGTATCTGACACAAACCAGAAAATAAAACACATATCACCAATGAGAACAACCCACCAAGCAGATATGTCTTTTTTTTTTTTTCCTCTGCCAGTGAGCAACTGGAGGCATCTTCATGAACTAATTTTGTTTGGAATACATTTTTAACAGGAGAAAAGCCCACTGCCAAGTTCTGGCAGGAACAAAGCATTACATCTGAGTTATTCCACCTGGAAAGGAAGCCAGGTTTGGGACAGAGGGAGCTGAGCTCTTGCGGCATCCTGTAACAGCAGGGACATCCAAGCCTCATTGGGACCGGTGCCTTTATTTGTCTTGGGATACACAGGCAATGCCAGCCAGCCCCAGGCACTGCCTTTGAGTTTCAGAGACTAGAGCAGCTGTCCCGCTACATTCTAGGAGCTGATGGCGCTGAATACTGGCAGCCTGCGCTGTAATTACGTATCTCCATGGTGTTTCACACTGTGGGCTATTTTGTATAATGTATCTGAGCTTTAGCAATGCCAAGTATGGCTTGAAATAGCTCTGGTGGACTTTAGTCCATCATATGCTTAGAATTTGAAAATAACATCGAGGGAAGGGGGGCAGTGAGTGAGGCTTAAAAGAGAACTCCAAATCCATGTGATAGACATGTTTCAGTTTTTCTTCTTCATGTGGTTTGGACTCTACTAAAATTATGGACTCTTTAGTGTCTTGGGAATTCACAAGGTCAGTCTCATTTGCTTTAAAAAATACAGCTGGGGCGCCTGGGTGCCTCAGTTGGTAGAGTGTCCGATTCTGGATTTTGGCTCAGGTCATGATCTCAGGGTTATGAGATTGAGCCCCACGTTGGGCTTCATACTCTGCACGGAATCTGCTTGCGATTCTCTCCCTCTGCCCCTCCGTGTGCTTGCACTCTCTCCTTTCTCTCTCTCTCCAAAATAAATAAGTAAAATCTTTTATAAAATAAAAAACCATACGAAAACAATGAATCGTGGATCACCACATCAAAAACTAATGATGTATTGTATGGTGACTAACATAACATAATAAAATAAAATTTAAAAAAAAAAGAAGAAGATGTGGTCCATATATACGATGGAATATTACTCAGCCATCAGAAAGGATGAATACCCAACTTTTACATCAACATGGATGGGACTGGAGGATATTATGCTAAGTGAAATAAGTCAAGCAGAGAAAGTCAATTATCATATGGTTTCATTTATTTGTGGAACATAAGGAATAGCATGGAGGACATTAGGAGAAGGAAGGGGAAAATGAAGGGGGGGAAATCAGAGGGGGAGATGAACCATGAGAGACTATAGACTCTGAGAAACAAACTGAGGGTTCTAGAGAGGAGGGAGAAGGGGGGATGGGTTAGCCCAGTGATGGGTATTAAGGAGGGCACGTACTGCGTGGAGCACTGGGTGTTATACGAAAACAATGAATCGTGGAGCACTACATCAAAAACTAATGATGTATTGTATGGTGACTAACATAACATAGTAAAATAAAATTTAAAAAAAGGTGGAAAAAATAAAAATAAAAAACTAAAAAATACAGCTAAAGAAGAGAGCATTATTTAGATGCAAACCTTGGGTCTGACCTATCCACCATAGCTATCATTCTGATGACAGTTTTACACGTTTATAAAGTTAGAAAGGTTTGAGGTTGAGATTTATTCCAAGAAATTACATCCTGTCATGGCTTCAGGTGGCCAGATCATTTGGTTCGGGATGACCTTGACACAGGGTAATTTCCTAGATTCTCTGTCCTTACCCAATGCATTACATGAAGGCCACTTAATAGTGAGTACCATCATCTCCTCATCAATAAAATGGGAGTTACAGATTCTTTTTTTTTTTTTTTAAGGTTTTATTTATCTATTTGACACAGAGAGAGACAGCTAGAGAGGGAACACAAGCAGGGGGAGTGGGAAAGGGAGAAGCAGGCTTCCCGCTGAGGAGGGGGCCCGATGCGGGACTCGATCCCACAACCCCGGGATCATGACCTGAGCCGAAGGCAGACGCTTAACGACTGAGCCACTCAGACGCCCCGGAGTTACAGATTCTTCCTCCCATCTTCCTTGTGGGAGGCAAAAGATCCAGTGAGAAGAATTCAGGGATGGGAACGCCTGAGTCAGAAGACCCAGAGCTACTCCAGCTGCATGTGCAGATCACTTAACTAACCAAACCTCATTTCTACATCCATAAAATGGGAACAATATTTATCCCACCATAGTCAAAGTAGACATTAAATGAGAAAACATATACGTAAAAGCACTTTAAGTCTAGAGCACAGAGCAGATGTAAATTATCATCATTATTTTTCAGGGGATATAGTGGCAGTGGATGAGATCATGTCTGGAACTCGCTCAGAAAAGAGGAACTAAAGATATAGAAAAGATTGATGATATTGCCCCATACTGGGTGTCTCCCAAGATAGAGAATGTGCTGACCAGTCTTGGAGTTTAACTGAACTCTTCATGCCCCAGGCTTTGTACACGGTTTGAGGGCCAGGTTCCCATGCGGAGCAGGATTAGCCAGGGAAACTTTCCACATTCTAAAGCTAAAGCTGTCGATTTAATGAGCCTTATTCTGATGTTTATATAAGTGTAGATCAGTGAGACTTTGGGGTCACAAGTGGATTTTGGAAATGAAAATGGAAACAGCATGATGCTTTGTATGTAGCGCACTCTGGCCACTTATCTTATGTGCCCTTCTAACCAGAGAGAACAGGGAAGGCCTGCTCCCAGTGACCTGCTCAGCAGCAAGCGGTGCTGCCCCCAGCGCCTGCCCGGCCCTTCCAGAAAGCCCTGCTGCTCTACTGTGGCTCTCGCGTCTACCTTTCCGGGATTCAGGGAGATGATTCATTCCCACTAGACCCCGTCTCGGAGCCAGCTTGCTGCTATACATTGTGTCATCATTCACATAAGCCCATTGGTTAACTTGCCCTTTTATAACACTCAGGGTGAGTTTGCATGGAATTTCTTGCTGAGGCTTTCCTAACTATGAGGATTACAGGAACGGTCTGTGGTCATGGAAGATAGCTCGAGAACACTCAAGAGCTCCAGATAATGGGGTGAACGATGGGATGTGAGCCTGACCCTCGTGACCCTTCCCTGTCTCACGGTACCATCAGCAGCTATTCAGATTCTGCCCCTTTCCCTTGACCGCCCTATCTGGGGAGACCTTGATCTCCCGCAGCCTCTCTCATCCAACTGAGGGAATGCTCCCGTGGGTAAGTCTCTTCACTCAAACTTCTAAGACTAGGAAATGGGAAGAACATGTTGTTTTCTCTTGGAGAGTGGGGATCCTGAGGTCTCAGAGGGCCCACAGATTGTGATGGATAGTCCTTGGTGGATAGATGGTGTCTCTTCTGACCTCAAGCAAATCTCTGAATCCAGCCCTGTTTGAGAAGTGGCCCCATTCCTCGTGTAGGTCTCCTTCCTCTGGCCCTCCCGCCTCCCTTACACCCCTCCCCGCCACCCTCCCACACTATGAGGCGACGATCTGAGGTTTGTCCCACCGCGAGACCAGGGAGCTGAGCTCTCTGACTCCTGAACTGTGCTTCTCTAAGGACAGGTGACCTTTATTCCTGGAGAGCCCTTAGCCACTCCTGCTGTATACCCCCAGGAAGCTTTTCATCTCCACCCCTGGCTCAAAGGAGAAACCCTCAGGACTGTACCTCTCTGAGCTCCTTGTCAAAGCCCCTCCTGGGGGTCATTCTGACCTCCCAATCTGGACCTTTGCCCAAGCTGTTCCCGTGCCTGGCAGATCCCCCCTCCTTTGCCTTCACATTTTAGACTAAAGTTGTCTCAAAAATGCACTTCCTTCTGAAAACTTCTCCCGGCTTCTCCATCTTACGCAATTACTCTGCTACCCAGTGTGCCCTCAGCATTAGATCACCACTTTGTACTACTGTCACACCTCATTTCTTTTGTGTCCTTGGAGAATGAACTCTTCTACATAATTTAATTTCCTAGAGATCCAAGGCTCAACCCTAATCACTTCTTGCTGCAACTTCAAATTTCACATTTGTTGACGGTAAATTTTCTGAAATACAGTTTAAACTCCCCATGCCTTGTATACAGAGCATTCTGAATATAACTCGCCCTTTTTTTTGGATGCCTCAGGGCACATGGCAATGTTCACTGATTCCAGTCATGAGTAGAGACACGCCCAGGACCCCCACAGAGGCTAAGGTTTTCCCTTACCCTCACGGAGAGTCTCTCCCAGCACTGCAGTGGCCTTCTAGGGCTGGCCTGCATTCAGGGGAGCCTGACCAGGGAATACGGCCCCTCATGCAATGTGTGTCACTCCCTGTGGGCCCGGGAGCAGCCCTGTGGCTAACAGCTGTATTTCTCCTGGATGATGGTGATGATGGTGGTGGTGGTGGTGGTGGTGGTGATTCTAACAGCACACCTGGGGAAGGTGAGATGCAAGCAACCTAGCCTTTCTAACCCACTGAAATCCCAGTCCTAGAATGGATGAGTCAGACTGGAAGAGGGAGGATGATTCTAGAACTGGATCTCTCCTGTTAATTCCTTTCACGTTTGCATCACGCTATCTTTATTTTGATGGTTTTCAGTTAAAGAGCCCCAAGCATTTCAATCGACACCAGCTTGTCAGTATCATACATAGAGGCCTCCAAAGACCCGGCTCCTGCCTGTCAGTGTGCTGCTGTCAGCTCCACGCCATGGGCGTTAGGGCTCTGATAGTCATAGGATAGTGATAAGGAAGGCTTGCAACCGAAGCATACAGTCCCATTCCAGACAGAAGCTCTTGGGGGTATTGTTCAAGAGCTTTTCTCACTTTGAAGTCTTCAAATTTGACATGTCTCTTACCTCTGACTGCAGAGGAAAACAGTTTCAGGGTCATGGGTAGTTAATGCTGGCACTGTGCCCAGGGAGAATGATTTCTAAGGACTTCACAGGGTAGTAGTTTGAAGTGGGTCTTTTTTTGCATATATATGTCATACCAAAATCATGTTTCTTTTAAGTTTTGATGAGCAATGTCATAAAGTCCAAACTGACAAAGATGACAACTCTGACAAGGGCTGCAGAGAGATCTTACATTTTTTTGTAATTATATATTTCACTGTGGTTGGTCAAACATTAGTGCCTTCAGGATCCCAGAGCTAGGAAATGCACCCAGGCCTAAGCTAAATACATTTGTAATGAAATCTATTTGTATTTCTAAATGTACTTGGTTGACAAAAATATATTGGATTCTTACCTTTTCCTTTAAAATTTCTTTTGTTTGGTATTTTTCGTATTTTGAAAGAGATTCCTGTTTGTTGTAATAACAAGTGAAATGTTGCAAAGATATATAAATAGAAATGCTAATTATCCCTCTACTCCTACTTCTCTCCCTCCCAAGGTAATCACAGTTATCTTGCACATCTTTCTTCTTACACATACAAAAATAAGCAAACATATGTAGATATAAAAATTTCTGTTTATTTTTTGGAATAATTTCTGAAGAATGTGTCTATGCGGTTTATACTTTAGGTGACTTTTCCATGTTTTCTGCTTATAAAATTAATACATGTTCACCATAGAACATGTAGAAAACAAGAAAATAGTGGAAAAGAAAAATCTTTCCTAATATCACTCAGAGATAATTCTATATAAACTCTTAATATTTATCGGCAAATTTCTATTTAGCACAGCAGAATGCAAAGAGTATTTTGCTTGGTGTGAAACAAATGTGAATTCCAGACCAGCATCCACCATTCACCAGCTCTGTGAGCTTACTCGAGTTTTTTAGTCTTTCCAAACCTCACTTTTCTTATCTGTAATTTGAGATAATGACATAATCTACCACATGTAATAATGTTTGTAAGTGGATCGAAAACTGGCAGCTGTCATGATCAGTAGTAGTTTTATTGATAGGTAGGTAGATAGATAGATAGATAGATAGATAGATAGATAGATAGATAAAACCATACTTTGGTTTACCTACCTTCTTCATTTAATCTTACATCAGGAACACTTCCTCAGAGCACTAAATAGTCTTCAAAACATTATTACAATGACTGCATCATGTGACAGTACCACAATGTAGTGAACCAATCCCCTATTGTTGAATATTTTGGTTATTTCCAGTTTTTGCTTTTATAAACCACAGTTATTATTATTTAAACTTCTAAGCAAAGTATTAAATCCATTATAGTCTTTAGTTCTAAATTTTTCTGGTCTTCAGAAGCATCACTATTCATTCAAAGACTATAGTCATTTTATTTTAAGGCAAAAGACTAGATTTCTCGCACCTCAGAATTTCAGCCCAGGCTTTGAGCCTTTAGATGAGTGGTTTTAACTTTAGATAGTGACTGCAGTGATAGCTTTTAAAAAATATGCTGCCATACACCCCCGCCGGCCATTCTGATTGGAGTAATTTGAGGTAGGGCCTGGATACTACTTTTCTTCCCCAAGCTCCTTTATCTACCCCCTCATCCTATCCTATAAGAACCACAGTACTACACGTTCTGCATGTAGCACTGGGTGTTATATGCAAACAATGAATCATGGAACACTACATCAAAAACTAATGATGTAATGTATGGTGACTAACATAACATAAAAAAAAAAAAAAAGAACCACAGTACTAGATGATTGCTCAAGGCTTCTGCCACCTAAAGATTATCAGAAAAGCACTGTAAGCTGAGGAAGTTGTATGGTCTCCCTTGATAGGGCTTCCTCTAAGGTCTCATGATCTAAAACAGTGGTTCTCAACTAGAAGACGATTTTGTCCCCCAGGGGACATTTGCAATGTCTGGGGACACTTTTGGTTATTACATCTGGGGAAGAGACTGCTATTGGTATCCTGTGGGTATGGGCCGGGGATGCTGCTAAACATTGGACAGTACAAAGAACAGCCCCTGTATTCGTTTCCTAGGGCTATTGTAACAAAGTAGCATAAGCTGGGGGTTGCTTAAAACAACAGAAATGAATGATCTCAGTCCTGGAAGCTGGAGGTCTGAGATCAAGGTGTCAGCAGGATTGATCCCTTCTGAGCGCTGGGAGGGAGAATCTGCTCCAGGCCTCCCTCCTAGAGTTTGATAGCTTGCTGGCAATCTTTTGGTGTTCCTTGGCTTGTAGCTGTATCATTCCATTCTTGGCCTTCATGTCACATGGTGCTCTCTCTGTGTCTGTATCTTCACATGGCCATCTTTTTATTTTTTTTTTTTATGGTGAAAAAATTTATATTTAGAATTAGCCAGCTGGACTCCATTTAGATGATCCTGATTTTGTCGGCAACATCCAAAGCATCATAGTCAGGAGCCAGTCGAACATACGCCTTCTTGTCTCCATCGGGCCTGATCAGGGTGTTGACCGTGGCCACCTCAGTGTCATAGAGCTTCCTCATAGCCTGTTTGATCTGGTGCTTGTTGGCCTTGATATCCACAATGAACACAAGTGTGTTGTCTTCTATTTTCTTCATGGCTGACTCAGTAGTCGGGGGAACTTAGTGGTCAAGACTGTTTCTCCTGGGGGTGCTCTTTTGAGGGTACTTGGGCTGCCCTCAGAGATGCAGTGTCCTGGGCCATCAGAAGTAGGTGACATGCAAATCTCCTTTTTGTATGTGACTGTGAACACCTTTCAGCTCCGCTTTCTTGGCCTTCAGAGCCTTTGCTCTAGCCCCTGCTTTGGGAGGGGCAGCACTTCCTTCTTCATTTTTGGTGCCATCTTCATACAAAGTGTTTCTGAGGCTACATGACCATCTTTTTATAAGGGTACTAGTTATATTGGATTAAAGCCCACCCAGTTCCGATATGACCTCATCTTAACAAAGTATGTCTGCAATGACACTATTTTCAAAAATGGTCACATTCTCAGGTGCTGCAGATTAAGGCTTCAACATAATCTTTTTGGAGGAACAGAATTCAACCTGTAACAGCCTCCCAAACAAAGAATTATCTGGCCCAAAATATTAATAGTGCTACTGTTGAGAAACACTTTCCATGTAATCTGTGGTTCGAACCCAGGGAGATTAGCCAAGGCCAGAATAGGGCAGTAGGAGTCCAGGGTCTGCAAAGGTGGAAAGTGAGCAAGAACACCACCAGTCAAGAGGGTCAGTGACCTCTGCTCTTAGATCAGAGGCTGTGGGCTTATTGCAGATTTGTACAGACATGGGCAGCCCTCAATCCACGGGGCTGCATCTGACCAAGAAGGAGGGAGGACTTGAAGGGACACTATGCTAACTGGGCCAAAGCATAGTGTGGGTGGGCCAGAGCCTCTGCTTTGTTAACCCATTATCTGACTTCCATTTCCCTGGGTCAGGCCCAGCCATTCCCTGTCTGTCCCCTTTAGGACTGGGAGAGAAGAGAAAAGTAAATCCCCAAGCCCGCAGGTTTTCAGCAGTATTTTCAAGCCAACTGTCTTGTCTCCCTGGAGCCCTGACTTCCCCCTCTCACGCCCACTGCCTCCCACTGGCAGCCAGACATAGAACATGGAAAACAGGAAAAACAGCAACACTGCAAAGTTATATCTTTTGAAAGAGAACATTACTTTGGGTACATTTCCCCCCCAAGTATGTCTTGAGTTGCCAAACCCTGCAGCAGGTGGCCCTATTCATCTTTGTTCTGTAGGGATGCTCTCTCTCCACCTGCTTGTTTCCGTGGCTTGCAGACATCCACGTGAGAATGAACTTCTACAGGGCCACGGCAACTGGGCAATCCACGTATCCATGTCCGAACACTTAGGTCTACCTTGTTCACTTTTCAAATATGTTTGCCCACATTCTTCTGTTGTGCTTACATGTTCCCCTTCATTATTTTGCCAATTCGAGTAGAGTCGGGGAAGGAGGGAGGGAGAAGGGTGGCCAGGGTGGAAACCTGTTATCAATTTCTGGGAGTGCTGGGTTGCTTACCAGCAATTTGGATGTCAGCTGCTTACATCTGGGGCCTGTTCAGCAGAAAGAGGATGAAATGCTTCCCTCCTTAGTCTTCCGAGCTTTGTGTCTGCATGGCATTCTCCTGGTTTTGATCTCCTGATTGCTCAGCTCTCTAAGACCCTCTCCTTTGTCCCAGCCTGGAGCTCTGGGCCAGTCTCTGGCCTCTAGTCCCCCTTCCTGTTTGCACCATCTTCTTTGTGTTCCATCTAAACACCAGTCTTGGCTCTCCCAGGCCCATCCTACAGCCCTGTGTCTACCTTCTACAGTTCTCCAGGCCCTGGAAGCATAGGTGGGGAGGGTCAGGGACAAAGTCCTTTCTTGCTTTCTGTCTCAGCCCCCTAGGCATGGCCACATTTTTTGGAATCTGACCAGTCCTTTCTTACAAGCTATACTTGATGTATTCTGTCAAATCATACCTTATAACCTGTGTTGGCAATCTCTAGGATCCCCCTGCCTTTTGGTCCAACAATAAGTTGTTTCTGTGTTGTTGTTGTTGTTGTTGTTATATTAAATAGATAATATGCTAATAGTTTTCATTATTGTTTTGCTCTCTTGCCGGTGAGTAACTAGATATTCAGCTTCTAGCCTGCAGCTGAGAGGAAATACACTGAGGTTCCTTTAAAGGATAGCATGTAAATGAAGAGGGCTGGTGTGGATTTGAAGGAAAGAAAAGGAATCAGTAAAAGAGAGAACACCCTAGTGAAAAACAACTGCTATTCTTTTCTCAGAATTCCTAGACCTAGGTACATGCTTAAACACATAAAAATTAGGCAGTAGGAAAATAAAACCTTACTTTAAAAAAAAGTGGAGTTCTGGGGCGCCTGGGTGGCTCAGATGGTTAAGCGTCTGCCTTTGGCTCAGGTCATGATCCCAGGGTCCTGGGATCGAGCCCCACATCGGGCTCCTGGCTCAGCGGGGAGCCTGCTTCTCCCTCTCCCTCTGCCTCTCTCCCTGCTCATGCTCTCTCTCTCTCTCTGTATCTCTGTGTCTCAAATGAATAAATAAAATTTAAAAAATAAATAAATAAATAAAAATTTAAAAAGTGGAGTTCTGGAAATACACTGTTTATCTGAATGCTACAGCATTTCAGATAGAAGAAAATGCTCCTAGCAAGTAGCATTGCGTATGAGAATGGGACAGGGTGGTGACTGTGTATGTATATGTGATACAGCCAGCATTAAGGTTTCCAGAGATAATCTCAACGCCCAAGCCACTTGTGTTGGGAGCTTTTGACATCTGTAGTAGTTATTTTTGGTATCAGTCCCAATTAATAGATTGAATATTTGTACAGTCTCCAATTTAAGGAGCATCTGATTAGGACTACTCATTAGACACTCCTTGTTTGGACATACAAATTGCCCTAATGAAGGCAGCTATCATTTGTTCCTTTATTCAGAACACCTTAGGAAGATGTCCTTCTAGCAAATGTAATGTGGTGGGCTAACCCATCACTTGTACCAGGAAGTAGTTTCCTCCTTTTTTCCTACTGCTTCCTTACCAAAGACCACCTTGCCATTGCCAGAGTCCATCCCCTTCCTCCCCTGCGAGAGCCAGCAAGTGGAGAAGAAATGTGTGCCTGGTGTTTGTTGATGAAAACTGAAAGGCATTTTCCTACATCACCCTAGTTATAAATGTTGGTTGATTGTACATGATGTACTATGTTAGTACCAAATTTTAAACATATTATGTGTTCAACTGAATTTCTTTATTTTGTCCTGGGAATCTAACTCCCATTTACATGGAAAATACACTCTCAGTGTTAAATAAGAGGCTTACAAAGGGGGGCCACCTGGTCGGCTCAGTCCATTAAGCATCTGCCTTCGGCTCAGGTCATGATCTCGAGGTCCCAGGATTGAGCCCCGCATCAGGCACCCTGCTCAGCAGGGAGTCTGCTTCTCCCTCTCCCTCGGACCCTCCTCCCTGCTCGTGCTCTCTCTCTCCTCTCTCTCAAATGAATAAATAAAAAATCTTAAAAAAAAAAAAAGAGGCTTACAAAGGAACTTTTAGGTCACTACTCATTCTTAAACCAGGGACCTACATTAGGAGGTAAGGTAAATATCCACTTACTGCTAACAAATCCTGGGCTGCACGGCTTTGGGGTTCAGTGCATATTGAAAGGAGAGCACTGTGCCTACTAGGTACATTGATGAATAGTTGAGATAGAAAATATGAGTAAGATAGGACTCTTTCCTTCAAGGAGAATGCAGTTCTCTCTGGAAGTCACCATATGCACTTTGAAGTGTGTTACAAAACAAAACAAAAAATAGCAGTTGCAAAAGAATAATTACAATATCATAATTTAAAAATCAAAGGCATAAGAACAAATATAATGCAAAGTAACAGAGAAGCAGAGAAAGAGATTTTACATTCAGTCTTAGAGAGATACATGGTTTAATGAACAGTACCTGGCAGTGATAGCCACAGAAACAGGGCCTGCCATTTTCTAGCTATGGAACATTCTTCAAACATGTTACTTTATCTCTCTGAGCCTCAGTTTCCTCATTTGAAAAATGAAATTAATAATGCCCGTCTTAAAATTGATCCTAAAGTTTAGAGGTAACGTATATAAGGAGCCTAATACGATGCCTAGCACACCTGTAGACACCTGATGAACTTAACACTGTGTTCTCCGACCCGTAGGTTATTTAAAAGTTTATTCTTTAGTTTCCAACTCTTTGGGGATTTTCCAGCAATCTTTCTGTTATTGATTTATAATTTGATTACATTATGATCAGAGAAAATATTTTAAATGTGTTGAGATTTGTTTTATGGCCCAGAATATGGTTTATCTTGGTAAATGTTCTGTAAACATTTGAAAAGAATGTGCATTTTGCTATTGTTGGGTGGAGTATTAATAAATGTCAGTCAGATCAGTTAGATCAAGTCTTCAAATCTCCTATATCCTTACTAATTTCCTGTCTACTTTTTCTATTTAATTATTGGGAGGGGGCAATAAATCTCTGATTGTGATTTTTCTTTCTGTTTTGGGTTAATTGAATATTTTTTTTCCTTAAAAAACAGCTTTGTTGAGATATATTCACATAACATACAGTTCACCTTTTTAAAGTATACAACTCCATGGTTGCAAGTATATTCACAGAGTTGTGCAAATATCACCAGTTAATTCTGGAACAATTTTATCACAAGAAACTCTGTAGCCATTAGCGATCACTTCAATCCCAATATTCCCTGGAAAGCATTAATGTGCTTTTGGTCTAGAGCTAGAGAATATAATACTAAGCAAAATAAGCCAGTCAGAGAAAGACAAATACCATATGATTTTATACATATGTGGAATTTAAGAAACAAAACAAAGAAGCAAAGGGAAAAAAAGAGGGAGAGAGAGAAACCGAGAAACAGTCTCTTAACTATAGAAAACAAACTAATGGTTACCAAAGGGGAGGTGGGTTGCGGGGAGGGGGAAATAAACGATGGGAATTAAAGAATATACTTATTATGATGAGAACTGAATATTTTTTATGATCCCATTTTATCTCCTTTGTTGGCTTATTAACTATAACTATTTTGTTACTTCAGTGGTTGCTTTAGGGTTGTTTATGGTATGTGACTTTAATTTATTACAGTTCACCTACAAATGATGTTATGCCACTTTACATGTGGTATAAGAACCCTATAATAGCACACTTTCATTTATCCCTTTCTGACCTTTGTGTTATTTTGTCATATGTTTTACTTATACATGTGCTATAAACTCCATGCTACACTGTTATTATTTTTATATTATTATATTTTAAAGAGATTTAAATAATAAGAAAAAAAATCTTATATTTTTTCCCCATGTAATTAACATTTCTAGAGTTCTTCATTCCTGTGTGTGAATCTTTCCTTCTTCCTGAAGGACTTCCTTTAACATTTCTTGTCATGCAAGTCTGCTAGTGAAGAATTCTTTCAGATTTGTATGCCTCAGTATGATTTCACCTTTGTTTTTGGAAAATTATAGGGGTGGGCATAGAATTCTAGGTTGACAGGATTTTTCCTTCTTTCATTAAAGATGTTGTTCCACTATTTTCTTGCTTGCATTGTTTCTGGTGGGGCATCTATCTATCTATATATATGTGTGTGTATATATATATATATATACACACATATATATATATTTCTACATATATATGTATATATTATATATAAAGCTATATATAAAAATATATATATAAATGTGTGTGTGTGTGGCTTATTTTTTTTCCTCTGGCCGCTTTTAAGATTTCTTTTCCTTTTTTTCCCACTTGGTTTGACTCAATTTTTATGTGCCTTGGTATAATTTTCCTTGGGTTTCTTATGTTAAGTTTTAGTTTCTTGTATCTGTGGATTTATAGTTTTTAATAAGTTTGGAATTTGGGGGAGTCATTATTTCTTTAAATATCTTTTCTACTTCCTGCACTCTCTTTTTGGGGTTTCAATTACATGAGTGTTAGCTTTATTAAAGTTGTCCCACAGCTCACTGATACTTCATTTTAAAAAATTCTTTTTCTCTCAGCATTTCATTTTGAATAGTTTCTATTGCTGTGTTTTTGAGTTCAGTAATCTTTTCTTCTGCAATGTTTAACCTACTATTGATACCATCCAGTATATTTTTCATCTCTTAAAGTGCAAGGTCTTTTTTTTTATGTCTTCTGTTTTTCTCTTTAACTTTTGAACATATGGAATACAATTACAGTAGCCATTTAAAAACCCTCATCTGCTAATTTTAACATCTGTGTCAGTTCTGGGTCAGTTTTGATTGATTTTTCTCCTCATCATAGGTTATATTTTCCTGCTCCCTTGTATGTCTAGTAGCTTTTTATTAGATACCAGACATTGTGAATTTTACCTTGTTGGTTGCTGAATATTTCTGTATTCCTATAAATATTCTTAAGCTTTGTTCTGGGAAACAGTTAAGTTACTTGAAAGAAGTTTGATCTTTTCAGGTCTTTCTTATAAAATTTTTAAGCAGAAGCAGAGCAGTGCTAGGTCTAAGGCTAATTATTTACCCCTGCTGAGGCAAGACTCTTCTGAGTACTCTACCTAATATTCTGTGATTCATGAGGTTTTCCAGTGTGACTGGTGGAAACAGGTACCATTCCCAGCCGTGTGGATAGTGAGTGCCATTACCTTTAATTCCTTCAGGTGGTTCTTTCCCCAGCCTTGGCTCATTGCCTCACACACAGATGCCTTCTCTGCATATCTGCCCCAGATTGGGTAAAGAAAGAAGGTGAAAGAAATGTATTTGCCAACTATAAAGTACTATTTGAATGTAGAGTTTGGGGTATCACCTTGATTTGTCTGCCATTCACTAATGTCAAAATCCAGAGATAAGTCTGTACCTTCCGCAATGCCTGTACTTCCACGTCTCTCTTTCCTTCAATGCTTACGTACATTTTCTCCTTTCCTCTCATTGCCCATTGGTTCTAGCCATGCGAGCCTGGAAAAATAATCAAAGAAAGAATTTTTCTTCTGGTCCTCTGGTAGTCACATTCTCTAGTCCACACTGCCTCTTTTGAATAATAAAAGTGCCTCCTGGGCGTCGACCTTCCTCATCCCCAGAGCATAGAGCCAAAAGTGCTAACTCCATGTTACCTAGGAAGCCAACGCTTGATGCTGCTATAGGTGTTTATACTCACTGTCTCTTCTACTCCTTGCCTTCAAAAAGCTCGCTTGCCCTGCCCCTCTGCTGTAGCCCAGGGAGTCTGCAACCATGCCTGTGTTTTGGGGATGCCTCTTATTTTCAGAGACAAGTTATCCTAGTTCTGTTTCTTCCATGAGAAGAAAGCAAAAAAATAATGGGCCAGGGCTGCAGCAGGGTGAATGGAAGGGAGACTGAAGGCCTGAATTATCTAGGGCATTTTACGTGGTTGACATAGGGACTGGGGAAAGAAGAACAGAAATTGCAGCTATCTGTGTGTCCCAGTTGTCTGACTCAGAACGACCACAGGCCCTGCTTGAAAGCGCCAGTGGCTGAAGGATCAATAACCCACTGCTTATACCCATTTTTGGCATATCAATTGGGTAATGTTGATAAGGGGTCAAGTAAAAGACAGGGACTATGAGGCTTGGAAACCAAAGAATGCCTAGGAACTGTATTCAGGGTGAAGCCCAACTCTGGCCCTGGGGCAGAAACTGCTGTTTATTTGGTCAGAGATGAGCAGAAACCTGTCATGATCTGTGCCCCAATTTGGGGTGATGACAGGCATCCTCGCAGTGCTTTGGTAATGCTGTAGTTGATATTCTCTACGCACATTCCTATTTCAAGACTGTGCCAGGAGGTAGGATAAACCAAGTGGGATTGAACACTGAATATGAATTCCAGCATGTAAGGTCTTGTACCAAGTAGTTGATGAGAGCCAAGGATTGAATATTAGGATTGATGGGAAGTGATGTATTCTTTAATTTATTAATTCATTCACTAAATATTTATGGAGCATTTACTTGGGGCCAGGCACTAAGGGAAAGAGATGAAAGACATTATCTGCCTCTAAGCAGATGAGAAAGGCAAACATTTGCATTAGAATATGGCAGGTACCAAGGAGGGGTTTGGCACAGATCACTCTGGGAGCTCAGAGGAGCACATCTAAGCCAACCTTGGGTAAGAAGTGGATATGATGGTGGACTTCCTGGAGAAAGTGATGCCTAGGCTGGGTCGTAAAGGGTAAGAATTGGTCATGTACAAAAAGTGGAGGAAGGGCATCCCAGGCAGAAAAATAGGGGCAGGATTCAGGGCAATGAGTTTCTGGAAGTATAAGCCGTTTATTTCATAGGCTGTAGGATTTAAATGTGAGTTGAAGCTGTTGAGAAAAAGCAAGTGTCAAATGAAGATGGGCCTTGCATGCCATGCTAAGGTATTTTACCCCAAAGGCAGTGGGAAGCCCCTGAACAGTTTTAAGTAGAAGAGAGGTGTGACTGGATGTGAGTTTTAGAATCTCCTTCTGGGAGTGATAGGTATGAGGGCTGGGCAGCAGGTAAAGCAGGGAGCCCAGCATTTAGCATTGACCCCCTTGCCCTCCTACCTGTCTTTCTTATCCCTTTCTCTCAATAAAATCTATTCTCTAACTCTTTTCTGCCTTATCCAGTATGATTTCCTACCACTGTCTAATTTATTCAGGTTGACTCAACTTATCCAAACATACGCTCATTCCCATCTCTGTGACTTGTTCGTTCAGTAAACATTTAATAAGTGCTTATTATATACCAGCCATGGTTCCTGGCATGAAGAACCAAAGATGAATGAAACATGGAACCTACATTTAAGGAGCTCACAGACCAGTAGGGAGATACCCATGGAAGCACATTGTTCATATAGTATGGGATGATAATGGCCGTGGAATGGATAAACATAGAGTACCATGGGCATAAAGAAAAGCGAGTCATGTCAGTGAGAAGCCCTCTTCTTTCTCTGCTAAATCCTGCCCATCCTTAGGCTTCTGCCTTCATTCTGTATAGAGGCAGGGCAATGTCTCTATACACTATACACCCATCACATCTGTCTTCTAGTTAGAACTGTTCAGCTGCTTCCCACTGCGTTTGGGGTGAAACACCTCAGCATGGCATGCCAAGGCCCTTCTTTATCTGACAGGATAGTGTAATCGTTTGGAGCTTGGCCTCTGAAACCAGAAAAGATTTTAATCCTGGATCTGTCACTTATGAGACATGTGACCTTGGCCAGAAATTATTCATGCCTCAGTTTCTTCATCTGTAAAATGGGGCTGATGGCTGTATCGACTTCATAGTGTTATTTTGAAGATTAAGAAGTTAATATACATATAATTCTTAGATTGTCCTTGGCATGTGAAAATTATTCAATAATTATTGACTATTTTTATTCTCAGTTTTTATCCATTTTCTCAGCATCGATATCATGTCAAGAAACTTTAATTATTATTGTGTTACTTGCCCAGCTTTATGTGTTGCCATATAATTTCTTTCAAGAATGATTATACAATAATCTTTGAAGGCAGCATACATTGTATATGTATCTGTACTCCTGAGAGACTCACAACTTTAGGTATGTCTTAGGGTGATCGGCCATCCCAACTTGCTCAGAATGTATGGGACTTCTAGTGTTAAAATCAGGGAAGTCCCAGACAAACTGGGACAAGTTGTCCATTCATATGCAGTGGGTCCTTCGGTTTTGCCTTCAGTTTTGTTTTTTTTTTTTTTTTAATCTCTTATTGGTCCCAAACTTAACTTTCAAATAAGCTTGCTTTGGCTTTGCCACAAATATTTATTTATTGTCTAGAAAACGTAAGGTCAAAACCTCTGGGTTTCTTTGGGGTTGCCTGAAATTCCCTAGGGTTTAAGGTAGAAAATATGAGGGATTTCTGAAAAAAACTCTCCCATCTACTCTGGGTATATTTACTAGAAATTGTGGACAACCCCATAAGAGCCTTCCTCAACCTGGCCTACAGCCAGGAGGTCTTTCCTGCCCATCCTTTCCCGTCTCTCTTGTCATTTCCATCACAATTCTGAGTACTTTCTTCATTTGCTTTTCAGAATCAACGTACCCTTGGTTGAGTCAGTGGCAAAGCCTCTTTCCTCACACAAGGATCATGTGTTTCCATGAATTCCCTAAGTGGGGCCAAGGGATTTTTCCTCCTTTTCAAGTCCGACCACCACCCTACTCACCTGCACTGAGACAGCATTTGCCCTAGGCCATTGTTTTTCAGACAGCATTCCTTAAGGACCCACTGGGGCCTCTAAGGATTTCTGAAAACCATGACACGTGTTTACTGAAGGCTTGCCCGTCTTCCTCAGCACAACCGAGAGTCTGTGTCAACAGCCTCTTAAAGTTTCTACCCCAGTGCATTAGTTCCCTGGGGCTGCTGTAACAAAGCAGCACAAATTGGGTAGCTTAAACCACAGAAATTTATTGTCTCTCAGTTCTGGAGGCTAGAAGTCCAAGATCGAAGTGTCAACAGGATTGGTTCTTTCTGAGGGATATGTGGGAGAATCTGTTCCATGCCTCTCTTAACTCTAGTGGTTTGCTGGCAATGTTTATCATTCCTTGGCTGGTAGATACATCCCCTGATCTCTGCTTCATCTTCACATGGCATTCTTTTTGTAAGGACACCAGTCGTGTTAGATTAGGAGCCCACTCTACTCCAGTAGGACTTCATCTGAACTAATTACATCTGCAATGACTTGGTTTCCCAATAAGGTCACATTCTGAGGTTCTGGGGGTTAGGACTACAACATGGGAGTTTTCAGGGTTGGGGGCAGGGAGTACAATTCAATCTTTAATGCCCAGATCTTCGGGTGAGTCCAAAAAAAAAAAAAAACACCCAGAAAACAAAACAAAACAAAAAATGAAAACTCCATGGACACTAAAGGCCACATCTCCACGGGCAAAGTCATTGCTCATAAATCCATTTCAGTTCTCTCTCACTTTGCATTTGATACTTTCCTGCTGCCAGATTTGCATCCTCACCAGTAACCACTTGTTTACCACTCTATAGGGCATTGTATGACTGTAGGGATATTAAGAAATATGATAGACACTTGAGTCACCAGTTCTAAATCAGGGAATAGCAAATCTTTTTTAGGGGAAGCCTGCTGAGGAAAAGTTGAATCCATGGCATAACTCTTACAAAGGCAGTGACTCCCATCCTGCTGAATAATAATTACAAGCTGGTTGCCTTTTTAAATCTCTAGAGAATACCATGGTGTGTACAGACAGGGGTTGGAGGAGTGTGTGTGTGTGTGTGTGTGTGTACCAATGTGCATGTGCAGGCAGGAACAGGATAAAATCACCAGGCTCCTCCCCAGCCTTCCTGCAAACATTAAGCCTTCACTGGGTGCGCAGAGAATAGCCTGCCTCTCCTCTCTCTGACTGTGGCTGCTTCCTTCTGTCAGCTCCCTGGACTTGCTGACCCCTTCCCCTGCAAAGAGATAGCTCTGTTCCAAAAGATAACAACCACCAGTAGTTACAGGGAACTTGGGGGGGGGGAGTCGAACAAGTCTCCCAGTTATTGTTTCCTGGGTGTTCGCACATAGAAACACAGACGATCTTTGTGGATGAGGTATTTCTGACTCTGGCAGTTACAGCCTGAGATGTGAAGGCAGTGATGGATCATCGCAAGGGTGGGGAGTCTCAGCGCACGGGGACGGGGGTTCTCGCATGCCTCCTCGCTTCTTTCCAGGGACACCCCACCTCTGAGAAATCCCAGGGACGGAGGAGGCACCTAGCTAGTGCCCACTTACGCCAAGCTGCCAGGCAGGCTGCTAGCTTGCTGAGAAGCGGCAGGCGAGCCTGGCACTCAGCTCCTCCGTGCCGGATCAGGGAGCTGTGGGCTCAGCGCCTACGCCCTGCGCTCCAGCTCTGGGCAGCCCCGGGTGGGCTGGGGGAAGGCACGAAGCTCGGTCAGTGCCTGCAAGTTGACTTTCCCTCACTGTTGCTGCTGGCAGAATACCTACACCAATGCGGACAAGCTCCTAGAAGCCGCAGAGCAGCTGGCTCAGACCGGGGAATGTGACCCCGAGGAGATCTACAAGGCAGCACGACACCTGGAGGTACGCATCCAGGACTTTGTGCGCAGGGTGGAACAGCGGAAGCTTCTCCTGGACATGTCTGTCTCCTTCCACACACACACCAAAGAGGTAAGGCGAGCTGTGGGAAGGGAGCATTGGCTGGTATGCACAGAGGCCTGGGTGGTCTTGGGGATACTAGCCTCCTGACAGTGATGATGCTAACGATTTGCTCCTGATGACCTGTAGTTAGGTCTCAACCAGAATGGAACAAACTTTTTCCCTTCTCATCTCTAGTGAGGAGGGGGCCACAGAGGCAGGTCGCTGAGGGAGTCTGCTAGAGCATTCAGTCCGCAGCTGGAGAAATCTGGGGATCCCTGGTGTAGAAATAGTCGTGACAAGAGGAAATGTAAAATCACAGACTCCCTTCCCATCCTGGACCCACTTTCCCTTGGTTGCTGTTTCCTGGCAGAACTCAGTCCTGCAGAACTTTGATCATCTTTGCTACCAGCAAGAAGCATACAGAGTTTACAAATGTGTTCTGTGTTTTTATCTTTTTAAAAAAACAGAGGATTAAATTCTTCTTAATGGGGTCTGCCAGAGGGTGGTGATGTTAAAGTGAGTTGGTTCTCAACTTGCCTGATGGTGGAGTGGCGGCCAGTGAAGGAAGGGGGACTGAGGTACCCTTCATGCAGGAGGAAGCCAGCTGGGCTTAAATCTGGGCCCGAATCATTCACAGAGTGGAGACGGGAGGATGGATTGGGTTACACTGTTGGCAGGGCAGAGGGGCTCATAGAGAGGAGGAGGGTTGCAAACCTGCAATTGCTTTTCATTTCTGATTAACATGGGGCACTCTGAAATTGAGTAAGTAGCCAGCAAGGAGGCATATTTAGCGTCTTCTATAATAACACCCTTGGCAGATGAACTCATTAGGTGTATGCATGCTTGTGTTCCCCCAGGAATTCATTTTAATGGAGTATTAATTAAAGTTTGATTGCTTCTCAGGAAAAAAAAAAATTAACCCTACTTAATTAAGTTGATTTTTGATATTTGAATTGCATTAAGAAGCCTGGTTGTTACTACTTCACAGGCTTTTCTGACACTTGGTGGGAATGAATGCAAATCATTGCAGTGCCTATCAGAGAAAAACATGAAAAGATAATGTTTTCTAAACTGAGATTCCCCAGGCAGATGAAGGGCTGGCGAGCTCCCTGAAGATGGCTCTGCTTCCTCTCTGTGGGACCCACAGCCACTCTCTGATGAGTGTCTGTAAAGTAAGGGGATTAGCTTTAATCCAGGTTTTCCTGCCTGGTTGTCTGCTTGCGTGTGGCTCACCCAATTCTTAATAATGGTTTCAGAAACCAAAGGCTTGTGTATTCTCTTTTAATTATGAGCCTGTGGGTGATGGAATGGAGCATGAATGAACAGGAGTCATGTTCCCCGTGAGGGCTGCGGGGGTGCTCGCTGCCCAGGGAGGTGATGGATGAGGTTAGTTTAACTATATCTCCCACGTACCGTGCATGGAGCCAGAAGGCTGAGATTCTAGTCCAGATTCTGCTGCTATAGAACCATGTCAGCTTGTGCACATCACTGTGTCCCTGGTCCTGGGTTGCCTCATCTATAAAATTGTGCAGGTGGATTCAGTGGCCCTGAGACCCCTTATAGTTCTTATGTTCAAGATTCTTTTTCTTCTTCTCTCTTCTTTATTTGATGGTGATAATAACAATAATAAATAAGAGTAATTAAGTCTGAAGTAATACAGGTGACTTACCTGACCTAAGATGTGGTTCATTGTAAGCACTCAATGTATAGTAGATAGTTTTTTTTTTTTTAAATTGGGTACCTACTCCTTGCCAGACACATGGAATTGTCATGATAATCTTATGATCTAGATTTTCTTAAACATATTTTCAAATGGGGAAACTCAGGGTCACAAAAGAGTCTGTCTATGTGATGCTTCAAAATTGTACAATTTTGAAGAATGTTGTTGGGAGCTTCTCACCCAGCAGAGACTTTACCTGTCTTCCTGAAGACTGCTCGTGCTTGCCTCTGCTGTTCCACACTCTCTCTTCCTATTTTCCTCTGGCATCTCCTCCCCTCCTCTGCTCTTCTTCCTTCTCCTTTCTCTTCTTTTTCCTCTGTACATTTTCAACCCTCAGAGCAGGGCCTTGATGGGGAGGGTAGATCTTAGCTGAGAAATGCAAAGTGTTGCCAGGTTGGGGGTGTGGGCTCAGATGCTGATAAATACTGTCATAGATCCTTCCTGCCTAGTTATGGCTAATTTCTTCCTCCTTCCTTTTTTTTTGTTTTAAGTAGGCTCCATGCCAGTGTAGAGCCCGTCGTGGGGCTTGAACTCACAGCCCTGAGACCAAGACCTGAGCTGAGATCAAGAGTCACTTAACCGACTGAGCCACACAGGCGCCCCTTCTCCTTCCTTTTCTTTCTTCCTTTCTATGTGCACACAGTCGTTTGCTGCAGAGTTTTTGCATTAATGCCACTGTGTAATAGAATGTTGTTGTGAGATACAATTTTGAAGGAATTAGATAGAGCCGCCCGTACAGGACATTTCTGAGCAGGAACTGAACATCCGTCTTCCTAAATGATTTAACCGAGGCTTCCCGTGACTCCCCAGGCTGAAGTTCATAGTTTTACTTTTTCCCACTTCCTGCATCAAAAGATTTCCTCTAATTAGGATCAGAGAGGAAACAGGAGGAAGATAGGAGAAAGACACCCTCCAGGCCCATTTCGTCTACAGATTGAAGAGTCTGTTTAATCCTTTTGGCCCTGCCTCATGACTTCTTGGTGACCATGGGAGTCTGGAAGGTTAAACCCTTCTAACCATTTTATTGCAGTGTTCTTCATAATTTGAATAATTAGAAACTATCTAAATAGTCCATGTTGAGTGATTCATTAAACTAATCACAGTGCATCTAGTTAGCGAAATATTATACAGTCATAAAAATCACATTGTCAAAGATCGTGAATAGCATGAGAAAGGGCTTGTAGACATAAAACATAAAACACCGTATGTCCAGCATGACCACAATTTTGATACACACATAGAATAAAGACTAGAAAGAAGTATACAAAGAAGTTAAATGTATGGGTGATTTAATTTTCTTTTGCATTCTTTTGTTTTATAATTTTCCTTCAATGATATGTTTGATTCAAAATCCATAACAATCCCAATAATGTTATTTTACAAAAATAAAATTTCTCATCCCAGTTGGAGAGAAGAGCTACACTATAAAGAGAGATGACAAACCTGTGTCGGGACCTGCTTATGTTTGCAGAGCCTCAGCTATTCGTATATATTGTGCTGAACTTTCAAATAGCTTCTTTTTGCCTGGGGACAGGAAGGCAGCTGACATTTTGCTGGTCTCGAGAGCTAGGGAGGATGTAGGGAGAAGGATTTACCCAAGTCCTCATTTTCTTTGTCCAGGGAGAAGGCATTTGTAGCAAGTGTCATCTGCTCCGCAGAGATTGTCCAAACAGAATTCTCTTTCCTTGCTGTGTTTCCATGGAAATGCTGCAATTGCTGGGTTTTCAAAATATCCATTTTTAGATATTTTTGTAGTAATAATATGAGAGTCAAATTAACTAAAGAATGTGGCCAAGATAATCAACCTCGACTCTTTATTACACAGCTTAATTAAATGCCCATTTCTCTTTGTTTCTGAACTTGTGAAATCATTCTTCCGTGCTATTTGCTGCTCAAATAGGCACACGCGTGGGCGTGCGCGCACACACACACACACACACACATCCCACAAACACCTCAGACACTCACGTGTACACATGTTCCTCTCCCCACCCATGGTAGAACCAAAACTAAGTCAGTCTTCCAAAGGGATGATGCTCTCAAGAAACAAGACTGCTTCAGCCTCTATTTCAATTGCCAAACTGTCACGGTGTTTGTTTAAGAAATAAAAGCTGGTAGTCGATGCCAAAGAAAAACTATCTCTTCAAAACGAGGGAAGCGTGGTTCACCCTGTGGAGCTGGACATCTGAGGGCAGTGGATTCTATCAGCACAGTGCTCCACAGCTGTGCAGGCGGAACAGCCAATCAGCAGGGGAGAGCGGTAGACTACCTCTTTCCGTAACCGCTCATCCATAAGCCTCATTAGCTCTACAGACCTCCTAGTGTCTCCCTTCCTTGTCCCTCCCTGCCTGCCTTTTTCCATTACCTCTTTCTCTGCAGGCAAGATGGGCTCCATGGGCTGGCCCCTCCTGAACTCACTGGTTCACTCTTAGGACCAATTTTATGTAGTGCATTCAAAGCCTCCTTCAACTTTACCTCTGCTAAGGTTCTAGAACTTCTCAAATTAGGTCCATTGTTTGGATTCAAGTATTCAGGGCCACAACCACATGTGTTCTCTGAGAGGAAGAACACATAAAGCCATCTAAGTGTATCTGTCCACGTTGACCAAGTAATTATTGCCAACCAAAGAGCAGAGCCCTGAAGGAATGGGTCACGGTGCAGGTGTGTTTGACCAAGAAGAGCATCTGGAAATGGCTGAAACATGAGAGTCATTCTGGAAGCAGTGGATTGAAGGGAAAGGTGCAGTGCTAATGTATTAGACTCTCCGTAAGCAGAGGGTAAGAAGGTTTACCCTAGGGGAGAGAAACCAAAATGGAGAACAATAGGAAAAAAAAAACACATGGTTGCTGCTACCAATTACCTCACACACTCCATGATTTTATCTAGTTTTGGCAGTCATTGCTTGTGGTAGCTTGAAGGGAGAGACCATTCTGACGGGGTCTCACTGGCTGCCTGATAATTCGTAAATTAGTAATGGGAGTGGCTCTCCGATGTGGATTCTTTTCAAAGCAATCTAGGCATGCTCTTCAGGGGTCAGTCAGATGGACACATACACAGAAGGAAACCCATAGGACATTCAGATAGGAAAATTGCAGCCTAAGAAATGGAATATTGATCTTTACTCATAGTTTAGGGACACTAATGTTCCTTTCTGTCCACTTTATGTATGCCTCAGAGGTGCTGGTTCAAAAAAGTGCATTATGGGCCCACAATTTAAATGGGCTGCTCCTCAGAGGTGACTGTGTGCATGTGGCCCCATGGGATTGCAAGTGGCTCACAACTCAAGCTTTCTAGGTTGCAAATAGTGTCTTAACTTGGTGTCACAATTATCCTCAAACTGTGCTAAAGTTTCTGGGCTTTGGATATCTCAGTGTCTAAGCTGTGACTGCAGTGTTTCAGTTTAGAGAGCCATTTCTTTGCTACCCTCTTCTTGGCATCAGCCTTTGAAGAGAAACCATAGCAAGTTAGAGCTGGAAGGGATTTTAGAGACAAGCTGGAGAGCCCACACATACACATGCATACGCACACATACACTCACCAGTTTAATTATGAAGTAGTTGAAGTAAAGTAGTTTTTCCATGCTCAAGGAGTAGCCAGACAGGGGCAGAATCAAGAATTATCATCAGTAAATATCAATTCCATTCAAGAGCTCTTCTCCTTCTGTTTGTTTTTGTAACAGAAGGAAAAATAGAGAAAGATGTCACTAACCCTTTGTCTTTGGTGCTGTAGTCCCCTTCCCTATCTCCAAGCCAAATTCTCTTTAATCACTAGCAATTTTATTTGACATTTTATCCTCTTGAAGGTAGACCAGCACTTCCTTTTCTTATCAGCCTGCTAACCACTGGGCTGAGCTGCATTGAGTATTGTCCTTCATCATTTATCCCTTAGCTGATTTTCCTTAGCAGTAAGTAGGTTTGATTCTGCCTTAGACAAGAGTTTGTTTATAATATAGTAGAATATGTAAACAGAAATGTGAGAGATCAGTTTCAATTCACTAGTCAAAGACTGTTTTGGGGGAGGACACATTTTTCTAAAGATATTGACTTCAGAGGTCAGAGTGTATCCTCAGATATCCCTAGTCTTTCCCTAGTCCCTTTGTTTATAACACTGATAACCTCATTTTTATCTGGTAATATCTGTGGTCAATTTCTTTGCCCCTGCTATTTAGCTGCATGACCATCAGGAGGAGGGAGAGCCGTGAGGCATGGTGGATTTCCTCAGAAAAAAAATGATGCTTTCTTCCCTAGACCGACACCAGAGGTGTTCAAGTTTTATTAAGAATAAGGGAATGGGGTGCCTGGGTGGCTCATTCAGTTAAGTGTCCGACTCTTGATCTCAGCTCAGGTCTTGATCTCAGGGTCATGAGTTCAAGCCCCACACTGGGCTCCATTGGGAGCTGCTGGGTGTGGAGCAAAAAAAAAAAAAAAGGACCTCTAAACTATGAAGCCATTAAAATAGCTTAAGGATGGTACTGAGAAGAAAATTATCTTAAATCAAATAAAATTCTCAAGATCCCTGTAAGCCTCTTTTCTGTCTCTTATTCCTGTAACAGGAGGTGCCAGCCTTACCCTGATCAGTCTTCCATCTCAATGCCTGTCCTCCTTTAAGACATCAAGTTTCTTTTCTTTCTCTTACATGACTTGCTTGGTGTCCACAGTTTTTTTTTTTTTTGGCTGAGTCATTTTTTTTTGAATTTTTTATTTTATTATGTTATGTTAATCACCATACATTACATCATTAGTTTTTGATGTAGTGTTCCATGATTCATTGTTTGCGTATAACACCCAGTGTTCCATGCAGTACGTGCCCTCCTTAATACCCATCACCAGGCTAACCCATCCCCCCACCCCCCTCCCCTCTAGAACCCTCAGTTTGTTTCTCAGAGTCCATCGTCTCTCATGGCTCATCTCCCCCTCCAATTTCCCCCCCTTCATTTTTCCCTTCCTACTATCTTCTTTTTTTTTTTTTTAACATATAATGTATTATTTGTTTCATAGGCACAGGTCTGTGATTCAACAGTCTTACACAATTCACAACGCTCACCATAACACATAGCCTCCCAGTGTCTATCACCCAGCCACCCCATCCCTCCCACCCCCTACCACTCCAGCAACCCTCAGTTTGTTTCCTGAGATTAAGAATTTTTATCTCTTTTCACATTCTCTTTTCCTTTCCTTTCCTTTCCTTTCTTTCTCTTTTTTCTTTCTTTCTTTCTTTCTTTTCTTTCTCTTTTTTCTTTCTTTCTTTCTTTTCTTTTCTTTCTTCTTTCTTTTTCTTTCTTCTTTCTTTTTCTTTCTTTCTTTCTTTCTTTCTTTCTTTCTTTCTTTCTTTCTTTCTTTCTTTCTTTCTTTCTTTTTCTTTCTTTCTTCTTTCCTTCCTTCCTTCCTTCCTTTAGAAATATCTAGACTTTTCAGTCTCTAGGCTTTCCTTAGACATCCCAGGACAAAGCAGCAAAAACAGCAAAGAGAGGCCCAGCTCAACCTAGCATACTGAAGGACCAAATCCAGTGTTGATCTTTTACCAATTCCAAAACGAAGGAGTACTTCAGACTTTCCCGCTGCCTTCTAGCGGGAACTGGAGGCGCTTGCATCAAAAGTATCTTTTAAATATAATATCTATCACTTCCCACATGCTAGGCACTGTTTCTAAATGATATATATAGATACAGATATCTATATTGATAGATATAGATATAACTTGCTTATTTGTGTATATGTACACACAGACATACACACACGTGTCAACTTATTAATAATATTTACAACTCTGAGGGGGTAAACAGTATTATTATCCCCACTCTACTGATAAGGAAAACTGAGGTGCAGAGAGGGTAGGTTATCTGCCCAAGGTTGTCTAGCTGATATGTGGTAGAACTTGGGGCTTAAAACTCTTAACCATTATGCTCTATTGCCTCTCTATAAAATAATTTATAAAATAATAAATAATTTTTCAGAGAACCCATTATCTTTTACCCAGGGACTTCAGCACCTGTAGAAAATGCTTTCCTCTCTAGGCAAAATGAAATAACATGAAGCAACAGCAACCAATATCCTGAACTTCCTGGTTTCAAACTGAATTGAAATAAATACGTTCATACATGTAGGAATATGTATCCCAGCTTCTATGGTCTGGAAAACTTGTTTTGTGTTTTTACAACAAAAAAAAGTTTTTTTGTAAAGGAAATAAACTGAATTACAACTAGATTGTAAGCTGCTAAATGACAGGGACACTGAATAATAATAATTTGTATTCCTTATAGCAATCATCACAATGCCAAGGGTTTATTAATAATTCTATATGTTTACTTAAAGCATTAATAATAAGTAAGTAATTTAATTCCCATAATCTTTGATGAGCAGAGCAGATCTTATACCCATTTTGTAAATTATAAAACTGAGGCTCAGAGAGTTTCTCACCTGTCCAAGAAGGTCATTGTTTATACCCCACCCCCTTACATGCTGTCTCTAAGGCTTGTTAATCTTGTTAACTCAACGTCTTCTGCCATATCTGGAGCCTTTCCCACCTAAAGAACAAAGAATAACTTGTCTGAAATCTGGAGACTATTTTTGTCACTATTATTTCTTTTCTTATCCCTAATTACAAAGGCCATACCTTGATTTATTTACCATACTGAGAACTAACTAGATGAAATAATATTCTTGAGGTGGATATTTATCCATGTTTTTAACATAGAAGACTTACAGAAATGTTAGAACCAGAAGGTAATTAACCTTTATTTTATTTAATGCTTTCCTCAACCTATTTTACACATGAAGTCAGAGAGCCAAGGGTGGAGTGATTTACTCAAAGCCACGACGAGTTAAAAGAATAGGGGCCAAAATCCACATCTGATTCTGTCTATCCATTTTCTCTCTGTACTGTTTTGGTTTTTTTTTCCTGGTAGAGCGCTGAGCTTATCTTTCTGGCTAGCCAGGTGAAGATTCCTTATTTCTAAGCAAGCATCAAACTCATCTTTCCCTTCATCATTTTATGAGCATGCTCAGTAGGAGTATTAGGAGTAGAACCCTGTGGCAGACCACTGGAGACCTAGTTTCAGTATGAGGAAGAGCTATCATTTCATGGGTTTTCAGTAATTCAGTCCAGCTCCTCATCATTTCCAGTGCTTATTCTGTTCAAAACATTATACTTAGCACTTTTAAAGTTGCCTGACCAATAACATCACCCTGGCTGCATTTCAGTGCTTGACTATCATGGGGGAAATGGCTCATACTTACACTGAAATTAAGATAAGCTACATTTTTAGCATTCAACCTTCTAACCAACCTAGCAGCCCTGAAAAGAACAAAATAATTTAGCATAACACATATTTTTAAAATTAATCTTCATTTGGTTCTTATTGAGCATCCCATTCCTTTTTTGCATGTTTCCAAAATCATGATACATTTCTAGGAATCAGCATCTAGCAGCCTGGAGTGTGCAGAGCCCTCCTTTCTGCAAGATGAAATAATATATGTCCCTCACCAGTCCTCTGTTCTTCCTAGCCTCTCCAAGATGAGTGATCCCCCCTGCTCTTTGATTGCAAGTTTCCCTGAACCACAGGGAAGTTAAGCCAGAGGTGGTTCCCATCCTTAGGGAACGGAAACATTAATGGAGTGAACTTAGCAGAGATGAGCAATGAATATAAACATAGGTGTGCTGGTGAGAAGGACAGTCTAACATGTCACTGACTGGTGGAGGGTAGGTTGGATGACCCCTATCTGACTTTCTTGCCCTGGCCCCTGCCCTGACCTCTCCTGTCTGCCCTGAGTGGGGTCTCTGCTCTCTCCCCCACAGTTGTGGACATGGATGGAAGACCTTCAGAAGGAGATGCTGGAGGATGTTTGTGCGGACTCAGTGGATGCGGTCCAGGAACTGATCAAGCAGTTCCAGCAGCAGCAGACCGCCACTCTGGATGCCACACTCAACGTCATCAAGGAAGGCGAAGACCTTATCCAGCAGCTCAGGTCAGCGCCTCCCTCCCTGGGGGAGCCCAGCGAGGCCAGGTCAGCATGGGCAGTGCTTTCCAGTGGGAAATGCCCTCGACTAGATGTGAGATAAGTCGTGTCCCGGTCTTGGTTCAGCCACAGCCGGCTTTGTGGTCCTGTGTGAGCTTCAGTCTCTCCCTCTGTCAGATATGAAAAAGCCTGGGCCATACCCAACTTGAGTTTAGGATGAAATAGTAAATGGGAAAGCTCTGGTGTTTCAAAGAATTACGTATGATTCATGATGTTGTTCAGCAATCAGTAAGTGACATAGACACAAAAATTAACAACATTAAACCGAAAATAGGTAACGTCTTCATGAAGAATTATGGAATTTTTGGTTATGTGGAGAAATAGCCAGTATAGAATATAGTGTTCTTTGGCTTCTGATCTTGGGCTGAACCCTGAATGCTAGTGCCCGAGTTGGCAAAAATGGTTGGCTTTGGCCCCGTGGGGATCTAGAGAATGTGTGTCATTCTCTCACTCTGCTCTCCATTACCCACATATGACCTTTCCACCATTCCTTGCTGCCCAGAAAATACAACTCCCTCTGTATCAACCTAAACAAACATAACTAAGAAGGAAAATCCTGTCGAAAACCTTACATTCATTTAGAATCATCCACACCATTGCCTCCTTTCTGTTGGCATCAATATCTAGCTTCCTGTCCCTGTCAAGGGCACAGGCTCCTCAGATAAAGTGTCATGGGGCCTTGAGGAAGCCCTCAGCGCCACCCCTGTGCCCAGGTGCTGTATAAATAGGACTTGATGATGCTAATGATGTCTGCCCACGGGGACTTGTTCTATCCTAAAATCACCGAGTGCTGGGACCTCTGCCCGCTCTGGACAGAAATAATCTCATCAGCAAGTCCCAGGCCAGCCCTGGGGCCTGAGGGAATTACTTGAATTGGAGAGGGTTTTTCACCACCCCCGTACCAGTTGTCCAGTTAAACAAACAATGAGAACTTACCTTGAGATAGCCCTGGCACGTTTTTCTGTTGGAAATTAATCATGTCGATTCCAAGCATGCACATGAGATGTTTTGGGTCCTCCTGTTGCATACTAACAAGACAGCCTCTTTCCCTTCTTCCCCCAGTTCATCTTTACTAATATATAATTCATGAATTTTGTCTGCCTATCTAGGAAACCCTACTGAAAAAAAATTCCAAATAGCAGGCAGTCTCTTAATCTCTCTGGCCCTCAGCTGCTTTGTCTGTGTAATTAAGGAGGTCACTCCAAGAGCTCTGTCAGCTCTAGAATTTTGTGATGGTTTTGTGTTTTCTCTCCAAATACTGTTCACAAACTTGGTGGGTTTCGTTCTGTGTGGGCTGGGTCTATGGGGATGACCCTTGCTCTCACCTGCCAACCTTGCATGATGCCTAAGGGCTGAGGGTTACTCTGTGATGGCGAAGGCCTCTTTCTACAACTTAAACGCCATGGATTTCAGAGAGGATCCTAGCTAGCTGTGTGACCAAGAACCACTGGTGACCACGTATGCCCCCACTAGCCTGACTCTAGCCCAGGCTCCCGTCCCTGATTTCAAGACCCGCCAAACAGGAAAAGAGTGGAGAGGGGCACGAAGCCTCCCGCCCAGCAGAGCACACATCTTCTCTCAATCTCCCTGACTCTTCTGGCGCTCCTCACTGAAGCACCTCAGGTGGTTTTGGCATCACCTCTGTGATTCCTAGTGAGTGTGATGCTGACTAGGTGCCGTGCAAAACGGTCAGAAATCATTCTCTTCCTTTTGGAAGCTGCGTGATGGAAAACAGCCCGAGAGGAGCAGTCAGAAAGAACAAGCATATCCTTCCAACAGCAAAGTGCTCAACAAATGCATAATGCAGAGGATCAAGTACATGCCTTATATTCTGTTCATGATTGGGTATCTGTGCGGTGGTGGGGTTTTGTGCCCAAATAGGCCAGAGGAGAGGGAGCTCTCAGAATGACACAAGGAGGGGCTCCTGACCACGGGCCTTATGCCCCCTTCAGAAACAGTGTGGGATCAGACACAGCTCCTTCTGAGACAAACACAGGCTGACAGGACTGGTGGTCAGAAAGCCTGCTGATGATTTTGCTCTTGTCCTCCTACTTTGTACATTGTATAAGAAACCAAGAGGCCACAAGATAATGAATGTGCCCATTTATTGTAAGCTTGAGGGCCCTATAGAATCTAAACGTCTGAACACCTGTAATTGTCCTATTATAATGATCTCTTTGAAGGTCTCACCACCCCTTACTTCTCTGAGCAGCTCAACATGTTTCCTTTTGGTTCCCATCTATGACATGTCACCTCCCCCCTGCCACTTTCGTAGACTCTACTGCTCAAAGAGTGCAGGCCTCCCACCTGCTTGGCTGGGTTCCTCCTTTTCTTATAACGCCCAAATCAGAACTCATCTTCTTTGCCACCTTGCTGTTGCCCCAGCCTCTTGTGCCCCTACCCCCTACTCTCCACAGCTAGGCCTGGGCCCCAGTCAGTGCTTGGCACTGCTCCTGTGTCCTTTCAGGATCCACGGCCATTCACACAGCATGTTTCTGGTCACAGAGCACATTCACATGCATGGTCTTACTTGACAGCAAACCACGAAGTGAGCAGGGCGGGGGGGGATTCTTAAGTCCACTTGACAGGAGGCAGCTGGGGCTCCAGGAGGTGATTTCCCAAGGCCACAGGCCCGTGTGTGTCAGAGTGGGGACTTATTCTGGGCTTGTGGCCTCTAGATCCCGTGCTTTCCTCACAACAGCCTGGAGCCTGGGTAACAGCACAAGCCCATAACTTTGGCATGGCATTATCAAGTGGATGAATAATTTTGGTAGCTGTGATCTCATTTTATTTAACAAGAATCCTGTGAGGTAAAACTAGGAAGGGTGATTTTTTTCATATGCCTTTAATTTGTCGACTCTTACGCCTTGTGATCAATGTGTCTGCTCTCATGCATGTGTACGTGTGTGTATTAAACCTGTGCATCATAGGCTGCATGTATGTGTGGAACCGGTCCAGCTCCCTAATATATTCTGCTTTGGAGAGCCCTTTCCATACATTCCTTTGTCTGATCCATTTCACAGTTCTGAGGACTAGGAGAGCAGCTAGTCTCAGAGCTACAGTGCTGTGAACCTCAAAGATGATACACGTATCGTTGGTTCACCTGCTAAAGACAGTCCCAGGGTCACAAGAGGAGTTTGATAAATGTCGTGAATGACCCAGTCGATTCACATCCACCTTGCTCAGATGAGGAAGGCCCCCTGCCCCTATATCACTTTTAACATGGCAAGGCCTCTCCCTTTTCCTCCCTACTCGGCCACAGGGACTCGGCTGTGTCCAACAACAAGACACCCCACAGCAGCTCCATCAGCCACATCGAGTCAGTCCTGCAGCAGCTGGACGATGCCCAGGTGCAGATGGAGGAGCTGTTCCACGAGCGGAAGATCAAGCTGGACATCTTCCTGCAGCTGCGCATCTTCGAGCAGTATACCATTGAGGTAGAGGTGGGGAAGGCGGGCACTGGGAAAGGAGAGGAAGGGCAGTCATGGAGAGTTCTGGGGCCGCTGCATACTGCCTGCTTCCTGGTCAAGGGCACTGCATCAGGGGCTGGGAAGGGAGCATTGGGCAGTACCCTATGGGAATTCGAGGGGATGGTGCATCAAGGATACATTTTTAGACTCAGCAAATTCCCAATTCACATTCTACCTTGTTCTGTTCCTCTGTCCTCACCTGCTCTGCCAAGCAGAGCCTCTCTGTTTCACTTCCTGTGTGGGAATTACTTTACTGAGAAGGTTTTTGATGGGATTATTTGGACCCTTGGTACTTTGCTTCCTGAAAGACCGTGGCATTGGCTATTTGAGTTGGTGATTGGATGCTTTAGCTTCAGGAGTAGGTAGGTGTTAAAATTTGGAGGCCTCCTCAGCTGATGACTAGAGGTCAGGAGCTAGATGAAATCACAGAGCAGTCAGGAAGTCAGGAGCCATGGGGAGAAAGACCTTTTCTTCAGTTTGCTTTGTGCTTACCAAGAAAGTAAGTCTATGCTAAGGCCATCTTGGTTCAACTCATGGACTCCTCAGTTCTTTCTGGAAAAGTCAGAATCAGATGTTCTAATATATTTATATCCCCTTTGTGATGCCTATTAATAATGTCTGTTCCACATAATATCCACCTTTTATTATTTTCTACTTTGAAACAGTAACTAAAGCCAGGCCAGTAGGGTTCCTGGGGTGTGAAGAGTATCCAACACCCAAGGCACTTTGTCCTTTTCAGGGATAGGAAAGGGTTAAATTAAAGAGGCACTATCTTCTCTTTGCTCCCTGCTGGTGTGGTCTGAGGGAAAGCGCTCTCCACCCATCATTTTTTTAAAATTCTGTTTTGCATTCCAACCGGCTCCTCACAGTTGGGGCTTCTGGGTGTCTGGGAATGAGCTTCCCAACAATATCTGTGGAAACTTCATGAAACTGGTTTGGATGGAAATGACTTTTTTTTTTTTTTTTAATGTTGCAATTCCCATATCCTAATCCTAGTCCCAGCCAGGACCAGAGAACTGTCCTGGCAAAAGATACTCTTCTTCAATTCTGTGAGCAACAGGGTTTATATTGAAAATCACAAATATTAAAAGGAAAGCAGTCCTGAAACAATCCTTCCTATCCCTGTCTTACAGTCTTTTTCTTCTTATAACCACACATCTACTTTTGCCTCCCTGGAAGCCACTGCAATTTCTTGCTGAAGACTACCTGTTCAAAAAGGGGCATTCTGGACAGTTTCCAGAACAAAGGAAAAGATAAGTCTTTAAATCTAGATCTTGATTATCCTTCCAGCTTATTCTATAACTTTAGGTGTATTTATGTGTACTTTTTACTTAATTTATTTTGAATCTACGCTCAAAAGGATTTCAGGTAGGAAGTAGTATTAAAACATAAGTTGTGGGGTGCCTGGCCGACTCCGTTGGAGGTGTGCGTGACTCTTGATCTCAGGGTCGTGAGTTCAAGCCCCACGTTGGGTGTAGAGATTGCTTAAAATAAATAAACCTTAAGAAAAATAAATGTATACTTAAAAATATATGTCGAAAGAACAATGAAAATACTAGTGGAAAATTAGAGATTTTGGCAGGCAGCAGAGAGAATGTGGTGAACTTCATAAAGCTGGGGTGATGAAGGTAACAAAGAAAGGAAAAAGGGGGTGTGAGTTGTTAATCTTTGGTACTTGGGAGTGAGGCTCACTGAAATAAACAGAGTTACATATGATTGCAGTGGCGCCAGCCCCAGGCACTCCCACCATCCCTCCCCAGCTCCACTGTGCCTGCCAAAGGTGAATGTATCCGTTGGGAAATTATGTTAGCAGGTGTGGTGATTCTGCTCTTGTAGTCTCTATTTACTCTCCTCTCATTCCCGGTCCACATAAAAAACTGCTTAAGAGGAAGGAAATCATCTGAGGGTTTGGATGTTTAGGTTTTATTTCATTAGATGGCATGGTTTTGAGGTCAGGGTTGCTGGCTTAGTCGCAGAATGGGTCAGATAGCTTCACTTTGCCATGAACTGCACCCCTGACATTAGCCAGAGGAGGTAGGGGGCATCAATAGGGTGTGTTTGCCTAAAGTGATTCTGGAAAATCCATTCCCACTCTTGAGAAACAATCCAGAGTATATGCCAAAATTATCCTTTAAAACAAAAAAGCAAACTATAAATCCAATACTTTAAGATTGGATCCTATTTAAATGTTGCACCAGAGGAGCTTGTTATTTCAATTATAGGATTTGAATTCTTCAGCCTTTGTATTGTATAAAAATTCTCTCCCCCCGCCCCGCCCCAGCAACCCCCATACAGCACAAAAACTTGAATAGTTGATAATGTAGTAGGGCAAAAGTGAGGACACAGTATGAGGGTCTAATAAAATGAGGGAGATAAAAATAGTGATTTGGTTCAGCACCCTCTGGTTTAGGCAGTGACGTCCAGGTTTTAGAAGGGGTCTTGTGCCCCATCTGGGGTGTGGCCCAAAGCTTGGGAAACGGCTGCATTTCATCTCAGATTGATATGGAAATCCTGCCAACCCTATGAAAAAGTTCTGCTTCAACTCAGATTGTCAGAAGTTATTTTTGAGGGTGATGAGATTATTTCAAATACCAGCTAGTGTTTCACTGTGGGGGATGACGAGCAAACATCTAGGGAAGGGTCAGAGTGTGAAACCGAGGGCGGCTTGTGTAGTGAGGGACATGTCGGAGCTGACATTAGCCAGGACAGGGGCTGTCACTGCAGAACCTTCAGCTATGGGGTCCTTCCCTCGAGGAAGGCATTTGATGGACATACTCAAAATTCCTGGGGATTACTGAAAACCAGAGCAGGCCTGCACCCCTGACATCTGGGAATCTAAGCATGACTCCTTAACCATGTCACCGATGGCTGAGATGGGCTAATTAATTTAAAAATTAAGATAGTACAGGAGTTGCTGTGCCAGACTCCTTTTCCTCAGTGAGAATGGTGTGTATGACGCCCATAGGATAACCTGGGCTGAGGTCATAGGACACCCCCACCAAGAATGAAACTTATCCCAAATGTATAGGCAACTGTTCAAAAGCCAGGACTGCAGCTGCATTCCTGACATAACTGCTTAGCCTCCATGGAGACCAGACAGTGTGACCCATGGTGGAACATGATGTTCTGTAAAGTGTTTCCTGTGGGTTCAGCTTCCCCCTACGAAAGACATTTTATATGAAATGGTTGTGATAGCAGAGACATTTCACCAAATGTGAATAATGTTTATGTTGTGGTGGTAAGAATATGGGTGATATTTTCTCAAAGCTTCCATGCATTTCAAAGTTTTCTACAACTGACCAGGATGATCAGAAAGAAAGAAAAAAAAATGTTTTTAGAAGCAAGAACGGGCCAGCAGTCTCCAAATTCTTTTGATCGTGCACTCTCTTAATAAAATATTTTTGAACTTGCAACTCCCTATCTTTGCATATATTAGTTTATAAATGGTACACATGTTCAATCACTGGCTAATAATCTCAGAACTCAGGGTGCCCGTAGGGTGAAATTCAGCTTTTTTCATTAGAAGTTGTGGTTCCATATTTCAGATCACTTTCTTGATCATTTCTAATTATTTTTTTGGCCTGGCTTCTTGACAGATCTGATTAGATTATCATTGTTTCTTTACCCCACAAGGTGGCCAACAGAGAGTTCAAAGTTCTCTTGTGCTTTCATGCGTATTATTGTCCTCAAACTGCAGTTTCTTTGCAGGAAACTTGATAAGCCATGTGTCTTTCTGTGAAGCTTAGTTAAAAGTAGATAATAGATAAATCTGTTTAACTGGGTGCATGTAAAGAGCAGTAACTTGAACTATGCTGAAAGCAAAGGGACAAAAGAGCCACAGTCGGCCCCTCTACACTGCAGGATCCCACCCTCATGGAGGAGCCCTCTCCCACCCCATGGTCTGCCAGTTCTTGCAGCGAGATTCCAGTGTCAGTCTATTAGTGAAAGTCTAGGGAAACATTGCATCTTTTTTATTGGTTTAATCAAATATGTGTGCATATGATATATATGCACATACAGATGCATATTTATAGAGTGGGAATTTTTGTGTTTTCAGTGGATATAATCTGGGGCATCCCCTGGGATGGATTACTCACATTATAGAGTACTAGAAATGACACCAAGAAAGATACTTTACATAAGGGACTTTATGAAACGTGGGCCACAGTTATGGTCTTTCTTTTAAATTTTCGACTCTATAATCACAATCAGAGTTTGTTCAGTGTACCTGCAAATTAATCTGTGTGATTAACCTGAGTATGGAATGGAACAGCCAACTATAGATCTATGGAGTTTGCATTAGGACAAATTGTAGCTAGGCTGAGGCTGGGGAAAAAATAGCCTTCAAGGAGGAAAATTCTGCCTTGAGGAGAGACAGCTGATTACAATTTACTGGTGGTCTCAACTCTTCAACTGGTTGTACGTAGAGGCCTTTAGTGTCTCATATTTGAAAGAGATTGCTCAGTCAGCCTTTTGCCTGATAGAAATCCAACTCAGCCAACATTTAGTGAGCACCTAATATGAATCAAAAACTATGTGGAGGATACCAACAGTCCTTGCCATTAGGCGGGTAGCTAAGGAGAAACAGAGAAACAGGATCATCATACAATGTGATAACTCTGTGACAGAGAGAGACTCACGGTTGGATGAAAACACTGAGACAGGAATATTTAGTTTAGTGAGGCTGCCCATGGAAAGTTTCATGCAACCTAACTCCTGGTTGCCCTCTGCTGAAGGTGAGTTAGCCACACACCTGGGTAGGACACTATCAGGGCACTAGCACGGACAGGAGCCCTTTCCGTGGCATTATCACCTGCCTTGTCTAGGCTTGTGCTGCCTTAAAAGCCCCGGGTTGTTTTTACAAAGTGCTTCTGATATACTTACTTAAAAAAAAAAAACTTAAATAGAAGCTTTTATATATTTTCCCTCTCAAATTGTACTGTTTTTCCTTGGCCCAGTTCTTCAGCCTATCAAGGTAAATTTATTATTGCTTCAACATTGTAGCTATTTGAAATATTGGCCAGGTCAGGCAGGGCCCTGTGGTGCTCCCCTGGAAGTTTTCCTCTGGTGACGCAGGGCCATCAGCCTGCACGGTCATTGTGTTGGCTGGGGATCATCTAAGGACCCCATCATCTAGTCCACTTTCATAACCTCTTCTTCTATAGATTCTGTGCCAGGCTCTGCAAAGCCATGCTGTGCTCAACGTTTGCAATATACGTCAAATCCACCAACATAGAAACTATAACAAGAAAGAAAATGAGATCTATCTGAGACCCTTGTTGGTGGATTGCTCCTAGGGATCACTGTAGCATTCTCTAAATATGCCCCAGTTCCTTTGAGAAGGAAATGCAAAATAAATTCCATAAAGTAAATCAAAGCCTACACAGAATATTAATTTGATAGTCTCTTCCAGACTTTTGCCAAATTGATTTCAGCACCATTGTGTGTGTGGGGGTGGGCGGGGTATTCTGCTACCATCTTCCTTCTTAAAAAAAAAACAAAAAAACAAAAATGATTATTCACACAGCTTTCATATTCTGGCAAGTCACCTGTTTGGGGTAGATTATCAAAGATGCCTGATGGAAACTTTCAGATCACTCTGTAATGATTGTGAGCCTAAAGTCAGGTTATATTCTCAAGGTACAAATGCTGTATGCTTCTTATTTCTGGTGAGGATACTGGGGATTCAGGAGAAGGAAGCAGATTTAAGCTCCAGGACTAGGTATTTAGCTTACACAGGAGGAAAAACACTGGCATTCAAGCATTGATAAGTACTAGAATGAATGGACAATATATGTTGTAGGAGCTCTTCAGCAAAGGGGAGATCTTTTGAAAACAGATTAGATTCCCACAGGTCTCAAACTCATTAAGAGGCAAAGATATGGGCAAAATAACTACTGAGGATCCAATCAAGACCCCTTCAAGATCATCATGATTGTATCAAAGGTCTCTGTTTTAGCATGATGTTAATGAAGAAAAGAACATGAAATTGTTCATAAAAATTATTCAATTATACAGATTATCTACTGGAATAGAAATTAGGTAACTGAACATTGGAACTCATCAATTATAGCATGTTGCAATATGCTCTCACATTATTTTGCCAAAAATTAGAAACAATTGAGTAGATTTCTTTATTGCCAAATCCTTCTGCTTTTCCCGAAAGTTCTTGCGATATCCCCAAAGATCTTTATATAGCTACATAAATAAATATTTTAACTCTTTAGAGAAGTTATATATATATTTCTAAAGCAGAAAGAAATGTTACGATATACCTTTAAAATAACCTATATTAGAATTCACTATCAACATTTTATAAATTGATTTTAGAAACAAAAAGAACTCACAGAAAAGAAAATACTAGACAAGAAGAATAAATGACTCTGATAATTTGGTGAATTTTAGTTTCACAGTGGTAACCTATATCAGTATACAAACCCATTATAGATAAAAGAGCTCTTCCCATGCAACAAGACTGTCTCTTTAGCTGCAATATGTCTTTCCCTGTCATCCAACACTTGTAGGTCAGTGGAGAATATTTAGCTTTCACTTTTTCTCATCTTAATAAAAATAGTGACATCATAAAACAGAAAGATGCTCATTTTGCAATTGACAGCCCATGTATTTCAGAGCATCTCACCACAGTGAAATGCCTTGGATCCTTCCTTCCCACTATTAGTTGGAATAGGGTTGGACCTTAATGTACACAGTGTGTGTGCAAATGATTTCTCTGCAGTATGTGATGCTGTTTGATAGCATTTTACCCACAGTAGAACTTCCTACAAAGTTGGAGTCAGTCCTCTCAAACTCTGCCACTGCTTTATCGTGTCAGTTTATGTCATACTCTAAATCCTTTGTTGTCATTTCAACAGCCTTCACAGCATCTTCCCCAGGAGTAGTTTCCATCTCAAGAAACCACTTTCTTTACTCATCCATAAGAAGCAACTCCTCATCCATTCAAGTTTTATCATGAGATGGCAGCAATTCAGTCACATCTCAGGCTTTACTTCTAATTCTAGTTCTCTTGCTGTTTCCCCCACATCTGCACCTACTTCCTCCCCTGGAGTCTTGGACCCCTCAAAGTCATCCATGAGGGTTGGAATCAACTTTTATCCAAACTCCTGTTGATGCTATTATTTTGACCTCTTCCCATGAATCATGAATGTTATTAATGGTACCTAGAATGGTGAACCCTTTCCAGAAAGTTCTCAATGGGTTTTGTCCAGATCCATCAGAGGAATCACTATCTGTGGCAGCTATAGCCCTACAAAATGTATTTGTTAAATAATAAGACTTGAAAGTTGAAAGTACTTCTTGATCCATGGGCTGCACAATGGATGTTGTGTTAGTAGGCATGAAAACAATATTAATCTCATCATATGTCTCCATCAGAGCTCTTAGATGAGTAGGTGCATTGTCAGTGAGCAGTGATACTTTGAAAGAAATATTTTTTTCTGAGCAGTAGGTCTCAACAGGAAGCTTAGAATATTTTGTAAACCATGTTGTAAACAGATGTGCTGTCATCCAGCCTTTGTTGTTCCATTTATGGAGCACAGGCAGAGTAGGTTTAGCATAATTCTTAAAGGCCCTGGGATTTTCAGAATGGTAAATGAGCACTGGCTTCAACTTCAAGTCACCAGCTGCATTAGCCCCTAAAAAGAAAGTCAGCCTGTCCTTTGAGAATTTGAAGCCAGGCGTTGACTTCTTTTTGGCTGTGAAAATCCAGGATGCTATCTTCTTCCAATAGAAGGCTATTTTGTCTATATTGAAAATCTGTTGTTTAGTGTAGCCACCTTCATGAATTATGTGAGCTAGGTCTTCTGGAGAACTTGCTGCAGCTTCTACATCAGCACCTGCTGCTTCACCTTATACTTTTACATTATGGAGATGGCTTCTTTCCTTAAACCTCATGAACCAACCTCTGCTAGCTTCCAACTTTTCTTCTGCAGCTTCCTCACTTCTCTTGGGTTTCATAGAATTGAAGAGTTAGGGTCTTGCTCTGGATTAGGCTTTGGCTTTAGGGAATATTGTTGCTGGTTTGATCTTCTATCCAGACCACTCAGACTTTCTCCAAATCAGCAATAAGGCTGTTTTGCTTTCTTATCATTTGAGTCTTCACGGGAGTAGCACTTTTAATTTCCTTCAAGAACCTGTGCTTTGCATTCACAACTTGGCCAACTGTTTGGTGCAAGAGACCTAGCTTTTGGCCTATCTCAGCTTTTGACATTTCTTCCTCTTGAAGCTTAATCATTTCTAGCTTTTGATTTAAAGTGAGAGACCTACAGACTCTTCCTTCCACTTGAACACTAGAGGTCATTGCAGGGTTATTAACTGGCCTGATTTCAATGTTGTGTCTCAGGGAATAGGGAGCCCCGAGGAGAGGGAGAGAGATGGGGCAATGGCTGGTTGGTGGAGCAGTCAGAACACACATATTAAGTTCTTCATCTTACATGGGTGTGGTTCGTGGTACTCCAAAACGCTGACAGTAGTAACATCAGAGATCATGGACCACAGATCACCACAACAAATACGATAATCATGAAAAAGTCTGTAATATTGTGAGAATTTCCAAAATTCAGCACAAACATGGAATGAGCAAATGCTGTGGGAAAAATGGCACCAGTAGACTTGCTCAACACAGGGTTGTCACAAGCTCTCAATCTATAAAAAACACAACATCTGGGAAGTACAATAAAGTGAAGTGCAATAAAATGAAGTATGCCTGTACAAGGTAAATACCTTCTTCAACCCATGATCATCATCTTCATCATGATTACCAGCATCTTCAAATGATTTGGAGAAAAAGACTGCACAGTGAGATTTCCAACTTTGCAGGTGATAATAAAGAACTAAATAGATGGGAATAGACCATAGGAAAAGGGAAGAAAAGTGACAGGTGAGTTTTCATTCAGGCAAGTACAGAATAAAACATTGGGCGGGGAGGGGGAAGACTGAGAAAGCAGGAGGAGCCAGTGGAGAGGGCACCCTGAGAACAGAGCCCAAGGCAGCTGCTAAGCCAAGTCCCTCGGGTCAGTCTGTGCCAGGAGAATGCTGGATTCAGTGAATGTCATCTGGCAGGAAAGTCTTGGGCTTCATTTTGAAGTGAGCCTTCCCACTTCCCACTGCCTCTTACCCTTTCTTTCTGTTTCGCTCCTTCTCTGATTTCCCTTATGGCTATGGCTCTAGAGTAAACAATTGTTAGAATAGAAATATTGCCAGTGTATCTCTCAAAGAGGTCATTGTATCCTAACACTCCAATTAATTCACGAGAGCGAGGGAGATAGGAGCCGCTGGAGCCAAGAGGGGAACTGAGTGGGCTGGAGCTGAGATGGACCTAATTGAGTGGAAGGAGAAAGCAAAATAGGGTGATTGAAAGCTGAATGCCCTGTGGGCAACTTGTGTTCTATCTTTCATTCATTTGGTTCAGGCCCTACTTTTTGCCCTGAACAAATTCTTTCAGGTTTCTTTTCCAAATGGAGTTAAATAGCCAAATTAATTCCCCAGTGCAGGATTTTCTTTTCACGGTCTCTGTATGAGCCAACAAGTCCACATCTGATAGTTTGAGATAAGCCAGGGAAAAACTTTTGGGTCTGGGGGTGGTCATGAAGCTCTTCACATCAGAGGGTGTACTTTGAAGGGTGGTGAGGATTCGAGCAGACTGGTAGAAAAAAAACAAGGGTGTTTCAGGGCTATCCAACCAAGGAAGGAGGCTAGAGAGGGCAGGAGCCAACTCTCAGGGTCGGTGAGTAACCGGCTGACTGGTTTCTGAAACAGAACATGAGATGAGGCTGGAAAGTTAGGTTTGTTCATGAACAGTAGGTAAGCTTCAGGTTTGAAAACAAAGCTTTTTCTTAAAAAAAAAAAGTGCCCTTGCTGTGTGCCAGCCTTGTACCCAGAAAGAAGGTAGAGAGGAAGAAGGCAATGAAAGAACATTTTTTGATGAAACAAAATAGGAAAGAAAATAAACTCCAGCAAATATTAGAAACACACAAATCAGACTATTTCAAGGATCTGCACATCGCTTCTTGGGGGTAATGGGAACAACGAGTCAAACAGAGAGAAAAGAGAGTAGACCCCAGGAAGACGGCCTTAGGAGTCAGGCTGGGCTGCTGAGTAGCCCCTCGAAAGTCTCATTCTTTGGGCTTCATAACAGACAAGGGCCCTCAGCCTAATGATGTCAAGGTGGTGAGGGTGGAGGAGGGTAGGGAAGGGGAGAGGAAAGAATACAGAAACACCAGATTCAGAATGCTAGACATATTTCACATTTGGTAGATTCAGATTCCCAAGATACCGGATCTCTGAGGCTCACTCTCCCAATTGAAGCAGCTCAACTTTGCTCTGCTTCTCCTCACCAGGACTCTCAACACTATCCACTCCATAGACTCCTGCCTTCGGACCCCTGGCAATCTCCACCCTTCCTGCCTCTCTAGATCATTGGGGGGTGGGGAGGTGTGGAACAGGATGGAATATGCAAAAACTTCATGAACTGTAACTTGCACAGCATTTGTTGCTGCTGTAGACATAGAAACACCTGGAGAATGCTGTGACCGACGTGCACTGGGGCTTAACTGTAGTTTAGGAGTCCAACCACTGCAAAGCGGAGACGGATCCAAGGATGGGGTTAGTTAGTAAGGCTTCATTCTCTCACTCTCTCATGGACCTGCGAGCCGGTACCGACCGTCGTTCCCTTACAGGTGACGGCAGAGCTGGACGCCTGGAATGAGGACTTGCTCCGGCAGATGAATGACTTCAACACGGAGGATCTGACCCTGGCCGAGCAGCGGCTGCAGCGCCACACGGAGCGGAAGCTAGCCATGAACAACATGACGTTCGAGGTCATCCAGCAGGGCCAGGATCTGCACCAGTACATCATGGAGGTCCAGGCCTCAGGTGGGTGAGCTCTCCCATCCTCCTCCTTCTGGCAGGGAGATGATGAAAACAAGCAGGCCAGCCTGACTCCAGCCAGCACGTGCACTCTGCTCATCCACTTCATTCCCACAGATACGGGAACAGAGGTTTTTGCCATTTTAAAGAAAACTGATGCATGAGAGCCGAAATAACTTGTCCGAGATTGCCCAGTTAGGTTCTGGTAAAGAGGAGGATAGGGCCAGGATCTCCTGGCTCCTGGTGCTATGCAGAGAATGGGGAAAACAAAAAATGGAAATTTGCACAGATTCAGAAAAAACGGGGGCCTGCAGAAACAAACCAGGTGGGCTCCAAAAGCAGCCAGCCAGCCATGTGAATTGTATTCTAATGTGTAGATGTTTGCTGTTCACCCCCCAGGCCCCCTCTCCTGGTCTCTGGCTCAGGCCTCTCAGAGAGCCTAGTTGTTGTTTTTTTTAATCACTGGTCTCTGTGTGAGTGTTAGAAGTGCTGATAAAAATTTATGGCAAGGTCATATAATTTTATAACTTCTCAAGAAACCGTGGCTGAGTTACCCAGATTTCACTTCTTTTTGTGTTCGAGCTTTATTCAGTGTCTATCCAGCAAATGCATGAACCCTTCCTGTGACACCCACCGCTCTCCCAAACCGCCTTTGGTGTTGGAACCAGAGGGAGCCACGGCATTCCCACGGTCAACTAGTCCAGTGGACAAGAAGTCACTCACAGAGGCACATGCAAGTAGAGTGCTGGAACAGTCTCTGCACCCAGCCCCACCGCTGGCCTCCCCTCCCCCCAGGTCCTCCTTGGCTCCGGTTCCTCACCCTCCAGGAGGAGGCAGACGGGGGTTCAGGCCATTAACTCTTGAAGACACAGTAGGTCCATGTCCCTGTTGACCAAGAAGGATGTTTAGAATCATGAGATTGTCAGGCAGACGTTAGCCCTCAAACTTGACTGTAGGGAACTGTGTTTGTTTTAAGGACCTGAAAGAATAAATAACAGCATTCAAAGAGACTTCACTTCTAACCAGAGGAAAGACAGTCTGGTAAATTCTGTTCGCTCGTGAATTTTCGTTTGTGTTGTGAACAGCTGCAGCTGCCCAGGCTTGTTTACACAGTGCAGACCGTGCCCCACATCACCCCAGGAAGGGCCATTCACATTGCAGTCTCTCGGGGGCGAGGGTGGGGGGTTCTTTTAAAAAATGGCAGTGCCAGGCCCTAAGCCTGGAGATCCTGATTTAACTACCTCTGAATGGGACTTGGGCATCAGCAAAAAAACCTTCTCAGGTGATCCACTGTGCAGCCAGGGCTGAGAAGCACAGGAAGGTTTAAGGGCCCATTGAACCTGCCACCTCAGAATCTCTTGGGGTGGGGCCCAACAATGGGTGTCTCACCAAGCCCTCCAGGGGTGCTGATGCACCATGAATCTAGGACCTACTCAAAGTGTGGGCCCTGGACCAGCAGCACCAGCGTCACTTAAGAGCTGATTAGAAACATAGACTCCCAGCCCTTATCCCAGACTTAGAAATCTGAATCTGTATGTTAACAAAATCTCCAGGGAAATCATGTGCCTGTTGAGATACACGTTTGGCAATGGCTTGTACATCTTCAAGGTGTTATTAGGGAAGGAGGGGGGAAAATGTACCTTTCTCTGCAGTTGAGAACCTTACCTGGACTCAGGGTTTCATGTTAGAGCTTCCCCTCATGGTGCTCACAATAGCTGGCAATCCAGCTAAGGCTGGGAACCATGAGAGGATGCGTAGGACCTAAGAGAGACGCTGGGACCGAGAGGCCTTGCAGGGCTGTCACCCTTCGTCCCTCAGTATTGATGCATCTGGCAGGAGGGAAGCTGGTCTGCCTCGAAACCGCAGTACTTTGTACTGGGGTGCTGGCGTGACCTGGGCAAGTCCCTCTCTGTCCCAAGAGCCAGGTATCCATGGTAACAGAAAGCCGACCAGGAGTTGGCAGCCCCTGCAGATGGCCTGTGACCGCAGGTTAGCTGTGCTTGGCAGCCTCCTGAACCTTGAGGGCTGAGTGGGTGAAAACACCCAGGGCAGATGCGCTGCCCACACCCACAGTATCCTGATCTAGAAATGAGCTTTGTGAAAAGAGGCTTGATTGGCCTCTTCAGCCCTGTCTGCTGGGACTGGCTGTTCCCCTGCTCCTACCACAGCTAGCTGTTCAGTCTGGCATAGTCCAGGAGGCTTCAAAGGCTTCCAAGGGAATGAATCCAGGGATTTCAGGGAAGCTCACTTCCTGTCTGCTGCTGAATGCCGGGTCCTGCAGAGGATGCATCTACCTCGTCTCTGGCTTGGAGAAAGGGAGAGCAGGGTTGTGCTGGAGCTGGGGGGTTGGGGTGGAGGTTGGGGTGGACCCAGGGTGGGTCTTGCCCCCAAGTGGTTGAGGAATGCAGGACTTCAGAGACCCCGGACTGAGGCAGTAAATGTCTTCATCATTGGTGATGTGTGTCTAATAAACTATATTTGAACTCAAGGTAAAATAAACTCTTGTCTTAGAAAAAAGACAATTAACAAAATTAAGCTTTTGGTTGGTGTTTAGCCCTCCATGCTAACTTAATGAAGGGCTTATGCTTTGATTTCATAGGACTAAATGGAAGTAGGGAATTTCTGTACACTTATTTTCAGGTGTGCAGTTGTCATGGTGAGCCAGGTTCCACTAAGTCCCTCTGGTGTTGCCAATGGCTCTAACCAAAGCAAAGCCTTTGCTTAAATCAGCATTAGCTTTAGGAATAGAAGGGGAGACAGGAACGCTTTCTCCCCTTGCTCATCGTTCTCTCCTCGCTATAGCATTTTCTATTTTGGCCTCAAGTTGGGAGGTGCCAGGTTTTGCTGGAAAGAGTCAAGCTGGAGAAAGCATGCCAGCTGAAGTCAATGTCCAGTTCCACTGTCAGCTAGCAGTCTGCCTTTGGAAAGTTCCTGTTCTTTCTCTTTAGACCTTTCTTCTTCTGTCTAGTGTGGGAGGTGGGCCTGGATTCCTGCAGTCCCCTCCAGTTCATACTTGCCATGATGAGTCAGCCTAACCACCCCCAGTGGCTATGCTGCAGGTCTCTCCACGGAAATCTGACCACGTGACTATTCCATGTGGCCTTAGGAGTAAGAAGAGCTGCTTGTCTTGTGGACATGTTGCTTACTTGGTCTAATCAAAGCATCAAGTTTTCTTTATGCGAGGCTTTTAAGTGAAAAATCTTTGGGATCTGTGGCAATGATACTTAAAAGTTACTGTGCTTGGAAAGAACCCAGCCCTAGCATTTGAAAATAAATAAAAAATAAATTAAGTGTGGTGGGGATCCTTCTTCTCCTTGAGCGTAGAGCTCAGAGCACGGATGGGAGGGAAGAGTGCCTGGGTTGGCACACGGCCACACCCTCCCTACCCGGCTGTGCCCCAATATGCTACCCAATCTCTCCAAGCCTCACTCTCCTCCGGAAAACAGCAGTCATAAGAATACGCAGCACACAGGGTCATCGTGAGGATGCAGTGCAATAACGCGCAAGCATGGTAAGGCCTCGAAGAAGTTTGGTAACTGTGACATGTTATGCTTGTATTCTAGCAGGTATTGCATTCTCTTGCAGCCATGTGTTCCTGTAGCTTCTCCAGCAGCGTGAGGGCAGGACTCTTTCTTCCTTCTCTTTCCATTCCTGGCATCTGGCAGAGTGCTGATGTCTTGCACATAGCACACTCAATAAGAGGATTTGATTAGTTAATGAAGTGAACATCAATGTGGGTGAGACAGATGTAGGAAAAAATAAGGGGCCACAAATAATTTCACTTGCATCATAAAAGGAGAGAAAAGACCTGTGTTTTTCCAAAATGGAAGCTACTCTGGGGTTCATGGGAAAATGGATCAGATGGGGGCTGAGTGGAGGAGAAGAGAATGTAGATGTAAAACAATAGTTCTCGGCCTGGCTGCAGATTTAGAACCACCTGCAGAACTTACAAGTACCAAGGTCTGGGCCCCACCCCTCAGGGAGTCTTGCTTAATTGGTCTGGAGTGGGCCCAGATTTTTTTTTTTTTTAACTTCCCAGGTGATTCTCTTGTATGGCCAGGGTTGAGAATGCTGATCTAAAAACCCGATTAAAGGACTTTATCATTTCTGAACGGGGTGTTACATTGAGGGAGGGGCACAGAGGGAGGAGTGAGGAGGGAAGGGCTAGTCTCTCACTGAGGCAGGCTGATGTTAATGCACAAAGAACGCCTCTGGGTAGCATAGCCAGGAATACCTATATCTTACTCTAGACCCCAGCCACCTCTCTCCTTGAGGGAACTAAAGTGGTACCCTCCACCTGGCAGCAAAGGAAAAGTACAGTGACATTATTAGCTGTGGCCTCGGGCCCTAAACAAACACAGTGCCAACCATTCTGCTGACCGAGTATAGCATAAAGAATATCTCTGTCCCCGGGTTGCTGGCCATGGTACCATCTTATCCAGCGGTTTCCCATCTTGGTTGCATGTTGAATCACCATGGGAGCTTTAAAACTTCCTGATGCCTGGGTACCACCCACAGACAGTCTCCTGTTACTGCTCTGGGTGTGGCCAATGACCAACAGTGATTTTTAAAGTTCTCCAGATCTAATGTGAGCCAAAATTAAGAGCCCTGGTCTAAGACCATCCAGACCATCACAGTTTCTAATGATGTACACTGAGCAAGTTCATAAATACCTCACAGTAAGATTTTATATTTACATTTTTACAAGCCATTCAACAGTTCCATTAATAATCAATAATGAATATGTTGTAAAAAAGTAGGAACATGCATATTTTGAGCCTACTAAATGCCAGGCACTGTATGTACCTAATCTCGCTAAGTCCTGTGACATCCCAGAAGTCATTGTTGGGATTGTTTTTACCCAAGCTCAGAAAAGATGTGGAGCCCAGAGATTCACTGTTCATAGGGGGCAGAGCATGAATTCAAACCTAAGTCTGTCCTTTCCCAGAGCTCGCAGGTGCTTTTCACCACAGCACGTGACCTGAGCCCTTCCCTGCAGAGGCCATGTGTTCACGGAAGAGCTTATTTATTGGGTGTTATGAGTCAAGCCCTGTACTGGTGCTGAGGATGCAGAGACACATAAGACATGTGGCCCTGGCACCAGGGAGCCTGCATTCCTGCGAAAACAGGGACAAGTTAAGGAACCACCCCCAACGGGAATGTTCTAAGGGAAGGATGGGTACAGAACCTTGTGGAACACATCAGTACAGCTTGCCCTAAAGAGACTGACAAACTGTCTCCCTACTTGATGGAAAGAACACACGTCTTGCTGCATTTCTGAGAGCCCCTAGGAAAACAGACTGAGAAGAGTAATGCGAACACAAGCAAACTATTTGCTGTTGATTGATGGGTATTTACCGGTTGATGGGGTTTGACTGGGACTCGTGTTGATGTGTGTGGGGGCAGTGGGAGGAAGGAGTGAGTTTCTCTCCTCCTAGGTGCCATTTCATGTTCCTCCCATTCACTCCATCCACAGCACGATGTGCGGTTGAGTGGACTAGGCATTGTCTTCCCCCATTTTATTTCCTGTGTTCATCTCCCATAAAACAGTACCGAGAGAGGTAGATGCACGCGAAGGGCTGGAGTCTCGGGGCAGGCTGGGAGCCGGTTGGGGATGGTGTCCTCAGCAGGTACCAGCCCCTTTGACGAGTTACCAGCTTAGAGGGCCCATTTACGTGCCAGGTGGCCGAGGTGAGCCACGGGCTTCCCAGAGAAAGACACTTTCCCAAGCCCAGCATACTAAACACCAGAGGTGCATGCGGCAAGAAAAGGAGCTAGAGAAAACCTGCATTGTGGCCAGAAGCAGGGAAGAGCTTCTGCTCCCGCAGATGGATCTTAAATTACATTTCCAGAAAGTAAACATGGGAGTCAAGGGTCATCTCACTGTGCCAAGTGCTGCAGAGATAGAAATTTTTGTATTTCTTCTTATTTTTTATTTCAGTCAAGGAGATGCTCTACCTTATCCCCTTGGTAATTGAAAATAGGAACTGAAGGGAGCTGACTGCCAAAAGAACAAGCTGTTCTTCTCTGTCTCCCACAGATATTTCAGGAGATGGGATTTGGAATTATGAAACTGGTAGAAAAAAAATAAACATGAAAAGATACTGAAATTATTACCATGTAACACCAGAAGTTTTTGCCACTCTTCCATATTGTCCTTATATAAAACACTATTTTTGCCTCTAGAAATGAATTTCCCTTTGCATGCGTACACTCTCCTTACACCCCCCCCCCCCCCCGCCACTGTATCCGGAAGGTGTGTTGGTGGTGGCGGTGATGAGTTTCTGATGATGTGAGTCAGAATGCTGGGGAAGTCTCCCAGAGGGGACTTATTTTTAGGTGACTATGCATTGAGATTGGCAGGCTCCTTGGGGTGTGATCCCCATGGAAGTACATTAGGCTTTGGGAATTTTAGTCCCACCCCCACTGATGGTTGGGTCCCTATTTGTCAGCGTCAGGAGCACAGCTGCATTGGGTCATAGACGACAGGATGGAGAGCCAGGGAAAGGATCTGGACTGAACTGAGAAGCTGCAGAGCCAGGTGGAGTCACAGATCAGAAGGAGGCAAGCAATCCAGACTTAGGATTTTTATAAAGCTATGGGTCTGAGCAAGGTTGAATCAGTCAGAACCAAGAAACAATACAGGTTACAATTTGCATCAGGTTGGAGGCAGATAGCAACCAAGAGGGCACGAACGCAAGAAGGTAGGGAGTTGAGAGCTTAAGAGTCTGGAATCAGGACAGCCATGGGTGTATTATGTGTGTATTATGTTACACGACAGAGACTCCACATACATTATCTCATTTAATCCTCCCAATGAGGTCCTGAACAGGCAGCTCACGAGGTAGGTAGGTAGGTAGGTAGGTATATAAAACCGTATTTCACATATGAGGAAATCGAAGCTTCTGACGGCTTAGATAACTTTCCCATGTCCAGGATTCTGACTCAGGGCTAGCTCCAAAGCTAGCACACTCTTCATGTAGCCTTCAAGAGCTAAGGTAGGAATCGAATTCAAGCCACTAGCAGACAAGAAGGCCTTTGATAACTAAGGCAGTCCCCTCACTCTGTGCCAGGGTTTAATAGGGACCCTTCCTGAAACACAGATCTGTTTGAGGAAGGCTATTCTAGTCCTGCTGGTGATGATGTATAAATAGGATCACCAGCTTGCTGGAGAGAAGAGTGTGTGTGTCCACGCTTGTGTGTTGGGAGAGGTATATAGGAAAAGTAAGGAAGGGGCGCCTGGGTGGCACAGTTGGTTAAGCATCTGACTCTTGGTTTCATTTCAGGTCGTGATCTCAGGGTTGTGAGATTGAGCCCCACGTCGGGCTCCATGTTTAGCACGGAGTCTGCTTGAGATTCTCCCTCTCCCTCAGTCCTTCCCCCTGCTCTTTCTCTCTCTAAAATAAATAAGTCAATCTTTAAAAAAAGAAAAAGTAAGGCAGGTGGAGTGGGATGTGGACAAGGAATGGAGCCACAGCTTCTGCCTGGTGGGTATTGACTCGAGGTCCCATCACAGATCAGACAGTTGGCAGTTTATTAATGCTGGGTGACGTATCCATAAACATCGGGAACTCTTGTTAGCTGGCTGACTGGGCTTATTCTTTGCTTTAAAAAAGCGGAAGGACAGTGAGCACACTCTTCTTGTGTGGGTGCAACTTTAACATGGTTTTTGTAAATGGAGAAGCACTCGGTACCCCTGTGCTGTTGCTGGGGTGTGTTTATCGGGTGCGTTTGCCTGTGTTGGAGAAACAATATATGACAGCTAGCATGTATTTCTAAGAGTTGCTTTTTTTTAGGGCGCCCAAGTAGTTGGCTAATAAAATCACCCCTGCCCAGAGACTCTCATTAGAACAAACTTGCCATCTAAGTAGAAATTGCATCTGACCAGCTAAAAGAGTGTGCCTTTGGCAGAAGTTACTGAGACAGGTTATTTTCGGTTTTGTTTTGTTTCCCAATATGATCCAGAGCCTTGCTTGTGAGTATTGTAGGTGTTAGCAAAACCCCCAGGAGGGACTGCCGAGCACTTTCTTCTCTGGGGATGGACTCCCAGAGAACCACCTCTCTCTGTAACTCCAGCTGATAATAAGGAGCTGATCATCTGTTGAAATTCCCAGGAAAAGGATCAGATAATCCAAAAGCGGAGGCATGGTTTGGACACCCCAAACAGAAGCTTCAGAGAGGGATGTGTAAAGGCCAGGAGGGCGCTGCTCCTGGCTGTTGCTGAATTCCTGCTTTCTTGTGCATATTCAAAGAAGTATGGTCTTTGTAGCACTACCTCATTTTTCCTTGTTTACTTTTTTTTTTTGATCAGGAATTGAGTTAATCTGTGAGAAAGACATTGATCTGGCAGCCCAGGTACAAGAGCTACTGGAGTTTCTCCATGAGAAGCAACACGAATTGGAGCTCAACGCAGAGCAGACCCATAAGCGGCTGGAGCAGTGCCTCCAACTGCGGCACCTGCAGGCCGAGGTCAAACAGGTGAGCCCGGCCCCTCCACCGTCCGCCCTCATTCTGGGCTCCCCCCCAGGCCCCGGGCCTGCTCCTGGTGTGGGGAAGGTGTACAGAGCCACCCTCGTCACCAGACCTTGGAAAACGGGTAAGTGAAGGAGTGGTTGTTGGGTTTCTGAAAGGGAGGTTGCAATCTGTTGCATCTAACAACTGGATCTGATGGTACAAGGCGCAAACTACAAATGCATTAGTTTTCTCTCCTAACAATCTAAGGAGAGCATTCCAGAGCTTTCCCAAGTTGTCCTGGGAGTCGCTGAGCCTCTCTTCCTTTCTATCCTCCATCGTGACACACAGTTCATGTGATATGCAAATCTTTCATCGATAAACATGGTCGGGCTTTGGAGCCCAGTTGGTTAATGTGGGGCACCTGACCTAGTGCAGTGTCCGACACGTAGCTGATAGTAAATGGTAGCAGTTGCCCTCGTTCTTTTCAATATGCATGTGCAGCTTATAAGAAAATTGTCTTGCCCTATTAAAGTCAATTAAAAAAAAGATTTCTTATCAGTATGAGATGTTATACTAGCCATTTTACCAAAGGACATAGCCAGGCCTCTAGGAACCTCTAGGAAAACACAGGAACCAATGACACATTTTAAAATATTATATATTTATATTATGAACAGACTCAGTTTTAATTATCAGCATAATGAATGGAGATTTTTTTTTATTTAGACAAAGTGGGGTTGAAGAAATACAAATATATAATAATTTATTGAGTGCCGGGTACCTTTTACACTCATCTCTCCATCAATCCTCACAACCATTCTCTGAAGCAGATCTTATTCCCGATTTGCAGATGAGGCCACTGAAGCTTAGAGAGGTCACCAGACAATGGTCACATGGAGCAAAGAGCATGTCACCGTGCTCCACTGGTCTAGGAGGGCTTCCCTGCAAGGGGTGGGGGGGATGGGGGGGGCCTCCGGGCAATTCCGTGATAGTTCCTTCTGCTCCACATTCTTTCAAGCAATCCCGACCCCTGCTCCCTGAAGGCAGAGCCCCACCCGAAATAACCTAAGCAGAGAAACTTCTTCCTGTTAAGCATTTTTTCTTATGCACCATGGCTATTACACTGTCTTATTTAACTCTATTAATTTAGTACAGGGGACAAAAACACCATATTTTATTTAATCATTGCTGTTCTCTTATATTCAGAGTATTTCTTGTTAATGCCTGGGTCTTAGTTATTATATTGTTATTTATTATCATGGGCAAAATGGTCTTCTCTGCTCTGCTTCTCCCGAGCAGTGCTCATCCAGAGCCCTTACACACTGTGCTGAAGATCTGTCCTCAGCGCAGGTGAAATCACTGAGCACCAAGGCAGGCTGGATCACAGGGCTGCCATCCAGATTGTTTTCTGTGTAATTACACTGGGATCACACCTGAGTCTCTGGGGAGACATGATGGAAATCCTAGCAGACCCAGAGCAGTGAGGATTATACAAATTCTGAGACTCTTGGTAATAATGATAGTACTTACTTTTCAGAGGAGAGGTTCTTTCTCATTTATAATCTCATTTTAAGAGAAGAGACCCATGGGGGAAAGGGGTGCATGTTTATTTTTTACAAGTGGGGGAAACTGAGGTAGCATAGGATTAGTGCTCCCAGGGCCTGTTGACTAGTTAGCGGAAACTTGAGCCCATGCTTCCTTTATCAACAGTCCCACGGTTTGCCTCTCCTGGGCCCCAGTCCTGCCCTAGGGCTCCAGGAAAAATAGAAAGAAGCCCTCTAGCAGAACGCAGTCTGGGATTTTCCCGGTCTTCACAGCACCACATCTGAGAAGACAGGCCCACAGGGCCTGCATCTGACACAGAGGGGGGCACCTACCCGACCGGTCAGCAGGCTCCAACAGGTCGTGGGAACCCTCCACTCTTCATATACTGTTACTTCCGCCAGCCAGAAGTGGCAGGAGAGATCATCTGAACAAAACAGATAACAGGAAAATCATTCCTATTTGTCTGTGAAATGAAATAGGTATTTTTGCTCCTGGTTTTTAATTGTATTTATTTTTTGTTCCAACATTAATAGTAGGGTCAACTCCCTAATTATGTTTTTCTTAACTGGTATGAAAATGGAAATGATTTTTTTAATCCTTTGAGTATACATTCTGTATAGGATGGGGACTTGACATGATGATAGGTAGTTTGTCAAATGGGGACATAGGTTGTCTCTATATGAATAATCCAGGCTAGATGGATCTCTGGATACATTCCCATTCAGTATTTCTTGAGTTGGAGGACAAAAAACTTTTCTGCAGGAGAAAGTTGCTTCTCCCCACCATGGTGAGGATGACACACGTGCGACTGTAGTTCAAAAGCATACTGGATTGCTCAAGTCAGACTGCAGGAAACCCACGAAGGCCTTTGTGAAGGACAGTGGCCTTGGGAGGTGCCAAGGGATTGCTGCTTAGTTAAGCCACCATGCCTCATTAGGCGGACTTGTTTTCCTTGTCAGTGTAGGGCTCTTTCTTTTGGGAGTCGTCTGATCCAGTTTCAGAGAAGGCATTTGTGTTTGATGGAAGTTGGTGGAGCAGGAAATATTGATTTGGAAGCTGTTGACACTTGGAAAGAGGGAGTTAATTTAGATGTCGGTATTGATCAGTGGAGCTAAATTTAGACACAAGCTTGAGAGTTTCTCTTTTGAATATACTCAAAAGAAAAAGAAGAAGAAAAGGAAAGAAAAAGGACACCTTAATTGAAATGCCATTAATGGGGATGGAAAGGGAGAGAACAATGCACTGCTACACAGTTGGGCATTAGAGCCCGTAGATGAGAGGTTTAGATTTGGCCATCATAACCATAGTGCAGTTACATGACCATTATATTAAACTGAAGCTTTGAGGAGAGATGATGCCACAGATGTCAGACTGAAAATTATTGTCAGGGCTTGAGAACAAATGAAATTATTTAATGTGACTGCTGTTCTTTTGGGGTTACATGGGGCTCTGTATCTTAGATTGATGGCCCAGACACCTCTGGAGAAATGTTGACTCTTTAAGGGAATTCCCTCCCCTGACTACAGCCCATGGTCTGGGGCCCTAGACCATTCAGATGCCCCCTTTCTTCTAGAAAAAGAGTTCAGATTACTCCCCAGCTCCACAGAATGTTCTGACTGCTTTCCAGGAAAATTACTACTCTGGCAAAGATGACCTCACATTTATTAAATAATCCAAGAAGATTTGAAAAACCTACTTAATTGGCAAAAAACTAAGTGAATTTCCATATGTGTTCCTGCAGAACAGGGCCTTTAGCAGAAAATAAGCCAAAATGGATTTGTAAGCTCTCAGGGCTCTAAGTATGGGAAAAGAAATCATACTTATCTACTAAAGACATTGACTTAAATTACCCCTATGGACCAGATACTGGCCAAAATTTGCTTTTTATTAAAGTGAACAGTGAAAACAAAGGAGGAAATATTACCCTATCAAGAATACTGCTGTGTTCAGTTCTGTGCACTGTACGTAAAGGTAGAAAGGAATTGGGGTAGATCCAAGAGAGAGGAGACCAAAGGGATGAGCATTTGTTTCAAAATGGAGAAAATTAAGAAGACCCATGGTCACAGTCTATAAAACCAGGAAGCATGATCACATATAATCTCATACACTGTGAACCTTTAGAGCTAAGAAATGCCGGAAATATGACAGGCTCCGAGCTACCATCTGAGGGGCCGGCCCTTTGTCAAGTGGCCAGACTTTCAGAAATGACTGTGCCTTGTGGTAAGTCATCAGCAACAGCAGGTCTTAGAGTCAGAGGCCTTGAGGGCATCCTCAGAGCTTTATTGTCAGTGTGACCTAGAGAACACAGCCCTATACAAGCAGCTTCCCAGCCTACCGGTTACAGGGGACAGCTTACCTTGCTTAGACGGCATCATCATTTACGGACATCCACGTCCAGTTAACCAAATCCAGTCTTCTCACTGGGGTTTGCCTGCACTTCCTTGGCCTGAGGTGGCGGTAGATCCCCATTTTCAGTTCACCCTCTCAGCTCAGACTGAGCTGAATTCTTGGCCAGCTCCTGAGTCCCCTGAGCAGCAATCAGTAATACTCCTTGGGTCCCTCATTTTTATAGACCTGACTTTCTCTGGTTTCCTATGGTTGTAGGGCGAGTCTCTGAATTTTGAAAGAAGTGTGGAATGTGAGGATTCAAAGTGACCCTCAAAGGTCATCTCACCTATAGGTAAATTGTTGCCTAAGATAATTGATCAACATAAAATGCTCATATTATGCATTACATTTTATGGTTTGCAGAATACTTTTACATGATGTTTCTGAGACCACACAGGATTAGTAAAAACAACATTTTATCATTTTTATTACAATATTTCTTCTACTCCCTTGCATTCATTTGGATGCTCATAGAATAAATAACAAGTTTTATGAATCAGGGAAATAAAGGACGACAAAAATAGAAAATTATACCAACAAAGGTTGTCACTGATCAGACAAGAGAGAATGGTGCTAACAAAACAGCTCGGGTTCCCACATCGCATCAGAATATGGCAGTAAGCTCTACAGATACTGGAACAAAAATCAATAGCCTTTTTCCCTTCTCATTGTGAGAGGTATAAATGAAGAATCATAGCATTACCTAGCTTTGCTCCAAAACTAAAAATCACCACCTCCACTATCACCAGGCTTTACATCTTACGCATGTTGCATCCACCCTGCTGTAGGAAGGGAAGACACTATTATGCTAACTTTGCAGATGAGAAAACCGAGGCTCAGAGGGTTGAGTGGTTTTGCCAGGTAGTAAAAAAGCCAGGTGTTCTAACCTCAGATTTTGTATTTTTTTTCCTTCACTATCCCAGTCCGGCTTCTGGGACAGACTCAGTTATAGGAATCAGTCCCACCCCTGAACCTAAGCCACGGATATAAACGGGCATTTTTATCTTTCTAAAATCAAAACTCCCGCTTTAGAGACCTGGGATGCCTTTATAAACAGCATTTGGGAAATAAAAATGAACAAGGATATCAAGGATATGGCATGACTTAATGAAAGACGTAGAGACTGAAGCCTATGATATCTAAATGGGAAGCTAGTAAATGGAGATCCCCACCACCAGAGCTCTAACTGGTGTTTCCAGTTGGCTGAAACTAGAGAGGAACAGATGCTAGCAAGACTTAGGAAGCCCAGAGGGAGTCAAATTGCCCCTCAAACGTTGATTTGTGATGCACACGAAGTAAATGTTTCTCTGACACCCTCAAATGAATCTTGAACCAAGCAAAATGCAGTGAATCATGGCAGAAGGACTTGCATAGTTCAAAGTATACATTGTGAGCTCCATTTTCCAAAGAGCTGAAGCATTTGGGCATGCAATCCATGTATGCATATACCCAAACTTACAGGCAGCTTTTGGAAATCATTAGCACCTCTATCCAGCCAGCCCCAGCACACCACTAGCATCAGAGATTTCACACATACACTCTGAGACGTTATATCTGCAACTAATTGCTTTACAGATTTGGCATCTCATCCACAATCTGCCAGACTGGCCATGAATTAACATCTCAATCCGAATAGCCCAGCTTCAGCAGGATTTTCGCCCCAGTGTTATCCATGTACAATATGTCATCAGTGATATTCTGCCCAAGGAGGAAATTTGAGAAACGCCTATGAGGATTATGGGATAGGAGAGACCAGGCTTAGTGTTTTTCTAATTGTTTAGCATGAAGAAGTTGAGAGGAGAAAAAAAATCTGCAAAAATCTGAAACAGATTGTGGTATCTTCTCCTTTGCCTTGAAGTAACAGATGGATGATATTTACTAATCTTGAAATTTCAGAAGAATTTTTATTTCCTCTCCAAGCAAACTCTTAGACTCCCTAATAAAGAAAATATTTAGCAATTTTCTGGTGACCAGACACAAGGTATATTTTCTTTTTTTTTTTTTTTTTTAAAGATTTTATTTATTTATTTGGCAGAGAGAGACACAGCGAGAGAGGGAACACAAGCAGGGGGAGTGGGAGAGGGAGAAACAGGTTTCCCGCAGAGCAGGGAGCCAGATGTGGGGCTCGATCCCAGGACCCTGGGATCATGACCTGAGGTGAAGGCAGACGCTTAACGACTGAGCCACCCAGGCGCCCCCAAGGTATATTTTCAAGGCCTGATTCTTCCAGTGTGATTATTTGCACTTGACTTGAGATCTTAGCTAGAGAATTGCCACATGCCCATTTCACCTAGGACTGTCTAGACAGTGTTAGCTGTTTCTCCTTCTATTCTAATATTCCCTAGCTGAACTTTCTTCCCCCAGTACTAATTAAGGTCACCTAGAAATTTTACTTAGCCTAGCCATTGCCTCTAGATAATTTAAATCAATTATAACTTATTCTCCCATTTTCTAATGATCCAGTGTATGGATTACTTATGCTGTTTTACTTGTTTTCTTTCGCCTTCCTCCTCCCTTTGGGTTGTTTATCTGTCAGAGCTCAAACCTGTCTATTCTTAACTATTTTTGCAAGGCATAGGAGGTTGGACCCACTGTTCAGGTGCAATTTGGGTATTGTCTACAGATAATCGTTCCCTTTTTCAAAAACATTACTGCATACTCACCATTTGTAAGGCACCATGCTAAGCACTGTGTGAGACTAAAGCGTGACTCATCTACTGCCCTAGTCTTCCAGAAGTTTACATTTGGGGGGATGGGGTATGGTAGGATGTTGAAATGTAGGTTAAAACAACTGAACAAGGCAGTCTGTGGTGAGTGCCACAAAGGTGGTATGGTGTGGTTGTACTAGATGAGGAGGATCTGTTTCTAACAGGAGTAATTGGGTTTGGAAGATTTCAAGTTGTTGGTATCTGAACTGGGCTTTTAAAGAAAGAAAAGAATGCCAGTATATGGAATTTATTTACTTACACCATTCTACATTCTAGAGAGAACTTCAGAGATGTACATACAATACAATCCTATAATGTTTAAATTAAATGGGTAAGGAAATTGGGACAGAGGGGTAATAAGGGTAGAAAAGAATATATGTATCTAAGAATGAGGTTGATACTTACAATAAACACCGTGTGGCACAAGGTGACAGGTAAGATGGCAGAGATGAACAATTTAATTATCCAGAGCCTTCCTGTCCTCTCTCTAAGTGAGGTCAGAAGATAGCAAGGTCTGACCTAAGGACCCATCGGAGAAAGCAACAGCTCTGGGGAGGGTGCGAAGGCCGTTCATCTGTGTTCTTGTCCTGACTCCCCAGGTCCTGGGATGGATCCGCAATGGGGAGTCAATGCTCAACGCCAGCCTGGTCAATGCCAGCTCTTTGTCTGAAGCAGAACAGCTGCAGCGGGAACACGAGCAGTTCCAACTGGCAATCGAGGTAACACCCAAATCTGACTCCTCTGTCTTCCCTCCCCATTTCTGCTCTGCTCCTCAGACAGGTTGATTTCTCAAGATGTGAACATTCCTTTAGGTAGTGAAACCCTTATTCTTTCTAGTTAAATGGTCCAGGTAGCCTCCCTATTACCGAGGAATTGATGGGGAAGCAAATGCAGGGGTTCATCACCTAGTATGGAAGACAAGTGTTCACACGACAAATGTGCATCTTGGTCACTTATTGGTCCCTTTACCCGTAAGGCCTCTGGTACACTGAGTTTTTGTACATTATGGACTATACACCATGTGAGACATGTGAAGCCAAAAGGTTAGAAGTCACTTCCAGTTGAGGAGCCCTCAAAATTGAGGATAAACAAGTACAGAAGTCATTAGTACATTAGTATTCCATTTTAAAACATTTGATTTCTATGTAATATTTAGATTTCATTGTCAGATTCTGCCTTCTAACAAGAACAATGAGCATAGGAGTAGTTGCACTAGATAGTTTGCTTCGCTGAAAGTAGTTGTTTAGTACCACCACCGAAAGAAGCCACATTTCAAGAGTAAACGGAAACCAGAAGTTCACCAACTGACACTTGTTCTAAAGGCTATTTTAAAACAAAATTCCTCTTACAATAATCTAAGTTTTGTCATCTTGCTTTAAATAATACCTTTAATTATCCTTTCTACTGGAACATTCTCCTTCCCAAAGAGACTTGAGCTGATTGCTTTAGAGTGGTATGGGGAAAAGAGCAGGAAATGGGACATGGGAACTATATTAAAAATAAAGTAAGATCAGTACCAATGGGAACAGAGAGAAACCTTCAAAGACATTCATTACTTGTGGTTCTGTTTAAAACTCAACCCACTTTTGAATGTGTAAGAAATGCAAAGGTGTTATCTTCTACTAAAAGAATGATTGTTAAGGAGATTTTTCCACAACAATGATAAAGTTTTAACTGTTCGTGCCTATAAGTATATCTTTAATACAGTAATCAACTGATTACTAGCCATTTTTAAACTAGTACTGATTGATTTCAACCATTTAATTTTCTAGAAACCATCTTGTATGTGTAAACATAGCATTAACATAAATGACATGTTTCTATAAGATGCCTGCTGTCTTCTTAGGAAGCATTACTAATAGTAGTTTACTGTCTGGGATTTGAGATTTTAAAATAGACTATATATTGCCCATACAGTGTGGGCAATCATTTTCTAAGGAGGAACTCAGCAGAGGAGAGAGTCTTTATTATCATCAGCTGCCTCTGTCTCAGTTTACTGGCATACACAAATATCAAAGTGTTAAGATCTATTCACCATCAAGGAAATATCAAGATTGGGGTCACAATGGAGAATCAGATACAGAGCGGTGAAAGCCCCATAGAGAGGCAGCATAGAGAGCCAGCATGAACAGAGGTTGGGCAGACAGACTAGGAGCGAGGCATGAAGCTGTGAGGGTGAGAGGCAGAGAGAAGACCACTGTTGGCCACACCTCCTCCTCGTTTATCTCAAATGTGAAGATTAACCTGCCCTATCAGGTAATTAACTTTCCTGTCCCATAAGCAAATGTTGAGCCAATAAAACCAGGTATCATGACATGCTAGAGCATTTCAACGAGCTAGTGGAAAACAGTGGGTGAATGCATTAGCAGTGCTGGTGCAATGACCAGATTCCACCACTTGCATAAACAGTATATTAATTTGTAATAGTGCTGTTGCACCTGTACAGAATAGAAGCTTACTAAGCATGTATGTCTCTTAATTACATGGGTGCAACTTGATCAAATATTCTTGGAATTGATATTGAGATCCCATGAGGCCCCTGTGGAGTATATGTCTATGGTCTGAAGAGGAGATGGCAGAGCAGATAGGATTTCTGGAAGATCATGGGAATGGAGGGTAGGCAGGGTCTGCAGCGTAGCTAAAGTAATGAATTTCAAATATGCTCCTTCTCCAGGTAGCCTTGTGCTTCTTTCTAAAAGCATTGGTTTAGACCAGGTTCTGCATCAAGGGGAAGATATGCCAGGGAAGATTTATGCAATTTGAAAGGGGATCTAACTAGTCTAGTTTGACTTGGCCCATTTTGATGGTAATTACTTACTGGATTCCAGTGATTGCTGATAGAGAACATAATTTGTCTTCTTGGACCCTAAGAAAGAATCCTGGGTTCCATAAGGGAAAACAAAATAGCTATGGGTAGGGTGACTAGATAATTTATTGTTAAAACTGAGATACTTCTAAGAGGGAAGAAGGGAACTATTAATAACTCAGCTAGAAAAATAGGCATATACTAGAACTATCATGGGCAGACTAGGATGTCTGCTCACCCTAGCTTGGGTGGCCTTATTGGTTTAAAGATTTTAGTCTCCCCAAAGAAGGTCAGAATTTTTACCTAAAGTACTCTGAGTTTTAGGAAAACAGAACCATTCAAAACAGAGAACAGCACCCAGAAGCATAGCTTTATCAACAAACCCAAATTATTGTTTGTTAGTATGCAAAATGGTCTGGCTGATGTGTTTTCAAGAACGGTGACTATCATAGAGACAAGCTCAGTTTTGAAATCAATTTTATTTGAAATCCTCTTATGTAATTTAAGCATAAGCATTATGGCAGAATAAGTAGTTAAAACTGGATAATAAATTCAATTGATTTGGTTCAATTTTCTTCCATGTACTCCTATGTTAAAATCATATAGTAACATCCTTGGTAATCCATGTCTTAAAGATATAACACTCAATAGGATTAGATAATAGTAGAAATAAATGCGTAAGAATGACTCAAGCTTATCAAAGCAAAGATTATGTCATGTGCATAAGAGTTTGTCATTTGGAAATGAAAGGGGATGGAGTTCCAAGGACCATCAGATGATAATGAGTTTCAGAATAAGGAAGAGGATTTATTACATAGCCTAAATTATAGGACAATTAGAATTATTCCTTCACTCTCAGAGAAAAAGACATAATAATGGGGTTTTGATGACAATTATATGCTGGTTTCATATATTGAGGAGAAGCCAGTTAATTATCATAATCACTAATGTTCATTTGGTGAACCCTTCCTCTGCATGAAGCACTGTAGATACCATTCTAACTCTAGAGATAAAATAATGTGGTGTGATATGGTGGGAGTGAACATAGGAATAGTCAAACCTGAATCTTATTCCTAGTTTCATCACCTCGTTGGTTGTATGTTTTGGGGCAAGTCACTCAACCAGCCTGAGCCTCAGGTTTTTAATTTGTGAAGTGAGAATAATAATATCCACCTTGTCGTGATGTCATAAGAACTAGAAAAAATATGCCTAAGCACAGTGCCTAGCACAGAGTATGCCCTTGGATAAATGACAGTTATTAAAGTGATTTCTAAAACAGTGCTTGCCTTGAGAGTTTCACAGTCTAAGTATGGAGAAGCAGCCAAATATATTAGATGAGTGATATAGGAGTTCAAAAAAGTAGTTTTTAGTGAGTCTCCGGCTGTCCAAAAAGATTTTTTTTTGTTGTTGTTCACTAAAAGGTAGGAAGAATGAAGGTAGCAAAAATAAGAAAGCACAGAGTGTGTTTTCAGAGGGTTTTTGTAAGGAAGTAGTAGATGATAGATAATGTTATGGAAGTAGTTCAAGACTACATTGGGAGGAGCTTTTAAGGACATCCTTCAAAGTTGGGACTTAATTTCATAGCAGTGGGAGAACCACTGAAGGCTTTTGCATTGAGAGAGGGGAATGATAATTATGGCATAAAATTAGAGTTTTAGAGCCAGAAGAACATTAGGAGTCACTTCATCTAAGCACTTGCTATTACAGAGAACCAAATTGATCTATTGGAAATGTAAGGGATGGGTTTGATGGATTAGAACTGGAAGGCAAGGAGGCTAACTATAGGACCACCGCGGCGGTCTAGGCATGCAGTGGGTTGGACTGGGACTTGGGGTGAGGAACAGCAGTCAGGAATGATGTCAAGATTATAAACCCAGGTGACAACAAGGAGGACACCATCAACACAAATGGTAGACTGCCGTGGGAAGATACTTCCAGAGGGAGGGATTTTGTTTTAGATGTGGAACGTGAGGAAATGTCCGGGAGGAAGCTGGAGGCTCTAATAGGGCAGTCAAGCCATTTGCATCCACTGACGAGCATTCCTCCTCTCCCCAGGAAGACGTTTCACTTCTTTTGCTAAGAATGCATCATTGTAAGTGGCTAACATGGGGCAGGCAGCTAGAGCAACCGAATCAGTGCTGCTGACCTCGAGTGGGAAGTATGGCAGGCAGCTCACCCTCACACCCAAAGACAATTAAAGATGAGGGTCCGCGATGTAGCATGAGAGACGAATCCTGGGCATCATCTACAAAAGGGAAGTAATAGCAGCCACGGGAATAGATAAGAGTTCTGCAGAAGTGAACACACACCAACGGTGCACCTTGGGGTACCCCTCTATTTAGGATATAGGAAAAGAAAATGGTGCCAATAAGTAAAACAGAGAAAGAAATCAGGGATTTGTAGAGGATCATTTCTGACCCTTAGTTTACTTTTTCTTGCCATGTTCAACATTTAGGAACTCAAATTCTGATACGGTCATCACGATTGAGGGCTAACTTAGTGGCCAAGCAAGGGAATAAAGGAGTCTAGGTTGCTAGAGGCTGTCATGCTAACAACGAACACTGAGTACAGATTCCAGAGACGGGGAAGGGAAGCCAGGAGATGGGTGATAGATGGGGGGAAATAAATAGGACTGTGCAGACTGTAGTCTGGGATGGGATGAAGGGGGCCAGGTGGTGTAGGGGTGAAAAGGAGGGAGGTTGTACTCACACAGGGAGTGCAGAATGGGTCAGCTCTTGGGAACTGTCCCGGCACCATATATATTTATATATATATACATATATACATATGTATATAGTCCTAAAGGCAAACATAAGTAATGTAATAATGTAGGGATTACATGTTGAGCTGAATTATCTACTATACTGCTTTGTTCCCTTCGTGGGGTAGCTAAGGGATGGTGAGATGCTACTCTTAGGCTTCATTAATCTGCCAAATTTATTCCTTCTACTGGAATCCTTTTCAACTAATGTTTAAAATGATTGTGTTGTTGGCTGAGCCTTGTATTATGTGGAGATTTTTTTCTTATGTACTGTGTTTATTTAACCTGTCAAGTGGGACTCAGCAGTAACCTCCTTGAAAACTCACCACAGTGAACAATTTTATGATTAGATTTGAAAAGAAAAATTCGCTAATGTCTGAACCAGTCAGGGAGCAGATGTATACAGAAATGTGGTTTCTCTGCCGCAGAAACTGAGATGTCTGTAGAACCAGGGATGCGAGTAGGGGAGTGGGGGCCGGAGTTAGGGTCCTGAGCATTCGGTTAATGAAAATGCATGATGTTCTTTTTTTTTTAAATGTGCTTTAAGATCAATGATGTTTTAATCATCATGACAAAATGTTTGAATCCACCATTTAAAGCTCTTTAACTTTTCTGCATCTTTCCACTCACGCCTCACTCCACCCCCTCCCGTACCACGCCTGGGTCGTTCCCACGGACCTCTCTCTCCTCCCCTTGTGCCCAGTCCCTCTTTCATGCCACTTCCTTGCAGAAGACGCACCAGAGTGCCCTGCAGGTACAGCAGAAAGCTGAGGCACTGCTCCAGGCCGGCCACTATGACGCCGACGCCATCCGGGAATGTGCCGAGAAGGTGGCCCTCCACTGGCAGCAGCTCATGCTGAAGATGGAAGACCGGCTAAAACTAGTCAATGCCTCTGTGGCATTTTATAAAACTTCTGAACAGGTGAGGGAAGGGCTGTGGGATATGGGGGACTAATGTCAATGCAGGGTTGTTTTTTCCCTTCATCCTGCAAATCTGTAGTATCTCCCTCAAGGAGAAGCTAGTCCTCCCAATACTAGCCTTTGAAAGTAGAGTAATGATGTGGAAATAACTACAGTTAGCCTCCTTATAATATTTTCCATTAAAGAAGTGAACCATGTGATTTGTTTCTTGTAAAATCTCAAACTCATCAGATCTAGGTGTTGAAGGAGAAATTAGGTGTGTGCTGAATACTAGATTTGAGGGCTGTATCAGTCAGTTACTACCACAATAATGCTGTATAACAAACTACCCCACAACTCAGTGGCATAAAACAATAAGCATTTTGTTTTTAAGTATTCGAGTTCAGCTGATCTTGGCTGAGTTTGGTAGAACTGGGCTCCAAGCTGGAGATCTGGTCTAGATCTGCTTTCATGTCTCTCAGTCTCCTGGATCAGCAGCTACTTGAGGCAAATTTATGGTGAAAAGCAGGAGTGCAAGAGCCCAAAATCTACTGTGCCCCAAATCTCAAGTCTCTGCTTATGTCACATGCTCTAACATCCTTTTGGCCAAAACAAGTCACACGGCCAAGCCAATATCAGTGAGGTAGGGAAGTATATGCCTCCAGTGAAGGTCAGGAGAGTAGGGTGACAATCTGCTGGACATAATCTAATGTGCCACAGTTAGGCACTAGGCTTGGAAAACACACAGCTCTTTTACTCATGGGGCTCTCCGTCTGGTGGAGGAAACACAGCTGTCTGTCCCTAGTAGACTAGGAGCCTAGCTGGTAGGATGGTGCAGCTGTGGGAGAAAAGGCAGGAGATACGTACAGCAGGATGACAAGGATTTAGACCCCTTACTTTCCCATCTGTACAGCAATATGCACAAGGGCTAAGAGGATTTCTAACTGATTTGGGTGCTTTCAGGGAATTCTTTCATGAAATAGAGGTTTAAGACAGAAGTAATTTTACTCAATGTAAAATACTTTCCTCCTTGGAATTGCTCCCTGGTAGAAATAGATCAGGGAAACATTCTCCTCTGGGTGACTTACAGGGGCCATGGGAAAGTCTATCTGAAAGTAAATAAAACATGCCTGTCAGAGGGCCCTGTGGCCTCCACACCTTCTCTCCGTTCTCCTTTCTGTTGTTTCAGAGTGATGGTGCCTTTGAGGGCCCCAGAGTTGGGAGCAGCAGACTAAGATGATTTATAGATTCAACGCAATCCCAGTCAAAACCCAGCAAACTTTTTTGTAAAAATTGATATGCTGATTGTAAGATATATATGGAAATACAAAGAATCAAGAATAGCCAAACAATCTTGAGAAGAAAAAACAAAGTTGGAGGAGTTACACTACCTGATTTTAAGACTTACTCTAAAGCTACAGTGATCAAGACAGAATGGTGTTGGTGTAAGAATAGACACAAGGAAAAAATAGAGATTCCAGAAGTAGACCCACAAATATGCAGTTGATTTTTTTTTTATTTTTTTATTGTTATGTTAATCCCCATACATTACATCATTAGTTTTAGATATAGTGTTCCATGATTCATTGTTTGTGCATAACACCCAGTGCTCCATGCAGAACGTGCCCTCCTCAATACCCATCACCAGGCTAACCCATCCTCCCACCCCCCCTCCCCTCTAGAACCCTCAGTTTGTTTTTCAGAGTCCATCGTCTCTCATGGTTCTTCTCCCCCTCCGATTTCCCCCCCTTCATTCTTCCCCTCCAATATGCAGTTGATTTTTGACAAAACAATTCAAAAGTGAAGTCTTCAACAAATGATGCCAGACGACTAAATATAGGCTTCCCCTGCTATCTGAAAGTAGAGTGTTCCTATGAAAACTTTTGTAAGCTGAGATCAGATGTAAAGAAGCAATGACCACTGACTTATATGGAAAAAATTTTTGAATATTCCCAGATCCAAAAAGTAACCTCTTTCAGGCCTTTCTGAAATCTTAGGGACACATCTTGCTAACGGATGCACAGAATAAGTCGAGATAAAGCACGGATGGTCATAGACACAGTTCAGAGCTGAGGCAGCTGGATGCTGAGATGCTGGGTTTAGTTCCCGGGGACGGAGCTTGGGGGTCACTCTCACTGCTTAGGGTGCACGCTGCCTCTGGGACAGCTCCGCAGCTCACTGCAGAACAAACGCTAAACACTCTTTTCACTTTTTACCTTTTTTCATAAAGGTGAGAACCCTCCTCATATCTCTTTCAGTTAGCAAAAAACAGGTATTAATGTAGGTCTTTCAAAAAAGTGAGGTGCTTGTGAAAAGCAGGGAATACCTGTATCCAGATTTTTTTTTTAATGAGGTTTAATCCTTGTGTAGTATCATACACAAATTTTAGTTTTTGATGGGTCTAGAAGGGGACAAAGCACTACATTAAAGAATCAGGAAATTTGACCCCAAACTAACCTTGCCAAAGGTCACCTCTCTGGATTTGTTTCTTTACCTGCTAAATTAAAGGATTTATGCTTGATAATCTTTTCATTTCTTCTAGTTCCCAAGTTGATTTTAGTCCAGTATTATCATGGGATATAATTATGTCTTTTCTTAAAGTTTTTGCTTGTCTATAATCCATTTTCTCTCAAGATGTGGGCCCTCCTACACATGTTCATGCCTTGCAGGAGGAAAGGTGTGTGGTGCTAGAGGAGTCAGAATTCAGGGACAGGCCTTCTCATGACATGGGGAGCATGTTGGCTGCAAGGGTATGCTGCTTGGGACATCTTTCAGCTCAGTTCATCACTCAGTAAACATCCTATCCAACACCACACTCTTCAGCAAAAGGGATGACTTTCTCAGGCAAAGGGGACCCAGGATATTGTAGCTGTCCCCCTCCCAACCGCCGCCCCCCCCCCGGCTGCCATATCCAAGCATTCAAAGCCTATTGAAGGAAAGTATAGGGATATGAGTTTCTATTTTCTGCACCCTTCCCTAGGCCTTGACACAAGACTGCCCTGCATCCCCTTCTGTTACACCCAACCTAACTTCCATCCAAGTCCCATTCAAAATGCTTTTGCTTTTAAAGCATGGCTTCTTAGCACTTGGAGAGCAACTATTTTTTAAGTTAACCCAAATTTATTATCCTCCGAAGAAAATGTCTGTTTTGTAATAGAAGGCCTGAAGATATCATTGCCTTATAACAATAGTTCTAGACAATTTTTGCTGGGATATTTTTGCCAAGGGAGGGGAAAGAAAACATTCACTGATGGCCCCTGAGTCCCACAACACAAGCCACTTCCTCCTTCACTTCTGTTGAGGGCTACTTCCTATAGGGCAAGTGACGATGGTTGGGCAAGCCTAGTATCTTCTCTAAACTTCATTTTCCTGCTCTGCCACATTCACAGCATTATCATAAGTTTCCAGCGATAGAATATATAAAAATCACTTTGAAACCCCTGAAATTACTGGTCTTTCTTCCTTTCTTACTCTATATACTATCCCTAAGTGATGTCAGCCTTCAGCCAAGGACTGTCAGAAGATGATTCCAAAATCCATCTCTCAGTCCTAATCTGTCTCCCGAGCTCCACTGCATCGTGGACTTCCCTTCCATGTCCCAGGGGCACTGCGTGTTCTAAATCTACAGACTGAGCTTCAAATGAAACGTGTCACCTGCGCAGGGTTCTCTCAGCTGAAGGTGCTCAGAAAACACTTCCCTGATCTATTAATTTACTGAGCCTTTCCTCTGTGGTTCATTAGGTCTGTAGTGTCCTGGAGAGTTTAGAGCAAGAATACCGGAGAGACGAGGACTGGTGTGGCGGACGAGATAAACTGGGGCCAGCAGCCGAGATCGACCATGTCATCCCACTCATCAGCAAACATTTGGAACAAAAGGAGGCCTTTCTTAAGGTCAGAGCACACTGTCAATCCAAGGTCACACACACACACACACACACACGCTTCATCATATGGGCTTTCCATCCGCCTGTTTTTCCTCATTTCTTATCTAAAGGGAGGCATTTATAGAGAAGATATTGGCTAGTTAATTTGAAAGGTTGAAAAGTTATGCTTCCAACGTTATTTATTTCTCTCAGCACTTTCTATATAATTAAACGGTTATATACCATTACTGCAGGGGCCATGTTCAAATATCTTAATATCCCATTGATGTTGGTAATTGAGAAAAACACATAGTTTCACCCAGTTATGTTTGGTTTATGAAAATATTTTCAATTGAAATATATAAGCCTTGGGGGCGCCTGGCTGGCTCAGTAAGTAGAGCATGCAAACTCTTGATCTCAGGGTCATGAATTCGAGCCCCCACGTTGGGTGTAGGGATAACTTAAAAGAAATAAATTATATATATATATATATATATATATATAAGTCTAGATATAAAGCAGTATTAAAATAAATATTTTATAAATGGATGATGCAAAATTTAGGGCAAAAATTAAATAAATTTAGACACCTTATTTATTTGCCAATCTAACAATTATCAATAACCAATAGCTATAACACCATTTATTCTGTTGCATGAAGAGAAAAATACCTCATTTTGTTTCTTTTGTTCTTAATAGAGCCCCGGCTTCTCAGGGAGGAAGCACAGTCCTGCTCTGAGCAGGCTTTCAGCTAGTGTGGAAAGTCCTAGTAAGCCTCTTTCTGCCAGGCTTTGATCATCTCTCTGACAGATTCGTCTGTGTTAAAACTTATCTAAAGGCTCTGTTTACTCTCAAATTTCTTGCTTTCATGTTCTGCTTCCTTTCAGGTTTCTGAGAGTACAAAGAGAATTTTTATACCCTGACATGTTGCCACTGCTTTTCTATAACTCTGTAATTAACTGACTTTCTTTTATTAGGGATTTTCTCTACTTGACCACCCCTTTGAGTTTCACTTTTTTTCCCTCTCACCCTCTCTTTTTGAGATGGCTTCTCCCTACCCTCCTCCTATCTATCAGGTGTCTGCACCTGCACTCAATCAAAACCCTTAGTAATCAGCTCTTACCAATAAGATTAAATAAAAAGGCTTTATACCGGGCTTAAGAGATTTTAAAAGTCTTCAGTACCATAAAACAAAGTTTAAAACAATGACTGAAAGAGAGCATATGAAAGACTTTTAAAAGACGTATAAAGATACTACTTCATAAACTTACATGTTTCTTTTGAAGAATGAAAGAAGAAAATGTTCTGGTCTAATGTTTTCTCTACATGCCTAAAATCATAGGTGAGAAACTCTCTGTTGCTGTGGGAATTAAATGCCCGAGGGATGGAACATTGAGTTCTCCATTTAAATGTATTAGTTGATCTATGTTGGATACCTTAGCTTTGGAGCACCATCCACGTGCTTGCTTCGGCAGCACATATACTAAAATTGGACCACCATCCAGCTGTTAAGTTCATTGATCTCATAATAGATGGACCCACCCAACAGTCTTTTACAAGAGCTCCCAGAAACCCCTATTGTTAATGCAAAATTTAAAATAATTTTTTACTATATAATTTATAGAATCAGTTGTTAAACATAAAAAGGTGTTAAAGTTTGACAGTTTGGTCTAGATAATATTGGAAACTGTAGATTAAAAATTATTGGACTAGGGTAAATAGCAGTCCCCCTTATCGATGAGGAATATGTTCCAAGACCCCCAGCGGATGCCTGAATCTGCGAATAGTGTTGAACTCTATATATACCATGCTTTTCCCTACTCATATACACCTATGATAAAGTTTAGTTTATAAATAAGTCGCAGTAAGAGATGAACAACTGATAATAGATAACTGATAAATAAAGAGAACAACTATGACAATATACTGTAATAACAGTTATGTGAGTATGGTCTGTCCCTCAAAATAACCTCACTGGACTGTCCTCATCCTTCCTGTGATGGTGTCAGATGATAAAATGCCTGCGTGGCGAGATGAAGTGAGGGGAATGGCGTAGGCACTGTGATGTAGCAATAAGCTACTTACTGGCCTGACAATACATCAGGAGGACCACCTGCTTCGGGACTGCAGTGGATTGTGGGTAACGGACGCTGCAGAGATGAAAACTGTGGATAAGGGGAGACTTATACTGTCTCCAGACTCATACAACAGAAAACATTCTGCTCTTTAAAGAAATTCAGAAATTCTGTGGTCTTGAGAGAAACTAGAAATACTCTGTCCATAGTCCTAGATTCCAGCCCAGGTGTGCTTCATGATTGCTGCCCTTTCTGGGCCTGGGTCTCCTCCATGGGCACAAGGAGAGTGTGACCTGTCCTCTCTGCCACCCACAGCTAATGGGAGGCATAAAGAGGGTAGTGTAATGGCTCTTATTCCTGTGTGTGGATCCAATATTTCCCAGCAACAGGATATTAGTGTTATTGAGGTGGGGGTGAATTTTAAGGACAGATAAGTTTTTTAAATGTGGGTGACTTCCATTTAGATAGGGAATGTATGGTTAATAGGCTTGTTTACCAAATTTGCTTTCTCGAGTCTAAATTAAACAAATGTGAAAGTGGCTTACTCCTGTGGTCCTCTAAGAGGCATTCTGGTGACAGAGGAAAGCCAGCCTGAGACATTAGTACCTATGACATTAGTCATACTGAATCAGCAGAGAGGTAGTCAAGGGATGGCTGAATTCTGATTTTTCTCTGGGATGGGAAGGGGAGAGGCCCAAGGAGTAATTCTTTACGCCACAAAAGGGTGAACCTCCCGCACTGAAATAGGAGTGTCTGTGAACCAGAAGTGGCCTCCGGGGCTCTGTTCACCCAGAGCTCCAGAAATTTCTCCACCAACACCCCTTCCACAGGGTCTCAGAGCCCACGGCCCTGCTGGGGTCCTCACACCTCGGTCTCTTTCAGGCCTGTACCCTGGCACGGCGGAATGCGGAGGTGTTCCTCAAGTACATCCACAGGAACAACGTTAGCATGCCCAGTGCCGCCGGCCACACCCGGGGACCTGAGCAGCAGGTGAAAGGTCAGTGCGGGTGTCCGGCCGCGAGCCGCGTCAGCAGCACAGACCCGATGCTGCACGCCTGGTCGCTATGCGCTCCCGCATCCCCTGCTGCTTCTCCAATAAGAAGACATTCGATGTGGGGTGGCATGGGCGGTGGGGATTCATGGGCAATGTTTAAACGTGCATCGGGATTGGGAAAAGGAAAATGAAGATAAAATTTCCCTAGCACTTTTTCGTTCATCTTGATCTTAGAGCAGCACTTAACAGGATTTTCTGAAGGAACAGACATGGTCTTATATCTACACGGTGCATATAGAAACCACTAGTCAAGTGGGCGCAGAGCACTTGACTCATGTGGCTAATGCAACTGAAGAACTGAATTTTTCCTTCTATTGGATATTAATTAGTTTAAATGTAAGTAGCCAGATGTGCTAACATATTAAGAAGCACAGACTAGGCTATCTTAGAGCCTGGAAACGAGACACAGACTGAGAATCATAAAACCAAGTTCTATTACATTTTTACTTACTGTGTGAGCTTTTAAAACTTCAGTTCTCTTACTTTAAAATGAAGGGCGTCTGAACTCTTGCTCATGAAAATGTGGCCCCCGGACTAGCAGCCCTGGCATCACCTGGGAGTGTGTACGAAACAGGACCTCAGGCCCTGCCTTAGACCTACTGAATTAGACTGCGTTTTGGCAAGAGCTCCTGCCAGCCCCAACCAGATGATTTGTGTGCACATAAAATTTAGCTAAGTACTGGTCTAGAAGTCTTTAATCTCTCTCTCAATTCTATAAAGTGTACAATTACATGAAAAAATCAGTAGCCTTTAATAATTGCTTATTAGATGACCACATTAAGCTTAAATTATCGGTGGTATCACTTAGGCTGGACCATGCAGAAATTAGCCTTTGAGTGGGTGAAGAATTTAACAGATGTCATCTCGACACAGCAGAGGGCTCCCAGCCTGGAGACCGAGGCCAGGGAGGGAGCTGAAACTGACTTGGAGTGAGGGGTGGGGCAGGCCGAGGGCTGCAGAGCCGGTAGTGGGAGGCGCTGCTCAGGGAGCTCGGGAGGTGGCAAGATCAGAGGCCACTGGGAAGAATTAAATTTAGGAATAAAATTCTCTACAGAGAAGAGGGAGGCAGGGTTTCTCTCCCAGATGTGCTCCCCGTTTGAGGTCCAGGGACCCTGTGGCTGGCTGGCCCATCCTGCATGCTGCAACACTTGTGTTCTGACTTAGTGATGCAGGCAGCCGTGTGGGGGAGGCCAGCAGCCTGCTGAGTGAGCACATGCCCCCCCATACCTCAGCGTGCCGCAAGCATCAGGCTCCCAGAAAGAGCAGGATATGCTGCACCTTCATGGGGGTGAGGGCACGTTGTTGTCCTTGGGAAAGCTTTCCAGAAGGGGAGAAATGAAATCTGAAACTCGTCAGGATTTTTGCCTGATCAGGGTTGATTCTCTTAACCACCCTGTAAGATTCTGCAGTGAGCAAAGCTCTGATTAGGAGACAAAAAGATTAAACACTGGTTCTCACTTGTCTTTGCCCAATTGAGGCTTCCATCTGAGCAGGGACCTACAATCTCTCCTATACCCATTTCTTTTCTACCCGCTGCCTGGACCTAAGGCCAGTGCCACTTATTTTAAGTTTTTGTTAAAGGTGCAATTATTACGGCATAACAACCAAAAACACAGTGACATACGACTGTCAGCATTTATTGTGCATTGGCTGGGGATCAGCTGTCTTGGCCGGGCTCAGCAATGCGGTTCTGCAAGCCTGGCTGGCTTAGGGCCTCACTACAGGGTGGAGTCTTGTCTGCTCCACATGTATTAATTCTGGGACCTCAATTGAAGAAGTGGTTACCCAGGAAAACTCTTACAGTGATGAGGGCAAGGTCAAGTGCACAAGCACACTAAATTCCTGCTTGTATAATACCTGTTAACAACCCCTGTACCAGAGCAAGTCACGTGGCTGAGCCCTAGGGCGGGGGTGAGGAGACTCAATTTGTCTCTTTGGGGAGGATCTAAAAAGTTACATAATAAAGGCATGGATATAGGGATTGGTGGATAATTGAGACCTGTGAAAGTTCTCAGCCTAAGGGAAGAGAGACAGATTTTGTCCTTAGAGAATCAAACTTCCAAGAGGATGCATGAAAAGTTCTAAGTACAAGCACTGCAAATTGGTTGTACCCTTTCTTTAAAAAATTTTTTATTGAAATGCAATTTAGTTAACATACAGTGTATTACTAGTTTCAGGGGTAGAATCTAGTGATTCATCAGTGGCGTATAACACCCAGTGCTCATCACATTAGGTGCCCTCCTTAATGCCCATCACCTGGTTACCCCATCCCCCTACCCCCTTCCCCTCCAGCAACCCTCAATTTGTTCCCTTATAGTCAAGAGTCTCTTATGGTTTGTCTCTCTCTGTTTTTATCTTATTTTATTTTTTCCTTCTCTTCCCCTATTTATCTGTTTTATTTCTTAAATTCCACATATGAGTGAAACCATATGGTATTTGTCTTTCTCTGACTGACTGATTTCACTTAGCATAATACTCTCTAGTTCCATCCACATCATTGCAAATGGCAAGATTTCATTGTTTTTGATGGCTGAGTAAGATTCCATTGTAGATATATACCACATCTTCTTTATCCATCTGGGCTCTTTCCATAGTTTGGCTATTGTGGACATCGCTGCTATAAACATTGGGGTGCAGGTGCCCCTTTCTATAAAGCACAGTAGTCTGTGCTTCACAGCCCCTATAGCCCAGAGGACCAAGGCGGCTAAGGACTCAGGCTCTGAAGTCAAACATTCCTATCTGAATGACCCTGGGCAAGGTACCTATCCTCTCTGAACCTCACTTTCTTCATCTGTAAATGGAGGTAATAATGGCACGTGCATCACAGGGGAGTTGACGTGAGAATATGTGCCTGCCACAGAGTGAGTGCTTAATAAATACTGATTTTTCGTACCATCGTTATCGTGTACTAGTATCTAACAGACTTAGCAGGAAGCCGGAGGCAGACATAATACAGACTAAATGTGAGTGCTTCCAGCCTAGAGCACACTGTTAAAACACATAGGGAATCTGGGCATGTGGCCAGCTGCTGCTGCAGTGACAGGAGGAGGGAGAGACTGGACACGGATGGACACCTGCCGTGGCCCACCATCGGGCTACATGCCTTGTGCATGCCCTCTCACCTGACATCACTGGAGGTAACACGAGGAAAGCTCTCACCTTTTCTTATGATCAGATCGCAACAACACAGAAATTTGGACCTAGAGACATGATTCTAGGTGGACGCAATTCCAACACAGCTCCCCTTCGCTCGTGACTTAGGGGTCGTGCTCTTCCGGTGCCGTGTGCACCGCCTCCCATACAGGGCACAGAGTGCGGCTCGTGAGCCGGGTTGCCCATGCAGTTACGCTGGTCCTCACGCTCTCATTCCTCTCCCACCCTCTCCCAGAACCCAAGAGGGGCTGGGATTCTTATCAAGTCCCCTTGCTGTCCATAGGCTCCAGGGGCCAAGTGAGTTAGTTGTTATTTTAAGAGCGGACACTTCCCAAGGTCTCTTACCATCAGGGATTGGTTTTGGGGTGAAGGGAATCAGGGTCACCTTTAAGTTCCCCGGGGGCATGCTCTTCCTCCCTTCACTGATAGAACCTCTTCAACAGGCTCCCGCCTCAGTCCCTCTGATGTTGCTCCCCTCTGGGAAATGCTTTCGGGTCCTCACTTTGGGTACCTGGATTAGTCCCCTGGGGAGGCGGGACAGTCACAGGCGTCTGGCAGCTGGGGTGTGCGGTGCAAGCAGCCAGCCAGACTTGTCTGGGGCCTTCCCGAGCCAGTGCTCCTCTCCTCTGCCCCACAGCCATCCTGAGCGAGCTCTTACAGAGGGAGAACCGCGTCCTGCACTTCTGGACCTTGAAGAAGCGGCGGTTAGACCAGTGCCAGCAATATGTGGTGTTTGAGCGCAGCGCGAAGCAGGTATGTCCACGGCTTTCCCGGCTTCGCCTCCGTTCGGGGCACTGTGCGGACGCCCAGATGGCCACAGCATGGGACAGTCCGGAAGAGGGTCATGGAGGCAGGCAGAGTAAACATGGGAGGCGGTGCTGACGAAAGGAAGGAGAACGGACTGTCACTTACCCGTCAGTCAGCCTTTACCAAGCACGTTGTACCAGAAGTTGGGAGGAGATGCTGGGCTTAGATGGCCCCTAACCCGTGGACGATGCTGGGCCTGGACTAGAAGATGAGGGCTAGTGGATGAGATGCTGTCTTTACTGGTAGGCTATTCCGAGTCTAACGGGAGAGGGCTCAGTCAGCTATCTACTGAGCGAATGTGCCAGTATTTCCCGGGTCTGTCACACTGTCCCAAACAGTGTGGCAGTGCATGTTTTCCTAAGGATAACTGACTTTGGGGGACTGGGTGGGCTGTCTCCTCCCACAGGCGCTGGACTGGATCCAAGAAACAGGTGAATATTACCTGTCAACACATACCTCCACTGGAGAGACCACAGAGGAGACTCAGGAACTGCTGAAGGAATATGGGGAATTCAGGGTGCCTGCCAAGGTAGGAAGCACTCGGGAGCCCACCCCGCATCCACCCAGCACTCCCCAGTCTGGCCAGGTTCATGTTATGGAAGGGAGAGCAGCCTCTCCACACCGGAATGCTGACCACAGGACGGGTGGGGACGCACGGGTAGGGTGATCTCCTTTGAAACCTGAATACCCAGAGAATTGCAGCTGTTGGTTGGAGCATCTGTATGAGGGAAGTCAGCTCCTCTACACTGTGCTTCCAAATACTCATCTTCGTGCTCCAGGTCTAGACTCGGCTGTATTCTTTCAGAGCCAGTAAGGCAGAGGGATGTATTCATGTGAAATGCACACTGCATGTGTGAACATCTGCACCTATCTGCATATTCTTGATGTTTGAATGGTTTGGGAAGTCTGCCTTCTAGGCCGATGACTATGGATGGGTTCACAAAGCAGGTGAGTGTCTTACTTCCTGAGCTGACTACTTCCATCTGGCCTCAGACCTGCAAACGAGCCAGGCTGGGGTCTCTGGGGAGCAAAATGTGCACTGGCACACACACCCGCACCCTCACACCCCCACTCACACTGAGGCAGGAAATGCTAGGGTAGGAGGAAATGTGTTTTCACAGCCAGGATTTGATCTGAGGACCCTTGGGTTGGAATGAGAATCTGATCTGTCTCCGTGGGCAATTTGTAGCGTCTTCGTCCCTCACACTGGGCTCCCTGCCATGGACGAGCCTGTCTTGGCATCACTTCCTCACACGGCAGATGCTCTCCCCGGATGAGAGCTGCTTTTGTGGGGCATCATGGCACGGGCGGGGGGAATGTATTAGTGCCCATCCTCCTCCAGAGATCCCTCCGACACTAAAGGCAAGTTTCCTCTAGTTTGCTGTGACAAAATTAGGCCCTCAGCCTCATTCCTGAACGTATCCTTCAGAAGGGGATATTCACTTTATGACTCCTACACTATGAACTTTTGATAGTGGGAAACCTTCCCCGCATCCCTGTGAGCTTTGGGGCCTTTTCATCCGATGTGGAAGGCTGTCACTTTAGATAAGAGACTCATTTCAGTACCAGCTAGAACAGACAGCACTAGGAAGGTGACAGATACACGGAACTCTTTTCAAATCTAAATGAAAATAGCTTTTGAATTACCTACTTTGTGTCTATCTGCCCCTCTCCAAATAGTGTCAGTAATGAATCGTTAACAAGCTGAATAGTATCAGATCCACTGGTGTTCCTACCCACATAGGATGGATTGTAGTAGAACTTCTTAGGATCAGAATCTGTTCATAACCTAAGTGGAAATGTAGAGAATTATTTAGTCCATTTAAAAATCTTCCTTCCGTCTTTCTTCTCTTTTCCATTTGTGCTGTAACCACTGTAATAGGGTTCCATGCTTGTGGCCTTTCCTTCCTTCCCATCCATCCACCCTGCTCATCATTGCTGTTCATCTTTAAGACACTGGGTGGGTCATATTACCACCCAGTCCAAGAACTTCAGTGATTCGCCAGCGCCTTCAGGTGAACAACCTCCACAACGGCATGACCTTACCTCCCCAGCTTTATCTTCATTATTCTTTCGTGTAAATGTTATGCTCCAGCTGAATGGATGTATTTTCCTACCCTCTGAGAGATACATCATATACTTTCTTGCTTCTGTACCTCCTCTATATGATTTTTCTGCCTAGAATATCATTTTCTTCCTTCTAGTTTATACTTTTTAAAAAGAGCGCACCTTTCTCCTGGACTGCCTCCTCCTTTGTTGATCCTGCTGACATGCCAGGATGTGATCTGGCCCATCCCTGCACTCTAGCCCTTGTTGTCTGTCTGGCCCTTAAGGGACCTGCCATGAACTGTCCGGTTCTCCAGTAATCTGTGTGAAGTGTTATCTCTGATATGAGCCAGCAAGATCCCAAAGGATAAGAACCACACTTTATTCACTTACATGACTGAATCATGCATTGAAGAGAGGCTGCAAGTATTTGTGAACCTGGGGAAAAAAGAAGTTTGAGTAGATTTCAACAACTTCCTTCCCCAAATCTATATTTAATATGATTCTATTACTTTGGCTCTCTCTGTTCTCTATGCCTCCTAACTTAACTCCGCAGTAGGGTTTCATTTTCCCCTCTAGCATGTTCCAGGCCTTGGGGCTATTTGTTATTACGATATCTACAGGGTAACAAATCCAGCTGAAGAGCTTCTGATAAAAGGGCAATAGCCTCCTGTTCCACTCCAGTCCCACTTCCCAGAGGCAAGCCTCCTTTAACCAGCCATCTTTAATTGTAATCCTTGTAACCAGTAAAGTGAATTTGAAATGGAAGCCAAATTGACCTTAAACCACAAGAGGATAAATATGGTGGCCTTCACAACTAAACAGGGCAATAGAGCATACTGAGTGTATTGAATTATTATACTCTGCTCCAAAGAAGCAGATTCAAGTAGAAGAAACACTGAATATAAAAAGGTACTTTCTGGGCGCCTGGGTGGCTCAGTCGTTAAGCGTCTGCCTTCGGCTCAGGTCATGATCCCAGGGTCCTGGGATCGAGTCCCACATCGGGCTCCCTGTTCGGCGGGAAGCCTGCTTCTCCCTCTCCCACTCCCCCGCTTGTGTTCCTGCTCTCGCTATCTCTCTCTCTGTCAAATAAATAAATAAAAAATCTTTAAAAAAAATAAAATAAAATAAAATAAAAATAAAAAAAATAAAAAGGTACTTTCTACATAGCAATCCACAAGTATAAGAATAAAAATAAGATAAAGAGAATTTGGGTGGGGATAAGAGGATAACAAAATTTTTCTTATTGCGGTAGGCTGTAGAAAATCCAGTTAGAAGAATACACAAGATATTTTCCTATTGTGGGTTTCAAAAATTTTATAAGGGGTCAAGGCACATGATGATAGGAAAGCTTAATCATCTTGACAGCTGGAAGAAATCTATTTCTTTCTAATAGCAAAACTTTTTTTTTTTTTTTAGGTTCTTTGGTTTTTTGATTTTTTACAATTCAGTGGTTTTGGTGTATTCACAAGGTTGTGCAACCATTGCCACTAACTAGTTCTAGAGCATATTCATCACCCCCAAAACAAACCCCTCACTCCCCATTCCTTCCTCTCCTCAGGCCTGGAACTACTAGTCTATTTTCTGTCTTTGTGAATTTGCCTATTCTGGAGATTTCATATAAACAGAATCATGGAATCATATAATATGTGGTCTTTTGTGTCTGGCTTTTTTCCCTTATCATAATGTTGTCAAGGTTCATCCATGGTGTTAGCATGTGTCAGTACTCCATTCCTTTGTATGACTGAATAATATTGCATTATAAAGATAGGCCACATGTTGTTTATCCATTCATCAGTTGATGGACATTTGGGTTGTTTTCAGTTTTTGGCTACCATGAACAATGTTGCTATGAATATTTGTAGACAAGCCTTTGTGTAAACATATTTTTTTCAGTTCTCTTAGCTATCTACCTAGGAGTGAAATGGCTGAGCCATATGGTGACTCTTTGTTTAACTTTTTGAGGAGCTGCTGACCTGTTTTCCAAAATGGCTATGCCATTTTCCATCCCCACTGGTGGTGTGTAAGAGTTCCAACTTCTCCACGTCCTCTCCAACACTTGTTATCATTCGTCTTTTTAATATAGCCATCCTGGAGGGTGTGAAGTGGTATCTCATCAGGGTTTTAACTTACATCTCACAATGAGGAATGATGTTGAGAAAAACACTTTTCTAAACTGGTCATTTTATCTCTGAAAGTGAAAGAAGCTTTGAGACAAATTGGACTTAATTCTTTTTTTCTATTTTATTTTATTATGTTATGTTAATCACCACACATTATTCTTCTTAACAAGAGAGAATTAAATGATAACAAAAGTGACTGGAGCCTGAGCTGAACTAAATTAGCTAATTCAGGACTTCAGGCCATGAGGAAAGGGGACACTGGGCTTGTCAGACAGGTGCGTTAGACTGAGAAAAGGAGAATAGAAACAGTTCAGGTAAAAGGTGGGCATTCTGTTTCTGAGACTCAAGAGGAATATAGCTCACATGTGATAGACATTTTTGAAAGATTTAGTTTCTCATATATAATGACAAACTCTCCCCTCTGGAATGAATATGAAGATATATCTCAAGAGAACTGTTTATCCACATCAGGAAGCTCAATAAGTTCCTAGCTACAAAGAATGTATCAGTAAATACAAGGAATATCAGCAATGAAAGGCAAATTGGAAGATGATAATGAGATTACAAGAATAACATCAAGAAGGCTAAATCTTAAAGACTTGTGAGATGTGCAAAAGACACCGAAAGGACTTTTTATAAACTGTATTCAGAGTAGGGTTCACTGATTAGGGAAAGATGGTATGATATTAACTGATCAAAGGAAGGAAGGAAGAGAAAGGGGGGGGAAAAGATGAAAAATAGAACTACTGACCCCTTCTTTTTCACCTCTGAGTTTTCTATCAGATTACATAGAATTCAAAACATACATTATAGGGGACCCATGAAGCCCAAGATAAGTGGAGATGTCTGTTCTAGATTTCCAGGTCCAAATGAATTATATTCCCTAAAGACTCCCTTTTGTCCACTAGATCAGTCCCATACTTCTGACCCTACCATTCAGAGGCCTCTGCAATCTGACCCCCATTTTATCAGTCTAGATAAGTTACTCTGTTTTGGTGGCAAGATTTGAGTTTCAAACTGGTTTGAGTTATGAAAGGGAAAAGATATTGTGTGGCTATATGTGGACAAAGAGAGAAGCCATGGCTGGACCTCCCAGGAGTCCAAGAAAATCCGAGTGACTTTGGCCTCATGGGCAGAACAAGAAATGTGACATAGTCTCACCTCTGGATGTGAAAGCTACACCAAGGGCAGTTCCAGCAACCCCCCTGCCTGATCATGTCATGACAGGGGATCAGGAATACGTGATCACTGTTACTATGATTCAGCTTGCCCTTCTTGTCTCGTTTCTGCTGCCTGTGTTTTCACTTCTACCCTGCAGCCACCTACCGACTTCCCTCTGCAGTTCAAATCCCCAGAAAAACAACCTTAACTGACCCAGCACATTGCCCTTGTCCCTGTTTAGATGGAGATTTTAGGCCAGGAAGCCACAGAAGTCAGTGGCTGCATCTTGACGGACTGCCCAAGTGAGACAGGCTTTTACCTCTGATCACATCAGCTGTGGCCAAGCATGTGGCAGCTCATGTGGTGCCCCCATGGTCACTCGTTTGTAAGAAATCACTTCAGACTACTCTCAGTAGGTGCTGTGGGCATGGTTGGGGTCCAGTGTATGGGTCAGATTTTTTCATCTCATTCTTCCCAGTATAAACCCTCAATTCTTGCTGGTCCAGCTTTACTTACCTCCAAACACAGTATTTACTCACTAATTCACTTACTCAGCATTTATAGTACACCTACTATTTTCTAGACTTTGGAGATACAAATGAATAAGATGTAACACTTCTAGAAGTGCATGGTCTGACGGAGACACATAAGTAACTCACGGTGTAGCAGTGTGGGGACACTGGAAAGGGCATTCCCCACTCAGCTTGTGCGGAGGAGAGGAGATGAAAGAGGGCCATTGGATAGAAAGTGAGGATGAGTAGGAACCACCCCTCACAGCGGAAAGAGCACATGAGGTTTGGCATGGCTGGTGTTTAGGGGCCATGGAGAGCATGGCAGCTAAGGTATGCCAAAGGTAGGTGAGGCCACATAGGGAGGGCTTGTCTACACTGCCCAATTTACTGTCCGTTTGCTCCCCCAGGTTCCACACATAGCTGCAATACACTTGATCACAAGGCATTCTCCTTGTTGCATCTGAATTACAGTTTCCATGTTTCAGGATATGATTTCTGGTGATGGAGCTGCCGGGAGGGCTGGGCTGCCACCAGCTGGATGTAAAACCCCTATTTCATGCCCAAGTCTCCTTACTGAGAGCAGAAAATACCTGTTTTCAAGAGTTTTATGTAAAGATTTCTTGATTATGGCTGCAAAAAAATTAATCTCTGCTTTAAATAAATAGCAAACCTTATAACAGTCTTTTTCAGAGGGAAAAAAAAAAACCCACCTAAATGCAGTAAGCTCTACAAGTCCTTAGGCTACCAGGGGTCTTTTCTTAACCAATTTCCAGTGCTGTTTTTCTTTGCCTTATCATGGTTGAGGAGCTACTTCTGCTATCCTCAGACCCACCTTCTTCCCTTCACGACAAAGCTCTTCCGGGCCCTTATCTCCCAGCCTGGGGACCAGCCCGCTGTCCTGAGATAGGAGAGGCTCGAACGTGGGAGCTGCTGGAGAGCTGGAGCCCACACCTCCCGGGCCTTGCTTACATTTCCGGTCAGAAGCTGTCCCTCCCTGGCATTTCTTGAAGGTGGGGGGGAGGGGTCATTCTCTTGTGGGAGGTCTGTAGATGAGCCTAGAAAGAGAGGGAGGAGGGTAGAGTAAAGAAAGGCTCTTCTGTCTGTTCTACTGTTGCTCCAGAGATTTTTCTGCCTCAGTTTCCCTCAGCTCTCTAGATTCTAGCATGATCCAAAACCTGAATCTCCGGGACACCTGGGTGGCTCAGTCGGTTAAGCGTCTGTCTGCCTTCAGCTCAGGTCATGATCCCAGGGTCCTGGGATGGAGTCCCGCATCAGGCTCCTTGCTCGGTGGGGAGTCTGCTTCTCCCTCTGCCCCTCCCCCCCCCAGCTCATGCTCGTACTCTTTCTCTCTCTTTCAAATAAATAAGTAAAATCTTAAAAAACAAAAACAAAACAAAACAAAAAAACCTTGAATCTCCTCTCCTCCAATCCAAAAGGTAATAATTTTATTTCTCAGAATATCATTTAAATATTCTTTCCTTTTTCTTAAAATTAATCAAGCTTCCCTGATCTTGGAGTTTCAAAACACAATCTTAGGATAAAAGATGAGCAAGTGTTTACTTCTTCGAACATCTCCTTTGTTTCCATATCTTACCCAACGTAAGTCCCTCCTCCCCACAGGACCTTTCCTGCCCATGACAACCCACCTTCCTTTTTTTCCTGTTTTAAAATTCCTGCAGTGTTAACTCCAATACTTCTCATGTTGACATTCAATTTCATAATGCCCTGAGTTATTTAACCACTCTGCATGACAATCTTGTCCCCTCTAGAGATATAGACTGTTTGGGGAAAATGAGTATCTTTTTCTCTTCTTTTATTTACCCCCCAAGCCTGTCCCCACAGCCCTCTGCACAATGGTGTAGACAGAGTAAGTGTTGAACAAACTCTTGCTGGAAATGAAATTAATCCAATACACATCAAAACTACACCTTACTCAGCCACATAATAGATACTAGCTTCATTAACTCTTCTCTCTCTCTTCTTATCTCTCTCTCTCTCTCTAATGGAAACTAAAGACAAGATCCTAGTGGTGAAAGGGACAGACTTTACTCTTAATCTGCTAATTGGATTTCTTTAGATCCTGGCATGTGCCACCTTAGCTGTTGACAAAGCCTACCTTCAGGCCAGTGCAGTGAAGGGAGAGAACGAGGTGCTGTGGTCCAGAAGCCAACAGGCTCTATCATTCACTTACAGGTGGTATGAACTTGGACAAGCCCTAAGCCTCTCTAAGCCTCAGCTTTTTTCATCTGTGGTTCAAAGAGATCCACACCACCTCCTTCCACCCACATTTTAGAGATGCTTTAAGACTCAAATGAGTCTCAGATGTGATGTTAACATATTCTGTGACCTGATAAAGGGCCGTATTAATGCACGAGATGCTTAACAGTAATCATGTTGGCTAACATATATTGCTTCCTGAGCTCTTAATGTGAGCACCACGTCCCGGGCACTGTTCTGAGCATTCTACATTGTCAACTCATGAGATGCTCACAACAACCCTATGATGGAGGATTATTATGATCCCTATTTTGCAGATAAAGGAACTGAGGCACAGAGGATTTAAGTAGTTTGTTCAAGACCTCCCAGCTAGTGACAGAGCTGGGCTATAAACCCAGGCAGGCAGTGAGGTATCTGTGGCTGCTGTGAAGAAAAGGGGATGGGAGTGAAAGGCCATGAGAGTAAATGGAATCTAGTAACATGAGACCATCTTTTGGGACAGCAAACAAAGGAGAAGGTGAAGCTTCTGATTCAACTGGCCGATAGCTTTGTGGAAAAAGGCCACATTCATGCCACGGAGATCAGAAAATGGGTGACCACGGTGGACAAGCATTACAGAGACTTCTCCTTGAGGATGGGAAAGTACCGGTACTCCCTGGAGAAAGCACTAGGCGTCAACACAGAGGTAGGCATGGGCGCTGCCCACCTGGGACACCCTTCCTTCTCGTCTCTCTTGGCACTGCTGCTCTCATTACCATGGAAGAAAGTGGGCTCTCCAGAGCAGTCTTTCTGAGCTCTTGACCCCTAGAACGCTTGCCTTGTGTGATTTTTCTAGTGGAGGGGATGGATCTTGATGAGCCATTGGCCTCCAGCCCCTCATGATTAATGCTAGATAGCAAAACTGGCTGGCCGGGGATGGGGCCCATGGCTACAGAACAGAGTTTTTCTATGTGTAGAGTTAACTGTTGACTTAGAGGACTAAACCCTTTACCTTGGCTTCATCAGTACCATCTTCCACCCAATTATGTTAATCAGCAAATGTTAGGGTCCCCAGTATGTATTACAGTATTCTTTCAAAAGTAAGGGATGCAGTTGTGCAAAGGCTATTTGACATTTCAACTGAAAAGAGGTACTATTTGCCAAGAATCAAGGGAAGACTGACTTTTAATCTCTTCTTTGTAATAGAGGTTAGTAACCTCTGAATTAAGAGCTAAATATAGGCTGGCAATTTAATCCTAGGATTTCTAATTCTTAAATCTTTAAATAGGCTGATGCTCTGAAGCAGAACAGACTAGAGAGTGAACTGCTTAAACCACTAAAATTGGGGGAAATAATAACACCTCCCCAAGGCTTTAAACCGTGAGATTTTTTTCTAAAGGTTTCCATCCTATATAAATACAAAACAGTGGTTAAAATAAGCAGAGATGGGCAAATTTAATAATTGTTCTATCATTTAGCTTTCTCTTTCCAAGGGAAGTTCTTGTTTAAATAAAAATATTGGCTTTTATTATTTTCCCTTGACAAATGAAAGTTTTCTTATGTCTATATGTGTTTCTGTTTCACATCTGTTTTAATGGTTAATAACCAATTTTAGACTAATTTTTGTATGTGTGTGTACATTTAGATTTAATCAGGACCAAAGTCCTTGGGGAAATATGACACTAATTATTAAATGTGTTTATTGTTTTTCCTTGCCATGGATTTTAGCCCTGACCATTTGACCTGAACATTTTATATCTTTCTTATTTGAAAAAAAAAAAAATTCCATGAAGAGGAGGACATGTAGGTGGCTGTTTGTGGGATTCCCTGTCTTTACAACCTGCTCCATTGTATCTTCCTCTCTTTTTGCCTTCTACCGCCTCCCCTGACTCTGATAAGTTCCTCTCCCAAGGCATCTCCAAGGTGACCTCTGCAATCTCTCTGTGTGTAGGACAATAAGGACCTGGAGCTGGACATCATCCCAGCAAGCCTTTCAGATCGTGAGGTCAAGCTACGGGACGCCAACCACGAAGTCAATGAAGAGAAGCGGAAGTCAGCCCGGAAGAAAGAGTATGTTCTGGGGAGTTCTACCCAATTAGCAAGCTCCTCATGACTATGCTTGGTTTTCACTGCTACATGCCCCTTTGGACAGCTTCATGTGTCCTCATGACCACCCACAGAGGTTGGAATGGACAGACATGATGCTTCCACCCACATTTCACACTAATCAAGAATTATAGAGCGTTGGATAGTGGAAACAATGAACCATGTCCACCTAACCATTTCGTGATCGCTTTGCTTTCTTTGTATTGGTGTTAGAAAGTTACACATACCCAGAGATCTTTGCAAGGGCTTTATGAAGAATATTTTGACAGATTCCTTTTGGGTAGTACTGGAAAAAATAGTATGTTCTAAAATTAAGAAACCCAATGTAGTTGATCTTATCAAAATAAAGGAGGACCCCAGGATCCCTTGGAGCAGAAGAAACTGAAGCTGTTCTGCAAAGCCTGGAGCTTGTGTTTTATCTAAGGAGTGTATTAGTTTGTTTGGGCTGCTGTAACAAAGTATCACAAATTGGATGGTTTAAACAACAGAAATATAGTGTTTCACAGCTCTGGAGACTGGAAGTCTGAGATCAGAGTGTTGGCAGGGCTGGTTCCTTCTGAGGGCTGGGAGGGAAGGATGTGTTCCAGGCCTTTCTCCTTACCTTCTAGATGGCTGGCTACAGGTGCACATGGCATTCTCCCTGAATATGTACCTATATCCAGATTTCTCCTTTTAATGACACCAGTCACTTTGGAATAGGGGCCTACCCTTTTCCGGTATAACCCAATCTTAACTGTTTACATTTGCAATTGACTAAATAAGGTTACATTCTCAGGTACTAGGAGTTGGGACTTTAACATATGTATTTGGGGGGGGGGGGCACGGGGCAACACAATTAGGCCTATAACAGGGAGGGAAATAAAGAGACCATACTTGGCCAAATCTTCCTGCTGCACTCTCTCTGGGACACCAAATAGCCAGAGGATGGAAAAGGACAGGTGGAAAAGAAAACAAAATGGGGTAGAGGGTAATGGAGCTGAATTATGAAGAAGGCAGGTTAAACTGCAGGAAGCAGATGGAGAAAAAAGGACAGGGTAGAAGAATACCAGAAACCCAAGGCAAGGAAGCCAAAGACAACTTTTCAAAGCACGTCAGATTATGTCCCTTCCAATCTTCCTTCTTTTCTTGTCTACCAAGCACCTGCAATGTGTCAGAAACTTTGCTTATGTGATCTTATTTAATCCTTGCAGCAACCCGTGTGGTCAGCTGTTTCATAAGTAAGGAGTCTGAGGTTTGGAAAAGCCAGTCATACTTCCAGTAAATGACAAAATAATAATTCAGCTCCTATTTGACTTCAAGGCTCACACCCTTTCCACTCTTCCAATAGAGTAAGAATAGTAAAAGAGTGGCTAATGAACTCCTGCAAAGGGGAATTTTTTTGAATCAGTACTTTAATATTAATGGAAAGGCCATTGCTAGAACAATGGATTGCTTTAAGGAAAATTCTACAAAGACAAAGGCCTGGGAAAAGATGCTGCCCATTTTCATATTTCTTGTGAAATTTCCAACAGAGGACGCTTTGGGGCTAATCATTCTCAAAATTTTCATGTGAAGTTGAAGACACCTGCAAGTAGGGGTTTTCATTATGAGCTGCCATGAAAAACTGACATAGCCTAAGATAAATGTATAAATCTATATGTTGGGTCAATTAGATATTACTGCATCACATGCCAGCTAAGAAGCACCATTTCTAAGAAAAATCTGTGAAAGAAAGCAAATGCAGTTGGTACGCCACAGTGAAGCCATGCATCATCAGTGTAATAACTGCCCGAGAACATCATGTTGTTCAGGGGCCCAAGAGGAAGGGAGCCCTCTCCTTGCAGCCCTTTCCGTTAGGAGAGACTGAAGAGTAGTCACAGCATCGTTAACTTGTGCTCTGCTTGTGATCGCACGCTCTGCTTCCCGGGCACCGGTTTGGATTGTAAGCGAGCCTGGGTGGAAATAGTGCCAAAGCGCACAGGTGGTCTAGGCCAGGGGTCAGCAAACTATAGCCCACAGGCCAAATTGGACCCCCCTACCTGTTTCATAGAGTCTGTAAGGGAAAAATTATTTTTTATATTTTTCAATTTTTTTTCAATGGTTGAAAAAATACCAGAAGAAAAATATTTTGCGATGTAAAAATGAGATGAAACTCTTTTGTGTCCATAAATAAAGTTTTATTGGAACACAGCCACACTTTTTTTTTTTTTTTTTTACATATTGTCCATGGCTCCTTTCACATTACAACAGCAAAGTGGAGTGGTTGTGACAGAGACTTAATGGTCCATGAGTATTTACTGTCTAGCTCTTTACAGACAAAGTTTGCTACCCACCAGTCTCTGCAGTGGTGTCTTGAGTATCTGTGCCTGGCTTTTAAACCTGGCTTAACTGATGGTTCTGCAAAGCATTTTGGCAAAAGTCAGCAGTTCTGTTGAATAGAAATCATCATTCTGGGAGCTGCAAGAGAAAAGCAGGAAGCTGAGAGTCAAGCTATAAGGTATTATATCTCGAACCAACTAAAAGTCTGTTTGTTTTCTTCCTAGATTCATTATGGCTGAATTGCTGCAGACGGAGAAGGCTTATGTAAGGGACTTACATGAGTGCTTAGAGGTAAGTCTTGCAGTAATCAGTACACAGCTGTATTAGAAAAATGACAGCCTTGCCAGCGTCAGTCCTTGAGAGAAGCTCAGTGCTCTTTGTCTTCTCCCAGAGCTTCACAAATAAAAGCCAACAGAGGAAATCTTTCTCCCAGAGTCAGTAGTAATTGCATGGGAGTTTAAAATGCTTTTGAAAAGAAACTTTTCTCAGACTGGAGCTGGACCCAGCAAAAATGTACAGAAGACTTGAATTCAAAATAAAAACCATGACATAGTCAATGAACTTAAGTTGAGTGTGCAAATCTACCCCCCTCCCCCACCTGATGCACTCAAACACACATATTTAATAAATAAGAGGAATGTGGAGTTTGTGCTTTGCTGAAGTTCAGGACGTGAGTTTCTCTGGCAACAGTTGAAGATAATGGAACATTTGGGTTTTCTTTCTTCCCGTTCTGTGTATTTACCATCTCATTTTTTACACTCCACATGCAAGCCCAGTCTGAGGCTTACCCCTCCAGCATGAAGACCTATTTATTTTGTCTGCATTTTGTAGTTCTTGCCCATGATGAAGCTGTTGCTGTCTTACAGACATACCTGTGGGAAATGACCAGCGGCGTGGAGGAGATCCCCCCTGGGATCCTTAATAAAGAGCACATCATCTTTGGCAACATCCAGGAGATCTACGATTTTCATAACAAGTAGGTTGGTGGAGGATTTCTCCAGAACATACTTAGGGCCATGAATACCCATCATCAGGGCTTCCCAACGAGTGGATCAAAGCTGATTGGTAAATCTACCTGGTAAATTTTCTAAGTCAGTTGCTCAGATTTTTTTCTCACTCATCCCTCTTTCTCCACAATTGTCCAAAGTCACTCGTAGAGAGTGAGGTTGAGTATTCAGCAGTGTCTGTCCTCAGTTCTCCTTAGGGACCTAACTGGCAACACCTTCATATCCAATCAGAATGATAACCAAGCTCTGAGGAACTAAGAGTCTCTTCAGTAAAACTGTAGGAAATTCTGACACTAGAATTCATCTAAGGCTAATCATTCTGCCCTATGGGCCTTGGGTTTCAAATTCTATTGTTTTTGTTTTTGTTTGCAACCTAAATACTTCCCCTATTCCCCAGCTACTTCATCATCCCCACCCTCAACCAAAACAAAAACATATGTAAATATGTAGCTAGGTAATCAAAATACCTAATGGAACACATTTCTTGACAGCTTATAGAAAAAGAGAACATCAATCGGCCCTCTATGTTTTGTTGAGATGAGTAGAACCATAGAGCCCTAAAGCCTCACAATTCATTTTGTCCAGCTCCCAATTTAAGGATCTTTTCGACAGCATACTAAACATGTTCCATTGTTAACAGAGTCAGCAAGAACACTGGTTGGTTAGTTACACAGCCAATTAATGGAAATAACTCAGTTTTCAAAATACAAAGAGAGGGAATCTGAAGACCCAGGAGTAGTGTTGATATAAAGTCCTAGAGTTCTCTCGGGACCCTGTCGCAGAAAGGGGCCAAGAGGTAGAGATTCAGTGTTGTAGGATACAGTTCAGGGGAAGTCCTACAGTCGGACCCATCGAGGCATTTACTGAGATAAAACTGCCAGCCCCAAGGGTTCCTGGTGAGACCCTGTGTATGGGGGAGGCAGAACTCTTAGAACAGCGCTCTCCGATAAGCTCTCTGCACTGATGGAAATGTTCCATGTCTGTGCTGCTCAGTCCAGGAGCCACAGGACATGCATGGCCATTCAACACTTGAAATGGGACCTGTGCTGCTAAGAACCGAATTTTTAATTTTATTCAATTTAATAAATTTAGATGGCAAGTGGCTACGAGAGTGGACAGCCCAGCTGTAGAAAATAAGACCTCAGTATGGCCCTTGGCTAGGAATGACTGAGAGCAAGCCAGAGTTTGGTGTAAAATGATCCTGGGCTCTAAAAGGTCTAAATAAGACGTGGAGACCCACTCTTCTCTTACCGACTCCTGATGATTAATACCCTCTTGTGTCATCAAATGGCATCAGTTTTAAAAGAACATAAAATGTGACAGCTTCCCTGACATCTTAACCTTGTCAGACGATGAAACCAGTAATTTCTAGGGGAGAAAAAAACCTTCTGATTTTCTGGAGTACTTAATAAAAGTTTCCAGTCCTTTTTTTTTTTTTTTTTTTTAAATCACAGATTTTAGCACTCTCCATTTGGTTTGTCTGGAAATCTCCAGACATAGAAATAGTCTCTCCTCATGACTCTTTAATAAGATCCCAGTAAAGCCATTCTTCACCACTGATCCCCAGTTCTGTCCTCTGAGTCCCACTCAGCATCATCCCATCTCCCCCAGGGTATCTGAGAAGACATTGGATTGGTAAGCAGTAAGGCAGGGTGCTTTACTTTTTTGATTTATGATCTCTGGGATTTAGTCAACAAGTCTCACTTTCCCCATATTCTTACCAAAATGAGTAAGTGTAGAAGTCTAGAGATCACAGCATGTACTTCCTGGGAGCCCTACTTTTGCCAAATCAATGTATAAGGGAAAAGAATATTTATTTCAAAATGGACCAATTGTAACAAAATATCTACCTCTTACACTCATTTCATGATATCACTCTAATAAGCCACAGTAAGCAGTTTGGTAGTTTTTAAACAGCTGAAATAGCTACCAGTTGCAAAGTATAGTTCTAAGAAGCCCTTACAAAAAAAAAAAAAAGTCTAGTTAAACCATATGGAAGGCTACATTCTGTAGAGGAATAATTTAATTATCAAGAACACAGCTACCCAGCAAGTGTTACCTATTTATAACATTATAGAGAAACAAGAAGAAAATAAAAACCAGCCTCTGAACAGCCAAAAGAGATATCACAAAGATAAAGTTCTTATCTTTTCACAGAAGGACCTTTCTATCCTTCCTAACAGCTACCTTACCTCTAGTTAAATTGTTTAACAATCTTGTTAGATGATAAGATCATTTCTAAGACCATAGCAACTTAGATGCAGTAAATCAATGTCACGAACTTGAGCAAGTAGTTTGATATTACCAGCATAAAGTAAAAGAAGACAGATAAACTGAAAAAAAAAAAAAAGGCAAAAGAACACCCGAAATCCCAGTGGTCAAGGGCTACTCAGTATCGATGCCAATGATCCTTTATCCCAAGATAGAGGCCCAACACAGCCACTGTTTTATGATATAGCATAATAACTGATATTAGTAATAACCTGAATAATTAGTATATTCTACATTAAAAAGAAAGGAGTTCTGCAATGCATACAGAAAGCTCTCCACCAAAAAAATTAATGTTTTAAATTATTCACAACCTTAGGGAACATCCAAGAAAATGAAGCTGTGTATTAATAATCTACAGGATCTAGAAGCTAAGACTTTTCTCATAGTATGTGCTTTCTCCTTATGCCGTTACAAATTTCGATTAATTGAAAAAAGCATAACACCTCTAAAATCTCTAATAAATAGGAGAGGAAAAGGCAATGAAGGCAACTCTGAAAATACAGCATATGGGAACTCCATGAAAGACTCATGTCTTTTACTGCATAACTCTGGCACCCAGTGCACTTCAAGTCAATATTTGTTGGGTGGATATTTGATGGATGGATGGACGAATGAACACACAGACTAAAAACAGAATTACAGTTTGCAGACTTAGGGGCTAGTGCCATTGAAGTCATAATTGAGTCTTCTGTTTGTGAAAGTTTCAAGATAGGGAAAACCATTAGGTATGATTTTTTTCCCCATCACTACCAGAACCTTAACAATTATAATTATAACCTTAATTGCAAAATAATATCTGAATGAAGGAGATTCCTTGGGGCTTTTATATGAATTTTAGTTTTTTTTTTTATTTGTGTGTAGTTGGCACATCGTGTTACATTAGTTTCAGGTGTGCAACATGCTGACTTGACGGGTTTATGTATTATGCTACGCTGACCACAGGCCTAGCTCCCATCTGTCACCACGCAACACAATTACCATGTCATTGACCCTATTTCTTATGCTGTGCCTTTCATGCCTATGATTTACGCATTCCACAACGGGAAGCCTATAGCTCCCCCTTCTCTTCACCCATTTTGCCCATGTCCCCATACCCCTCCATCTGGCAACCATCAGTTTGTTCTCTGTATTTACAGTTCTGATTCTGGTTTTTGTTGTTTATTCATTTTTTTTTCAGATTCCACATATGAGTAAAATCATATGGTATTTGTCTTTCTCCATCTAACTTATTTCATTTAGCATAATATCCTCTAGGTCTATCCATGTTGCCACAAAACAGTCTCATCCTTTTTTTTTTACAGCTGTGTAATATTTCTGTGTGTGTGTGTGTGTGTGTGTGTGTGTGTGTGTGTTTGTGTGTGTGTATACACCACATCTTCCTTATCCATTCATCTACTGATAGACTCTTAGGTCACTTCCTGATCTTGGCTATTGTAAATAATGCTGTAATAAGCATAGGGGTGCATATATATTTTCCAACTAGTGTTTTCATTTTCTTTGGGTAAAGACTCAGTGGTGGAATTATTAGGTCATATGGTATTTCTATTTTTAATTTTTTGAGGAACCTCCATATGATTTTCCATATCGGCTGCACCAATTTATATTCCCACCAATAGTGCACAAGGGTTCCTTTTTCTCCAAATCCTCACCAACAATTGTTATTTCTCCTCTTTTTAAAAAAAAAAAAATTTATTTATTTATTTGAGATAGAGAGTGAGAGAGAGAGCGTGAGCGGAGGGCAGAGGGAAAGGGAGAAGCAGGCTCCCCATTGAGCAGGGAGCTCGATGTGGGGCTTGATCCCAGGACCCTGGGACCGTGACCTGAGTTGAAGGCAAACGCTTAACCGACTGAGCCACCCAGGTGCCCCTCCTCTTTTTTTATCTTAGCCATTCTGACAGGTGTAAGGTGATATCTCATTGTGGTTTTGATTTGTATTTCCCTGATGATCAGTGATATTGAACACCTTATCATGTTGTCTGTTGGCCATCTCTATGTCTTCTTCAGAAAATATCTATTCAGGTCATCTGCCTATTTTTTTTATTGGATTGTTGGGGGGGTGTTGAGTTGTATAAATTCTTTATATGTTTTGGATACAAACTTCCTGGGAGCTTCTTAATGGGAGGACCATAAAAAGAGTCTAAACATCTGTTTGCTTTTCAGGAATACTTATGAAATAGTCACTTTTTAACCTGAAAATATCCAAAGGTTCTTTTTAACCCCAATTATTTGCATCTTTACAAAGTTACTGTTAAGTGCTACCTAACAGCAAACACACTTCTCTCATTTCTAGTGCACAGCTCGGTTTATCTGCTTATACTCCAGAGAGTGAGAGAAGGAGGAAGGGAGGGAGGGAAGAAGATTGTAAGGCTGAGAGATTGAGATTGACACTACCTGGATGACACAATTAGCTGAGTCACTAGGAAATTATTACCTAGACCGAGGGGGTTATGGTGAATATATTACATTTCTCAGCTAGTTAGCATTGATCTTTTAAATGGTGTCACTTTGAAAATTGACAACCAGGATTAGTTGTGTGTGTGTGTGTGAGAGAGAGAGAGAGAGAGATCTTTCTCAAGGACCCCTGTCTATACAGATATTGAACGGAGAAATTCTCAAGCACCAAAATTTCTATAAAGAAGAGCAATTCAACATGTAGAACTTACTACCTACAAGTGGTGGTTTTAACTGAAGTTGGAGGTTTGAGTGGAATGATACTCAGTTTTTACCCTCCGCTCTTCCCATTTTCATACTACGTCTCCTCTTTATAGAATCATAAAGATAATGAAACTTAGATACACAAGATCTAAATCCATTTCTGTCGTATTTTGCTAAGCATTCCAGGAGCACTCTGATAAGATGCATATTCCATAAATAGATCCCCCAAACAGTAATGGGTTTTTTTTAAATAGTCTCCCCACTTGGACCAATCTACAACTTGTGATTGAAAAAAAAATTTATTCACTTTCAGTTTGCCTTGATGATTAGATTTTCAGGTTCGGTAAGAACAGCTGTTTAAAATGCTTATCACCTTTTGTTAAATCTGAACTTTACTTTTTGCTTTTCAGTTATTTTTATATTATTTGTATGTGAGTCTGAGCAATAACATTTTTATAAAATCTCTGCTGTCAGGGCTCAGAGGGTCTCCCTCACCACCAAGTACAGCCATCTCCATTTACAGATAAGGACGTTGAGGCCCAGAGAGGAGCCAGTGACTTACCCAGGGGTGGGACACCCTCTCCCCCATTAAAGATTAGGCATAGATTCTGGCGGTTTTTGCTCTCTCCCCTTCCCCCACTCCATAGACCACCAACCGGGACTGCCAATGCTGGTTGGTTTAATTCATATCTAACCAGTTTCTCTGTGGATCCCCAAGTTTGAGGCACACTTCAACCCATTTCTTCCACAGGTATGTCATCTAGGTCCCACACCCTTACAATAATTGCCTGAAATAGGTCATTTTTCAGCAGGGGTTGGAAAGGCAAGTCAAGGACCAAACACCAGAACCAGCTATCCCTCCTATACACTTCTTCCCTGCAGGCTTGGCCAGAAGCTTAGATTTGGCCTTGGCCACCCCACACTGCACTCCCAGCCTAGTGTTCCTGGGCTCGAAGCTGAGGGAGAAGGGCCAGAGCTGTGTGGGGCTAAGCTGGGCACACCGACCAGACCAGGGTCAGCCTACCAGGATATGAGGTAGCCAGGGTCAGCCTACCAGGATACAAGGTAGCCAGGGTCAGCCTACCAGGATACGAGGTAGCCAGGGTCAGCCAGCAGCAGAGGGTGTGTGCAGCAGGGCAGGTAAGAGCTGGGGGAAGTGATGGGAAATGCCTGGGAACCACTGGACCAGGCCCACATTGCCAGCATCTTCCCAGAGTTCCTTCTTGGGCCAGCCCTGTGCTAGTGTGGAGGTGGGGCTGGTATCCAGTGATGAATCAAACCCAGGCTCTCTGCCCCCTGAGTCCTGGGGATTATCATTATAGGTACTTGTGTTCAGGGGGTGGAAAGCACAAATGCAGTTAAAAGCAGCAAAGAAAATGGCCTCAGTTGGAAAAATAGGGAAGGCTTCACAGAAGGGAGGGCATTTGAGATGGGATTTAAATAACTGGTAGGATTTCTATAGCCAGTGATGGCTCCCTTAATGATGGAGGGAAGTTTGAACAAAGGCCTTTCTGGGGAGGAGAGTGTCCAGGCCTAGCAAGGAGGCTGGGAGAGGCCACAGGGAGGAGTTTGTGAGTCAGTCTCAACCCTGGGTCAGGGGTGGGGCGAGGTCCGGCCATCACACCCCCCAGTTCAACGGTGTCTTGTCACGTGTGAGACTGATGTGGAGGAAGGGAGAGATGAAGGGTGGAGGTAGTTGGGGTCAGAAATGGTGGTGGGGGGAGGTACAGCAGAAGGGAGGGGAGAGAGTGAGGGGGGAGAGAAGGATCAAATACCTAGCTAGAGGAGAAGTGCGAGAGAACAGTGATGTAGGTGGATAACAAGGGGAAGAAGAGGGAGAGGGCAGAAGTAGTCAGGGAGGCTGGAGAGGAGGAGACAGAAGGGAAGTTAGGGGGCGGGGGCAGAGATGGATAGAGACCCAGACCTCTCTAGGGCTACCATCCTATTTTGTTTTGGGGTTTTTTTTAAGATTTTAATTTATTTGTCAGAGAGAGAGAGAGCACAAGCAGGGGGAGCATCAGGCAGAGGGAGAAGCAGGCTCCCTGCTGAGCAAGGAGCTTGATGTGGGGCTCAATCCCAGGACCCTGGGATCATCACCTGAGCCGAAGGTAGTTGCTTAACCGACTGCGCTACCCAGGCATCCCTACCATCCTATTTTGGATGGGAAAATCAGCAAGATGTTTGTTAAACATTTTTTTTATCATGAGCCAAAGAAAAAGATTATACAGTATGTTCTGAGATGCACATGCTAATATATAATAGGGAAACTAGGTTTTTCAAAATAACATCCTCACTATGTGTGATACATTCTGATGTTTTGGGTTAGGTTCTGTTTCTCTTTCTCCTTCGCCTTTTTTAAGGCTGGTTTCCACCCCCTAAATTAATACAAGCCCTAGAAACAGTTGGGTCGAGCTGCAGCTACAAGGAGAGGAGCTGGCACCACCCAGTGGTGAGAGAAGGGATTGCAGCCTACAGCTGGGTCTGCGGGACACACAGCCAGGCCACACTGCTTTCTCCTTTGCCTCTCCTCTCGCTTCCCAACACACACCCTTGCTTAAAATATGCCTGTCCTCTTCTCCCCTCCAAGTGCCCTTGGTATTAGTTTTATCCCATTTACAGAAATCACAGAATTACAAAATATAAAAGCCTGGAAAAAACCTTTAAAGATAATCTAGTTCTGTTCTCCTCCCTCGTATCATAGGCCCTGGAGCTTACAAAGGTTTGTGACCTGCCCAAGCCTGTTGGGAGCACAGCCAAAGATTGCAGGTCTTCATAACTCCCTATTACATGACACGGTCATTTTCTTAATATTCAAACGTCAGGGTAAGAGGAAGGGAAAGACCTGCTGTGGTTTTTCTTGGGCCCTAAACCCATACCTTCAGGGACAACTGCAGGTCTGACCCAACCCATCGGAAGGGCCCTATAAAAATTGACCTGTGGCTTTGTTGGTGGTGGTGGTTTTTTCAGGAAGCTGCCAACACTGGTGCTGGTTACAGGTACTGGAGTATACCCAAGACAAGACAAAGTCTAAATATTTATTTGGATGTAGCAAAGTCATGTTAATTTTGGCTGTACACACTAATGGCTTAGCATCCATGCCTAGTTGCTGAACAGCACATTAATGGAAATGAATAACATTAAATGTGAGGCTAATTTCTTTATATTTATTTTAACATTAAACCGGTTACATATCTATGCAGGTACTTTTTGGTTCATCAGATCACACAAGTTAAACACAATTAGGACGTATTAGCAAAACATATTCAACAGGTAGCAGTCCTGCAAGGTAAACTGTTTCTTGAGGCTGGGGCCTGAGGGTGGGAAATAGGCTGAGTAGGTGTCCGGCCCTGTACACATCTCCCCTCCACCTCTAATCTAGGCTGAAGTTCCTGGTGTGGATGAAGGGACAGAGAAATACGACTCTCAGGGCTCAGCCTAGGTGATCAAACTTGACTGCAACCCTTCCATGAACAATCCCACACCTTACCTGGAGTGCACATGACTCTCCTGGGTTTCATAGCTGTCCCAGCCCTTGCACTCTAGAGCCTCTTACGTGCTAGACTCTGAATCTGTCTGGTCACAAGTGGATTCTTTAGAAATGATGTTCAGCTCCGCTTGTACGAAAACAGTAACCCAGCCCTGCTTTGATAAGGAGACAATGCCCTGGACTTACCTGCAAAGCAGTGAGCCCGAGAGCTCTCTCCTCACCCTACCTTCAGCTTTATTTACTCATGTATCCTCCTCATTGTGCTTTTCCTCCTCCTTGCCACAGCCCCTAACTTCATTTCCCTTCTCACCACCTCTGTCGTTCTAACAAATGCACACGCATGAGAGTCATGAATATGCACACACACACACACACACACACACACAAGATCATCAAATACATTTCACTTTAAATACAGACCGCACCCCTGATGTAAAGGGCCATCTGCTGGACCACATTGTGAGACCTTCCGTGAAGGATATGCTTCTCCAGAAGCAGTGAGACCATAGACCAAATTCACCTTTGTAGAAAATAACAAAATCAGAATGACTCAAGGTACATCTGGAATGGTGCTGTTTCCATAGTACTTAATCACAAACCTCAGAAAGTAACCGCACAAAAATTGCATCATGGTAATTTAATAGAGTAATGACTTTGCTTAGATTTTGACATTTCTTTAAAAGTTTTATTCACTTCAAAAAGAACCCCAGACATTCACATAAACACTTAAACTACTTGCTCTGCTGCTTCTCTCATGATTCATTACATATAATTATTGAAATGGTGAGGACCAAGATGTTGCTATAGAAGAGCCGACGTGGAATATTCCATCATCTGTGGAGAGTGTTGTGACCTCTCGTGCTTTAATTTAAACTCATCATGTCTATTTGAAGTAGATGGAACGATATGGATCAGAGTTGCATAATCTGTCATCTTCATAAGCTTTAAATTAAAAAGCAAAATAGAGTTTAATATTGCCACTTGCCTTCAACAATCACATTGAGATGGTGCTGAATGTCTTACTCAAAGTCAGGAATTGATATGCCCAGCACAAGATAGTTTTTCTAAGTTTTAGATTTTTTTATTAAAAAATTAAATCATACAGAGCCATTATAGGATCTGCCAACTAGAAGCACAGTGGAATCTGAGGCACTTGCCTTCAAATGCTGGTCTATGGATCGGATGCAGTAGACTTACCCAGGGAGATTTTCTGATCAATGCAGAGACTCAGATCCAAACCTCAGAGGACAGTGCACAGCCAGGTGTGGGGACCACCCGCTAGGGTTTTCCAGGAGTGTTCCTTGAGACAAAGTCTGATACTGCCCCCCAAAACTTACAAAGAAGTTTGGGAAGCATTGCACACTGTATCTACTTCGGAGACTTATCATGCCCCTCATCATTTTATAGGATTTTAGGAGCCCTGCAGTAAAGAGACCAGCTCAGTCCAGCATTTCCCAAACTTAAAGTTTTGTAACTTTTCCAGGATATGTTCTAGGGGAAGGTAATCTACTATAGATTTTCCAACAGGGGCTCCCCTAGCGGAGAGTTCCCTAGGAATGAGTCTCCAGGAATGGTGGAAAGTGTGCAATATGTATGTTTATCAGAGTATGAGTTTATTAAGATTGGGAAGTATGGGTCCTAAAGAACTAATGTTTATTTAGAGTCTACTGTGTGCTAGGCACTGGGGTGGGCTCTTTACCCACGTGGATTAATTAAATCCTCACAACCCCATGAGGTTGTTATTCAAAGGTGAGGAAAATGTGGCTTTGGAAGAGCCCCCTCACAACTGTAAGAGGGAACTCTGGTTCTTTAACTTCTGCTTGGCTGTGGGAGGAAAGGAAAGTGAGACACAGGATCAGTAGAAGGGTGAGCTAGTGGTTGTTGCTGCTAAAACCTTCATTTTCCAGAAAAGCATTCATTACAGAAATAATATTCTATCCATTTAATTCATTTTATGGTGCTTTTATTTCTTGAGAAACTGAGCATCCTCCCATAGGTTTTTTGATAGCTACTATCACAGAAAGTAATGGTATTGCTTTATTTAGATAGTCAAGATTTTAAAGAAAATTCCTAGCACTGTCTTCAGCATCTAGATCAATTATCAGTTCTATTGGGATAATTACCACTGTTTGTTTAAAGTTAACCTTAAACACTGACCATGGGTCCTAAGTCAAGGAAAGAGGGAAATGCTCCCTGAATTGTCTCCTCCTGTATGGAATGTCATGATCTGACTGTTTTATTGTTGATTTGATCACCCTAAAGTAGAAGGGCATAAATACCACAGGAGTCTGAGCTGAGCTGAGCTGGAGTGAGATCCTGAGATGGGGAAGCAGAGGTCTTCCACAAGCTGAGACGGTTTATCCCAACTGCCAGGGGCTTTTAGATTCTCCCATTTCTCCCCTCTGGCTCTGCTCTCTCCTAGGTCCTTCCTTCTTTAAAGCCTCTCATTTTCTTTCACCAATCCTTGTCCTAGAATAGCCCATCAGATTTTCTCCCCTGTCACCACGCTATTCCAGTCCCCACCCCAGGCCCTGTTCAGTCCATCATGGCATTCATTGTCTTCACTGAGATTTATATTGAGTGACCACATAAACACCTTCTGGAAAACTACTTCTGAAGATGTTGTATATTATATTATTTAGTGTTTCTCATGAAGAAGGACCACATAATGAATGTCTTTTAGAATTCAGTGATGAGGTGATATGGTGGAGAACCAGATTGCTTCTCTCTCTTTTTTTTTTTTTTTAAAGATTTTATTTATTTATTTGAGCAAGAGAGAGCATAAGCAGGGAGGGAGAGCCCAATGGAGAGGGAGAAGCAGACTCCCTGCTGAGCAGGGGGCCCAATATGGGGCTCAATCCCAAGACCCTGGGATCATGATCCAAGCCGAAGGCAGACACCTAACTGACTGGGCCACCCAGGGGCCCCCAGACTGCTTCTCTTGCAGCAAAAACAGGATGTTTCCTTTTGGGCCTGGGAAAAAGTTTGATCCTCAATCACAGCATTATATAATATTTTCTCCTATTTTATTTCTGTTTTAGAAGTCATATTAAATACATGTATGTCACCTGCAGTTCTTCTAAAAGTAGTAGGAAATAGGACACCTTATTGATTTTCGAGCACTGCATATTTGTATTTCGAAAGCCCAAATTGCATTATAATTACTTCCGTTCCATGATTTAAATCAGGATGCTCTAAAATTCACATGTTAGCGAAAGGATGATTATCATTAAATGGGTACTGCTATAAGAGTCCCCCAAAATTTTTAAGTGACTTTTTCTTTTCTTTTTTTTTTTTTTTTAAGATTTTATTTATTTGCGAGAGAGACAATGAGAGACAGAGAGCATGAGAGGGAGGAGGGTCAGAGGGAGAAGCAGACTCCCTGCTGAGCAGGGAGCCTGATGTGGGACTCGATCCCGGGACTCCAGGATCATGACCTGAGCCGAAGGCAGTCGCTTAACCAACTGAGCCACCCAGGCGCCCCAAGTGACTTTTTCTTATTACAACAGCAATGCTCATTTATTACAGAAAAATTTGCATTACAGGTGGACAAAAAATTATATCACTGTGATCCCACCAATCATTCGCATTATAGCCTTCCAAATATGACTAAAACTAAAAACAACATCTTCCTATGTCATTGATGGGGGGAACACAAGTAACACCTATGCAGAACCCATAACTAACTGTAATTATAAGATACTGCCAGAATGCTTAGACAATAGGAGCCCGGCAGAGTAGGTCAAATCAATAAAATTTATTTTTTTCAAAGATAGAAGTAAGTAATGCAGTGATTCAGAACTGCTTTATATCTTTTAATTTAATTTTTGAATTAATTTTAAAAATCAAACTTAAATTTAAAAATATAGATTGAGAAGTCCAACCCACCACTATCTTTATCCACCCTATTCCTTTACTTGGTTTCCTATGGTAATGACCTTTTTTTTTAAAACACCATATCAAAGTATGATTGGCATGTAAGAAGCTGTACGTATTAAATATATTAAAACTTGATGAGTTTAGGGATGAATGTATAACCATGAAGCTATCACCATCATCAAGGCCATGGACATATCCATCACCTCCCAAAGTTTCCTCCTATTATTATTATTATTATTATTATTATTATTTAAGAACATCTAATGTAACATCTCGCCTCTAAGCAGACTTTAAGTGTACAACACAATATTGTTAGCTGTAGGTACTATGATGCTGTATAGTGGATCTCACAACTTACCTTTTATAACTGACATTGTACCCTTTGACCATTAGTTTCTTGGGGTGGAAATAAGAATACATATTCCGTACTTAGATAAAAGGCGGCATATTATATACATTCTTCCACACCTTGCATTTTTTCACTTAACAGCCTGCCCTGGAGATCCTTCATATGAAAACACAGAAAGCCTTGTCATTTTTTTTTTTATAGCTGTGTAATATCCAGTTCTGTGGATGTACCAGTTACTTTGTCACCTACAGACCACCATTTACTATTATGAACAGTACCACCATGAATGCACATGTTTACATCATCTTATACATATGTAAATTAAAATATATAGGAAATTTTCCAGGATTAAAGTTGCAGAAACACAAGATAAGTACATTTTTAAAATTTTGGTAGATGTTGTCACATTGCACTTTGTAAAGATTACATCTTCCATTTCCATCAGTATGTTTCCCCGTAGCGTTGTAATTATTTTTTATTTTAAAACCTCTGCGCGATTGTTAAAAAGCAAATTCCATTCCAGTGATGCTGGCTTTTTAGAGCTTGTATTCTCTGAGCTCAAACCAATTGCTTAACATATTAATTTGAAGTTGGTTTAGTCAACCCTTCATTATTTCTTCACACAGATAGGAGCCAAGGGCATGGATATCCACAATGGCAGATGATTCTGTAGTAATTCAATTCAGCTTTCAACTATATTGTGATGTTTTCCCCATTGAGTTTTCTTTCCTAATGATGTCTGCATTCAGAAACAGTTACTCAGAGTTTTTAGCACAGAGTAACTACTGGGAGAAGAAGGAGGCCAAGAATTGGAAAGAAGTGTTTGCAGGATTCAAAACATTTCCACTTCATCTCTGGGATCATAAATGATATTTGTTTCATTCTTTTTGATATCTATTCTATATATTTTTTAACTGTTACAATGTGTTCAGATTACTTGTATAAAAAATAGATTCATAGTTGCAGTTACAGTGAAAGCCCCAACACAAGTATAATATTTAATTGCTTTTCAGCCTGAGAAATATAAATTCCCTAAGGGAAACAATACAATTTTAAGTAGCACTAATTAATCAGTTAATATAAATTGTAATGAAATAAGTTCTAATATATTTAAAACCACTCCTCACCATGTATCACTTAGAGAGTGGAGAAGCCATGTGTAAATAATGGAGAGTGTATGGGGTTGTGTTGGCCTCGGTATAATCTGGGTGGGGAGGGAGGCAGTATGCAGAGATGTCTGATCCAGCTTTTCTCTTCCCTTGCAGCATCTTCCTCAAAGAGTTGGAGAAGTATGAGCAGCTGCCTGAGGATGTGGGACACTGCTTTGTTACCTGGGTAACTGACCTGAAATCCCTCTTCTCCCACTGTGCCATGCTTTCCAGGAGTGCAGATGGTATCAGATGGCATCACTGTTCAGTGCCTGAGCTGAGGAATGGTGTCACTGACATTCTAACACAGGACCAGGGATTCTCGGGAGGCAGCAGAAGTAGATCTGAGAGAAGCAGTCCATCCCCAAGGAGCAGAGTCCTCCTTGGGAAAAGTCCTTAGACATTGTGTCCAAACTCCACGTTAAGTTCTCGGAGAACTTTCTAAAATTGAGACATCAGGAGAGTAGAATAATGCCACCACCCTTGATAGAGGTACTACTCCAGTTCTATGCACTGGTTTTGTTCTGGTTGTTTTTACAGGATAAGGATTGGGGAATTAGACCTTTAGGAATCTGCCAAATAATTGGTCACATTTTCTTCCTTAATAGAGAAGAACAGATTCCATAGGTATCCATCCCAGTTCTGACCTACAAAATTCGTGTCTAATCATTTTCTTTCCTGGTGCTGTTGTCATGGGCCAAGTAAATGGGCTGAATGTACCAGGTTCTGATTATATAAATGGAAACCTTAGTCTTTATTAGCATCTCCACGCCATGTTATTTTGAGCTCAGATTTGTGGTAGTACAAACATCTCCAGGGAGGTCCACCTGTGATACTAAATGCATCTAAACGTAGAACTCCTTCTAGGAGTTCTTTTTAATAATTATCATAATTTCCACTCAAAATGGGCTACTTTTCAAAATGTGTTCATGATTCAGAGAGTTTATGCTCTCAACAGCCTATGGACTAGGTAGGGCTATGGTTATGCTGTATATTTTATAGGGGAAAACAATTCAGCTGACCTAGAAGGTTGACTAGTCCACTGACATGTAGTAAATATCACAGCCAGTCCCACAACTTATGACCTAAGTTGTTTGTTTTTTTACATGAAACCTTAACATTTTCTTCCTGGCATATTCTCATTTCTTAAGGAGTCTTAGATTGCCATCTTATTTGTGTTAATACATTTTTCTACCTCTAAATACATGAGCCCATGCACAGTTCATATTAATGCTGATAAACAATTTATGATACCTTGCATAGCCAATGTAGAGAAAAAACAAGTGAAGGGTTTTTTTTTTGTTTCTTTTTTTTTACATCTTGTTTCATACAATTTGTGGATCTGCCTAACAATCAACTGTAAGTATGATTTATCAGCATGTCTTAGGGATGATAAATGCCTCCCACGTAGTATATGAACCCTAAAATTGGTTTCAGAAAACCTTCAATGATTGCATAAACTATGCACATTTTGCCAAGAATTATCCCAAGGTGACTTTCTTAAATCTCATAATCTTCACATAGGAGGGTAGAAGGAGTTGTTTTAGTGTATTGAAAGGCAATGGTTATGACCAGGAAGCCTGAAGTCAGCTGGCCTGGGCTCTGCCACTTTCTAGCCGTGGGAATTTAAGGTTACTTAACCGGCCTATGCCACAGTTTTCACATCTGTAAAATGGGGATGATAATAATAGAGCTCACTACATAGGGTTCTCAGGAGAACCAGGTGAGTTAATATATATGAAAAGCAGTTGGAAAAGTGCTGGCATGGATGAGACCTATGAGAATTAACACATATCTGGGCTGCTTCCTCAGAAGAGGACATCCCAAGTGTTCTGTGGGCACCAACACTGACAGCATTTCACAAATGGGAAAGGTACTTGGTGGCCAGAATATACACACCTTTCCCGGGAGTAAGGACACATAGCACTAACCCAGGGGGTCCCAAGAGAGACAAGAAATGAATTTTCACCAAGCTCAAGGTTCTTGGCTTGAAGTAACAATCTGCTTAGGACTCATCGTTCAGGCCCTTCCCCAGAGGGTCACCTTACTTTTCTTTCCCCGCATCGTTGCTTCTGGGAAGTTGGAGATGACAGCATCATCACTTGGCATGTCCTACAAACTACCCCCACGGAGACCTTTGGAATACGAGCAGATCTACCTCGGAGGGCACACTTCATTTTCATTCTCTGGGTTTTGTTTTTAGTGCAAATGCTGTCATTTCTCAAGAGGGGAAGCACAATTGTAGGTCATCCAAAAAAGGAGTAATGTCTAAATAAATTCCAGCCAGCTTCAAAACACATTATGCAAATTGGTTTTTCTAATTCTTTCTAACGCAGACTGGTATCAATAAGCTCACTTTCAGCAAGCTTTCTCCACCTGCACTTGGGGAAAAGCATCCCAAAGTTTGGGAGGGGAACATGGGCCAGATAAGCCCAGAACATTTGCCACAGATAATCCTGGGCCGCAGGATATCTGAGAGCTTAACCGCACAGCCCTTGCTGGGCCTTTCATGCCCAGTCAACAGAAGGGAGCAGCGGATGGATGCTTACCTATGATTGCCTTTGTTCTTTTTAGGCAGACAAATTTCAGATGTACGTCACCTACTGTAAAAACAAGCCTGATTCCAATCAGCTGATCCTGGAGCACGCAGGCACCTTCTTTGATGTAAGCCATAGTTTTCCATTCTTGAGCCATGGATGAGCAGCTGGAAATGTTTCTCTACTTTGGGGAAAATGAGTTTTTATCCTTTATTGCTCACTGTTCTTTGGCCACCCAAACGTCTTTCTCATGGATAAAGCACGGAGCCAAACAAAAGCAGTGTTTGTCTTTTGGTTTTCCCCACCCCATCTCAAGTGCTGGGGTCTTAGACAAGGCACATTTGCCTTCCACGCCTCAACACCAAACTGAGCTAGCCATAAATCCCATGTGTAGAGGAGATCAGTGATAACACAGGGGTTAAGATGCTGCATTTCTGCTTCATGCACAGCTCCCTCGAACACAGGGGTTCTCAAAGTGTGGTCCCCAGACCAGCCACATCAACGTCACCTGAGAACTGGGTAGAAATTTGGACCCTCCCCGCACCCAGGTCCTATTGAATCAGAATCTCCAGGGCTAAAGCCCAGCAATCTGAGTGTTAAGAAGCCTCCAGTGACTGGTGCCCACTCAGGTCTGAGAAGCACTACTCGACCACAGTTGTCTCAACCTTGACTATACATTCGAATTCCCTGGGAAGCTTTGAAAAATGCTGACTCCTGGGTACTGCCCCTGTGATTCTGGTATGATTGGCTTGGGTTTGGCATGGACTTTGAGAGTTTTAAAAGTTTCCAGGTGAGAGTAAGCACAGCCAGGGCTGAGCACTTTGTGCTGTAATGGAAGCCAAGTGAAGTGGGCACTGATGGGCCTTGCCATCTCCAGAGTGAACAGAATCAAGCGGGTCAATGCAGGATACAAGGGAAGAAAAAGGAGAAGAAACGAGGGGGGACAAGGAAGTTCAGGGAGAGAGAGACTGTAGCAGTGATGGTCACTATGCTAGTCCTATCAGAAAAGACAACAGCATGAAATTCAGAACTTTTTCATGTTTATCGGTCCGTCTTTCTGCCTACCTGCTTTCATCTCTCCCATAAATATTTGAGTATTTCCTGTAGGGAAGATGGTGTACTGGGCACCTTAGGGAATGCAGACATTTAAATGTTATTCCCATATTCAAGTCTACAAGATAAACCTCTGAGCATCTTTCTAGCCTGGCACTGCCATAGCAGAAATGATTCCACGAGAGTCTTGTTGCTCCATGAAGGAATGACCCTTGAATGGGAGGGAGCCAGACAAGAAAAAACCTACATGACTTTTTAAAATGAAGCGTTAATAGAGAAATGGTCCTGAGTGTCCCAAATTGGAATTTTTTTGAGGTTAGATTTGACAGAAAATTCAAGAAAAGCACTTCTTTAACTTGGTATCAGAATTTATTGGATATCATATTGCATGTTCTATTACCACCGTTACCTTTGTTAATAATGTATTTTGCTTAAGATGTTATTCATCAACAGTAGCCAAAAAGGTCTTTGTGAAGTTTTAAATGCACTGCATCCTGTCTTCCACTTAGCATTTTTCTGAACATATTCGCCTTGTGCTCTGAGCATGTCTCAGACTCTTCCACTTCCTCACCTTTGTTCCCAGTGTTCTCTGTCTTACCCCTCTGTGTGTGTCCTCTGGGTATGTGTACACACACACACACACACACACACACACACACACACACACACAGAGCCAGTCTTCAGAATTCTTTCTATCCTTTAAAGGTCAAATATTTCCTGCATGAATCCTTCCCTCTCTCTAGGCATTGTTATACTTTGTATCTGTCTTATAGTATTTGTAACAATTTGCCTTTTGGCAGGTTAACAATGTACCCTTCTATTTCGCACACCTCCTCCCACCTATGGTCCCCTTGAGGTTGGCTGATGATTTGCCTGGCTCATTTTGTACACATCATAATGTACAGTCCTATATTCATTGTATCCCTGTTTCTAGCCAATTTCTAGACTTTGACTAGTTAGATATCCCCCAAATTTTGCACCCTATCCCACCCCACACACACACTTCCAATGTAGTGACGGATGAGCTGCTGGAAACCAGAGAAAACAGTCCACTAGGTAGGAGTCCCTAGAGCTCAGCATAGAGAGGTGGGAAGGGAGAGCAGTAAACCCTCCTGATTGTTCCCAGAGCTTTCCAGAACGCATAATGTTTGTACCTTTTCCCATTCCATCAGAAAGTGTTCCCTAAATTCTACGTATAGAAAATATCTGCTCTAGGCCCTCGTTCTATGAAAGAGACAAGCCCTTCATTAGGCTGTCTTTTAGTATCCATTACTGTGAACAGTACACAGAAAGTGAAGCTCCAGAAAGGGGCGCACATTCCCATGATCCAGAATTTTCTAGCTCCGATGCGAGAGCTGTGAGGCATGGTGCTGGTCGCTCTGGTGACTAGTGAGCATGGGTCGGCTGCCCTAGCTGCCGGAGGCAGGGCCTTCCTCGCTGCCCCGCATGCAGCCTCTTCCCATGGCTGGCGGAGAGGGAGGGCCGTCAGGTGTGTTACCGCCGGGGCTGTCTTGCCAGAGCCCCCAGGGAAACTCACCATGTTCTTTGCCCAGAGAGTCACGCTGCCCGCCGTATTGCCCGTCATCTGTGGACAAGTCCTGCTGTAACTGCACACCTCTAGTGAAGAGGCAGATGACGGAGAAAGTTGCTACTTTCTGGGGTAGTTGGCAGGAATTCGATCATTGTTTTAATTCCTCTTCACCCTCCTCCATGGCCGCGTAAGAAGTCCTATCTTGGGTGACTTTATGGGTGTATTCCTCCAGTGCTTTGTCCTCACTGACCCTAGCTCAGGGCAAGCCCGTGTTACACACCTAGAGATAGAGATAGATACAGCTATAGCTATTGATTATACGTGTATTTAAAGTGAACAAGCTCAGGGTTTTCATATATTCACAGATAGGCGCAACCATCTCCACAGTCAATTGTAGGACTTTTTCGTCACCTCAGAAAGCAACCCCACACCCTTTAGCTCTCACCCCCACCTCATCCTCCCATCTATTCCTTAGCCCGAAGCAACCAATGATCTATTTTCTATCTCTATAGATTTACCTATTTCAGATATGTCACAGAAATGGAATCATGTAATATGTGTTCTTTTGTGACTTTTTCACTCAGCATAATGCTCTCAGGCCCCATGGATGTTATAGCATGTATCAGCACTACACTCCTTTTTATGGCCCGATAATATTCCATCATGTAGGTGTACCACATCGTATATTTCCATTCATCAATTGGTGGACATTTGGGTTGTATCCACTTTTTCATCATTATTAATAATACTGCTATAAACATTGTATCTAAGTTTTTGTAAGGTCATATGTTTTCATTTCTCTTGGGCATATACCTAGGAGTAGAATTGCTAGATCACATGGCAACTCTATGTTTGCACCCTTGGGATTTTTCAATAACCTCCTAACGGGTCTCTCTGCCTCTATTTCCCAACCTCCACCCTTGCTATGAGGCTTATATGACTCTCTGAAAGAGTGCTCTCACCATGTTTTTCTTCTATTTAAGATCTACAATACTTTACCATTAAGAAGCTCACCACCAAAATCCTGATTTTTTTCATCTAGCTCAACCCCATCCATGACCTAAATACACTTTGCTTATCTAACTGTATTTTTCATTTTTTCTGGATTCTAGGTGTGCATCCTCTGTACCATTCTGCATGGTCCCCGTTATCGTCTAAATCCACAAAGATTATTTCCTGTGGACTTTTTAAATATGTTTTCCATTTATAGAATGCCATTCAACCAGCTTTGATCTTCTCCACTTCCCCTCCTTCCCCACCTATCTTCTAAACCTCAGTGGAAGATTTTATCTCTCCTAAACCCTCCGCCACTCCTGGCCCAGCCATTTCTCTCTGTTCTCGCCGGGAATACCTTCCATCTCCTTTGTTGCTACTTTATGTGTGTGAGTGTTCTCAGCGGCCTGGGGTGGAAGGTTCTTGAGGCAGGGAACCACATGGACCCTTCACGACCCTTTCACAGCACCTACACCTTGGGGAGTGGAAGATCATTTTGGAGGTAGGATAGAGAATGGACTAAAAAGAGGCCAGAGGCACAAACAGCAGCTGGAGGTCACGGCTGTAGTCTGAGTGTGAACAGACCTGTGGCCAGGGATAACACAAGTTAAACAACTAACAGTGACCCCATGGTTGCCAGCTCAAGAGACCTGAAGAACGAGGGAGGTGCCATGGATCACCAGGAATAAGTTGTAGCGAATGCAGAGGTGATTCCATGTTGGGGTGGGTTTAAGTTGGAGAGAAGGGGGTGGAAAGGAGATACCCCTTGTGCTGTTGTAAGGGAATAAAGACTCAGGAGCCATCAGCGTAGACCTCCCAGCCCTGCTCTCTGCCTCCCCTTGTTCTCATCGTCCTGCTATCCCCCTGTGATTGCTTCTGCTCTGGGTTTATTCCCTCTTACTTGTGCTCCACCACCTCTCCTTTACCCTTCTGTCTGTTACTTAACTCCTCACTTCCTTTTTCCACTTTTATCCTTCCCCGGTTCTTCTTCATTTCCATTTCTGTCACACAAATCTGCTTTCTCTCCCCTTTTGCCATCTCTTCTTTTCTCTATTTATACATTCATCTTGGTCTCTCTTGTTTCTCTCTCCAGCAAAGAACAGTTCCTCATAACTGTCTACCCTTTTTCTTCTTCTTTCTTCTCACCTTGCCTACTTCCTCCCCAAACACACACACACACGCACGCACGCACGCACGCCCGTGCCCCTCTGTGCGTAATGGCGCCTGTTGTCACCCCTGCAGGAGATACAGCAGCGGCACGGTCTGGCCAACTCCATCTCTTCCTACCTAATCAAACCCGTCCAGAGGATCACCAAGTACCAACTGCTCCTGAAGGTACCTCCCCTCCCCACGGTGTCACCCCCTCCCACACTACCGACCGGGTCCAGGGAGTCCCAGCTTTGCCCAAGGAGGGGACAGCTTCTACCTCGAGACCTCGCCTCCACCTGCAGCAAAGCTTCAGAGATGAACCCACACTGGCTTTGCGGGCTCCCAGACTGCATGACCTATCCGTGGAATTCGGGGTGCTTATTTGTTGTGGGGACAGAGGAGAATGAGAGCAGGAACTAGTTGTGACTGTCTCCACACCTGCCCACCGCTGCACAACTTGGAGCAGTTGCCACCCCAGGCCCTGGCTGACATGCGGGGCCTCACTTGCCCTTCCCCCCGCCCCCCCGGGGCAGGTTCCTCCCGGTGGCCCCTGCTTCAGATAGGGTCAGGGGTCAAGGTATTCAGGGCAAGGCCAGTCTACATAGGCAACAGAGGCCCAGGGTGGCACCTACCATTGCCTTAATCTCTGTTTGTCAAGACTCTGAAGTTTCTGAGAGTGCAGATTAAAACAAAATGGCACTCCTGTGTCTGGAGGATCCCATCCATATGTTAGGTAGGGGTTCTTTTGGAGCCAAGCAAAAGATTTGGATTTTCTCCAAAATATTTTCTTTAAATTTCAAATAATCAAACTATATGAAATACTAAGTAACTTGGGCTGATTCTTCTTAAGAAAGGAGACACTGACCATCTGAAAATATGACATTTCCCCCACAGAAAGCCTGGAAAACAGATCCTATAAGCAGTTATGGAATCCCTATGCATATCAGTTCTCAAGGTATAAGGGTGAAGTTTTCCCTAAGTTTGAATACTTTGCTTGGTGGCTCCTCAAATGCAAAGGACATAGGGATAGTGGGAGGCGTGTTCTAAGTAGTATATTTCCAGAGAAAATCTGCTGAAATTCAACTCATGTGTAGAGATGCTTGCAGAATCTCACATATTCTAACTTCGCTAAACCTGAAAACCAGTCTAGTTTCAAACCTAGGTTTCTACTCACACTGGAGTGCCCCCCCCCCCCATCAAGCCCCTGGGGTCTCCCTGCATAGCAGCATGGTTCCATGATGAGAAGAGCGGGGCACCAGCCAGCCGGTGCCCTGGACCTCTTCCCCATTCTGGGTCAGAGCAAGGACGAGTTCACCCCATCCTCTGGCTCCACCTTCAAACATCTTCTTTCCTTGTCTCCAAGAAGAGACTTTTTGGGCTTCTGCTTCCAGGCACTCAAGTCATCCAGCCCTGGAAGGATGCCTTAGAGAATTACCACACGGCATCATGCCCTAGGCCTTTACTGAGGCCTTGTGTGAGAAGTAACAATGTGCAGAGCATCTTGGCTATTTTAGCAGAATTGCTTTTGAAGATGTCCTCTTTGTTTTTTGAAGTTCCTTGTATAAAGACTCACAGAAACTCTCATAAGATCTCAGAGTGGGGTATGGGTGTTCTCTCCGAAATCATTGGTGTGCCCTCTACCTGTAAATCACAAGAGCTCTAGCTCCTTCTTTGCCTTTGACTATCAGATAATTAGCATTGAGTCCTGTTACGACTACTACTGTATTGTTACTAGTTTCTCCTTGGCCCATTTTTCTGTGTATAATTATCCCCTCCTTCCCTAGCCCATTTAATGCTTGACCCATTACATGATTTTTCTTATACCAGAAGATTTTTTTTTTTTAAGATTTTATTTATTTATTTATTTGAGAGAGAGAGCGAGAAACAGCATGAGAGGGGATAGGGTCAGAGGGAGAAGCAGGCTCCCCGCTGAGCCGGGAGCCCGATGCGGGACTCGATCCCAGGACTCCGGGATCATGACCTGAGCCGAAGGCAGTTGTTTAACCAACTGAGCCACCCAGGCGCCCTACCAGAAGATATTTTAAAATTCATTTTTGTGGTCATTACATTTAAGTTTCCCAGTGCCTTTTCAGGAATTAATGGGGTTGTAAATTAAAAAGCAAAACAAAATAGAAACTCGCCCATCCACACTGCCAGTACCTTAACCCAAGTAAGATCCAATTCCACTATAGCTTTTCACCTCTCCCTTTGAATCCCAGGGGGCTGAGGTTCCCAGGATAATTTTGTGACACTGATAGGGGAAGGACATGGAGGATGGAGAGACTGCCCTGTGTTTTGCTTTAGGTGATGGAGGGGTGGGCGCTAGGCCTTCATTCTGTAATTGGGTGTCTTAGGAAGAGACAACTGTGCAGTTAACTGAGAAGGAAAAAAATGAAGTAGTGGGAATTGGATTGTGGCAAAGTTGTAAAATTTTTATTGGGGAAAAAAGACTTACTAAGGTGATTTGGAACTCATAAGGGCACTGGTAGCAGGGTACCTGCTGAGTAAAAGAAAAATAGTTTGCTGAGCTTTTACTATAAATAAATAATGTGGGATTTATTTTCTCATTAAAGACAGTTTTATTCCAAATATATTGATATTTAATTATTAGTATCCTCTGGGGTTCCTCACTTTGGGTGTTGCATGAAAATAAAAACTATATATGTCAGTTGGTGTTCAATATTCTCCATGTAAATCTGCTACAGCTGTCCTTTTGGAGTCTAAATTAAATGTGGAGCCTTCTCCTTAATATCAACTATAACAAGGGCCCAAAGAGAACTTACTGGCTTTGCTGGCTGATTGGTGGACTTGCCACACTGCTTTGGGGGGTCGAACCAATTGGTATTTTCTGTTGCACACTGAATCATATTTCATATTTGTCTCTTATGCTTCTGCCTAGCGATTCCTTTGAGGATATATGAGAACTAGGTCGGGAGGGTTAAAATTAGGAAAGGGATGGGAAGAATCAGAGAACTTCAGGTTGGTAGAAATAAATGCAACTTTCTGAACAATGACGCCGTTACACTGGCTGGAGCCAAGGACAGAGCTGAGAACTAATCACTTCTGCCTCCCAAACATGCTCAAGGTAGTTCACCTCTCCTTTGGACACTCAAAGCTCCCTTCTTCATATGGGAATGTATCTGAGATGACACAAAGGATTGGATGTTCATGTCAGATACTCACTAATCAGATATCTTACCAAGTATAAAGCTTTACTATTAATGTCAAGGATACAAATAATCCCAAGGCAGAGATAAAGCACAGAGAAGTCCAGGACTACCAACAGCTCCAAGTCCTTTCTTGGAGCCTCAGGATGTGCTGTGGCCCAGACTAACATACAGACCTTCTACATGGCATATGTTGTATCAGATCATTTACCCTAAAGAGAACCATTTTGGTATGAAATATACTAACTCTTTACTCAGATAGTGGCATAGCATCTGTGATATTTTACAGGGAACCATACCCCTAAAGCCATAGATTCAGGTTTTTGTTACCACAAGAAGTCTTAGGCCAGATATATCCTACTAGAAGCATTCCATAGATGAAGACTCTCCTGCTAGCTAGTACCATTAGTTTATTTGCCAGGAGGTCTGACATTAACATGTTTACAAGATTTGATCTGGTCAACTTCTTTCTTTCCTGGAAGTGCATCTTACCCATCACCCATCCCCTGACCCCCCCACCCCCTAGAAGGAGAGGGTATGGATTGCAGATCTGTTGCTTAACTGTTTCCTTCTCAGTATCAAAATGAGCAAAATTTACAATAACCTTCATAGGAAAAATGAAAGCCAACATTCCTCTGGCTTGGGGAAAATCATTTCAAATGGTCCTTATAATTTTTAAGATAGTTGAAAATTATCTTTTCTCCATCAAGCAGATACTGTATGTCTTTTATGGAGATAATAATGACCTAGTCCTCAACGAGGAAGTAAGAGAAGGCATGCTCTGGGAAGTCTTAGTGTGGTGGAGGTCATGGGGGACATGGTTGGCATGGCAGATAGAGTACCGGACTTGGAGTCTAGATTTAAGATTCAAAAAGGACTAGTCCAGAATCCCATCTACTGGTCCCAGGCTAGGAACTCCTGATTTATACGATCTAAAAATATTTTATAACTCTGAGATGCTGTAAACCTATAATGTCTATAACCCCAGGTTGCTCCCAGTATGGTGGAAGGCAGGATTTAGGCAGCAGAGGTATGTAAATAAACATGGTGCCAGCAATAGGTGTGCAGGGATATATGAGTGCTACGCATTCTTTGCACACCTTTTGTCTTCTCTTTGTGATTCCACAGTACTGACCTTCTGTTTGTGTGCTTTGCCAGGGGTACTTCCTTCTCCAGGAGGGTAATCAAGTGACAGAGAATGCCCTAGGTTGCTGACTTACAGTGCCAGGCATTTGAGAGTTGGGTTGAATTGAGTTAGCTTAGGTTAGATTGAGCTGAGGAAGCTCAGTCTGGGAAAAAATTGTGGTTGAATTCTTTGGAGATAACATCCTACCCCACTTTCCTTATAGCTTAGAGGGAACCATTATAGAGAATGAAGCTGGTCTGTAATCACCTTGATGGGAAGCTGGGACAAATGGTTCTAATTGTGTCTGGACTTTTTCCCCCCAGGAACTTTTAACTTGCTGTGAAGAAGGGAAGGGGGAGCTCAAGGATGGCCTGGAGGTGATGCTCAGTGTCCCAAAGAAAGCCAATGATGCCATGCATGTCAGCATGCTGGAAGGTAGCTGTCTGTCCTCCCAGCCTCCCCGGGGGAGCCTCCTCCTTTTCTAAGACCAGGGAGCTTGTGTCGTGGTCTAGAACTTGTATGAAGTCAGGCCAGGGGCAAGGCTGGAAGAGAGGAGAAGTGGCAAGTTGAGGATATAGGTCCTTAGGACATTGGTCCTTAGGAGGTATGAGAGGAGCTCCACAGGGGCCAGCTCAACCAATACCTGCCTCCAGGTAGGACCAGGTAGGACCAGGTCCAAGTTGGACTTCGCCCAAGCACATGTAGTCCACTGGAACCATGTTATTGGGGCCCAGAGACCCGGTAGAGTGAGACTCCAATAAAGTGCTCTTACCACTGCAGAACAGATGTGCAGTTCAGCCATGCCGGGGCGGGACTGTTAGAGGAGCTCAGACGCGGCATCCCAGTCTGGGCTGGCAAACAGGTGTTGTGGGACAGAAATGTACTCTGTTGCAACTGTGCAAACCTGTGGGCTGTGTTTTCTCCTCCGGGCTCCATCCCCCGTCATCACCTCCCCTCCCCCGCTCCCCACCCTCCATCTAGAAGACTTGGTCTGGTCTCACCACTTCCTGGGTCACCCTGAGCAGAGGAAGCCATAGTTCTCCATGCAATGGAGCCCTGGTGACCTTCTCCAGACTGAGCGCTGGCCGTCTGAACCTATTCCTCTTGCCACGGTTTCTCCACCCTTTTCTGTTTGCACCTGATCCTCATCCCCAGCCCTGGGTATTCTCCCCTGCAAGCAAACCTTCTCCTCCAGCTTGTCCCTGCCCTGTATTCTGAAGCCAGTTACTCCGAGTACAGTCTGTGGACCAGCAACAGCAACACCTGAGAGCTTGTCCCGAGAGCAGACTCCTGGGCTCCACCCCACAGCTACCGAATCCCAGTCTCTTGAGGGGCAGGGGTCGGTAGGAATCTGTGTGATTCTTACACATACTAAGTTTCAGAACCTCTGTTAAAATTTAAAGTGGAATAAATGTAACTGTTGAAGGTGTGTGCACCACACGGTACAGGAGCCGTCAAAGGGAAGAGTCCTAGGAATGGAATCTACGAAATAAAGCAAGGACAAATAAAGTGGAGTCAAGGGCACTCCTCCACCCAGCAGTGCTTGTCCTCAGCCCCACTCAGCGCTCTGAGTTGGTGGGGAACTGTAGGAAGAAGGTGACATAGGGTTTGCCCTCGCAGGAGGTCCCAGGCCCTGGGGAGATGCCACTAATCCTGGTTATGCGTAGGAGACCTGGTGTGGGAAGGGGGATCTGCTTACTGTTCCCTAGAACTGTCTCCTCAAGTATTGAGGAGTCTCGGGAATCAGCCCAGAGAGCCAACGTGGGAATGGGGGGCTCATGGTCAGGGAAGCCTTTCCAAGCGGGGAGTGGAATGTGGCACCCACGTGGCACCAGAGAAACTCCATGGGGTGGGAACGGGTGTCTTTCAGGGTTCGACGAGAACCTGGATGTGCAGGGAGAGCTGATTCTCCAGGATGCCTTCCAAGTGTGGGACCCAAAGTCGCTGATCCGGAAGGGGCGGGAGCGGCACCTGTTCCTCTTTGAAATCTCCTTGGTTTTTAGCAAGGAGATCAAAGACTCTTCAGGACACACGAAATATGTTTACAAGAACAAGCTACTGGTAGGTGGGGCAGGTGGGGTAAGACAAGTCCCCCTGTTGTCATAGAGCCCTCGGGCAGAAAGGGCTCTTGAACACTCAGCTCATCTCTCCCCTGGCACCACACCAAAACCGTCCTGGACAAATGAAAATGCCTCCTATTTGGAAAGCTGCCCCCCCTCGACTCCCACTTCTGCATCTTAGAGTTCACCGGTCTTCTTGCTGTCTGCTTTTAGTGCCTCCCTCTTCACCCTCCCTCCCTGCCACCTGCTAATCTGGCAGGCACCTGCAGGTCCTTTCATCCGGGTAGCTGAACAAGCATCCAGTCTATTGAAGTTTGATTGACAGAAGCCCCTCCCTCGGTCCTCTCCTCTTTGTTGCCTTTCCCTTTCCCACCCCAGCCCTAAGTTCCCCACTGCCCTCCCCTTCCCCGCCTCTCACAGGCATTTCCTGTCTACAGACCTCAGAGCTGGGTGTGACCGAGCACGTAGAAGGTGATCCCTGCAAATTCGCCTTGTGGTCTGGGCGCACCCCCTCCTCAGACAATAAAACAGTGCTGAAAGTAAGTACTGCTCTCCGCTGGGCACTTGCCCAGGGTTGCGGGTAGCAGGAGGAGGGCAGAGGGCTGCAGCATGTTCTTCCTGAAAGCTGGGGCCTGGAGACTCCATGGGGAGGGCAGTATCCCATGGGTATTAAAAAGCAAGTTCTTTCATGGAAGTAGACTTGAAATCTCAAAGACCAGGGGCGCCTGGGTGGCTCAGTCGGTTAAGCGTCTGCCTTCTGCTCAGGTCACGATCCCAGCGTCCTGGGATCGAGTCCCACATCCGGCTCCCTGCTCAGTGGGGAGCCCCCTTCTCCCTCTTCCTCTGCTTGCTTCTCCCTCTGCTTGTGCTCTCTCTGACAAATAAATAAATTAAATGTTAAAAAAAAAAAAGAAATCTCAAAGACCAGTGGTCTCCTAAGTCCCTCCCCTCATGTGTACCTAGAGGGAGGGAGGCAGGGAGTAGCCTGCTGGGCTGTCTCAGCAGGGCCCACTTAAATATGTTCTGTCCATATGTCCTCTTCAAGGGCAAGGACAACTGACCTTTTGGCAAAAGCTACCTTGATTTGCTCCACATTCATTCAATACTTTTTCTTGAGCACCTTCTGCACAGAAGGTATTCTGCTCAGTGCTGCTTCTAGCCACGCATGAGAGATGGACCTCATCCTCCAGAAACTTACATTCTAGAGCTCTAGTAAATCACACTAACGTGGTGACTATGTTGATTGAACGGAGTGCTAAGAAAGGGCCTTTCACTAGATGACAGCCTTAAGGAGTCATTCCAGCTCTCCAGAGCACATGCAGCCTGGGGTTTGGGGCTTGTGGTAACATGCATCTAACCGGGAAGGGGTCCTGCAGATGGGGCTCCCACCAATCATTTGCTTATTGGGGTGGCTGCCACCAAGGAAGAGATGGCCCGACCCTGACAAATGCTTCACACTTGTTCCCTCTGAATTGCCAGCCTAGCTTTACCTGCCATGAGACAGAATTACCTGAAAACAATTCCACAAAGACAAACGGGATGTTCATGAAGTGGCAGAAGTGCCTTCAATGAACGTGTTTACAAGGCTAAAAACCCAGCCCTGACTTTGAGGCAGCACAAACCTATGTATGTAGCCATACCAGGAGTTGAACGTGCTGACATGGATCTGTACCACTTGGTAAATAGCCACTGCCTTCAGATATCCCTTGCTACCCCTCCCAGTACTCCCCAGACCTCCCCAGCATCTAGCAATTGATGTGTTCATCCCTGACCCAGCAGGGGACCTCTACATATGCTCCAGCCCCAAGGCAGATGGCAGTATTTTTTTAAAGATATTTATTTACTTACTTACTTACTTATTTACTTATTTATTTGAGAGAGAGAGAGCATAAGCAGCGGGGAGGGGCAGAAGGAGAGAGAGAAGCAGACTCCCGCTGAGCAGGGATCCTGACACGGGGCTTGATCCCAGGACCCCGGAATCATGACCCGAGCCAAAGGCAGACAGACACTCAACCAACTAAGCCACCCAGGTGCCCCAGGGCAGATGTCAGTATTGGTCAGTGCCACACAGAGTATTAAATACTTTGAAAATCACTTCTGTACAAGTCTACATTGAGTATTGAGGTCTTAGCCCCATTCTAGGAGTTGAAGGAGTGTGTCCCTGGGATTGAAGAGTCATGCGTGTAAAATGAGAAATGAGCTCCTCAAACATTTGGTGTCCTTGAAAATAATGGGTTAAGCCTGCAGGAGGAGGATTGAGAACTGTTTTGGCAGGGCAAAGGGAGATGGGGTGTTTACTCTTTCTTTCTGTGGCACCCCAGGCCTCCAACATAGAAACCAAGCAAGAGTGGATCAAGAACATTCGAGAGGTGATTCAAGAAAGGATCATTCACCTGAAAGGAGCTTTAAAGGAGCCAATTCAGCTCCCCAAAACACCAGCCAAACAGAGGAACAATAGTAAGAGGTAACCAGCATCTCTCCCCCCCAAGCACTGCCTCATGTGCTCCAGGAGCGGGAGTGGGGTCGCCCTCTGCTCCCACAGGAGCGGTGCGCTCCGCAGTTGGCACCCCTCTCTATGAAGCCCTGTCTAAGATGAGGAATCTCCTCTCTGAGCATCTCACCATTCCTGCCAGTTACATTCAGCAGGGCTCCATCGAGCTCCTCTTATTTCACAGACGCTGCTAGGTGCTCTGAGAAGGGGAAGTGCACGATGAGCCCCTGCCCTCTAGAACCATCTAACAGTTGTATCTCACACTTGGAACAGTTAGACTAGAAGAACCAGTGCCACCCATGGGGACAGTAAATGCTGTAAAAATTCATTGAGAGGGGACTTTAGATGAGCACTAGAGAGGAATGTCCAGGGAAGGCTTTGAGAGGGAGGTAGGCCATGAGTGGACTGATGAGACAGTAAAGGAGTTTTGTATATGGTAACGGCAGGGGGATGGGGTGGTGGGGTTATCACTGCAGCTCTTCTGTAACCCCCGAGTCCTCACCTTCAGTTATCTGAGATAAGCAAGGTGATTGGGCAGAAGGGGACTGATTTTTTGTATCTTCACCTCTCTGGGCCCTTCCGAATCCCAGTTGCCCTACACCGATGGAAGGCTTCCTAACTGTTTCTCAAATCTCCATGTGACAGTCACCTACAATGACTCTCTTAGAGGGCACTTCAAATGAAAGCATATAAAAAACATCATGTTAACCTTGGGAAAAAAACAAAGTTCTGGGGGTGATGGTCGCTGGTGGTAATAGGCTCGCCTTTCCTCCACTATTCATGAATGGACTAAATCCCAAAGATCTAGTTGACCTTCTGGTGCCAACCAGGATACATGGACCTGAGGACCTGCAGAGTAGCAGCATTAGTACAAAGGGAGGTGATAGCCAGAAGAAGAGTGTGACTAAGGTAGGGAGAGATACCGCCACAGGCCAGAAGCCCCAAGACCTGCGTGGCCAGGATAAGGTCACCTCTCAGTGCTGGAAGGACAAATTAGAGCTGTATTGGAGGAGGGGTTATTTTGATTTCAGTTACCCATGTCCAGAGTCCAGGGAAGGGGCAGGCTTAGTTTAGCACCAGGGACCCACCCTGCTGCAGGAAGCCCCTACTCTAATAAAGGAGATAGAGTGGAAATGTTCTAAGAACTCAATGTCCAACAGCATGCAGGAAAGAATGGATATTCAGGTGAGGTTGGCTCAAGTGTCTCTGTGATAGAGCCCCTTTTTCCCTCAGTAGTAGAGTCTGGACATCTATAGAACATGAGATGGACCTTTCTTGGAAATGCCTCCCACCGTTTTTCTGTCATTGTCCTAAAATAAGAGAGTGAAAACCCTGGGCAGAGTCTGCAGAGAATAGTAAGGCTGTCTGTCATTTCATTAGCTCGGCTCCCAGGAGGCGGGGACAGAGTTTACAGAGGAGTGAATTGGCTTGGAGAGCACCCCCGCTCCTGGATGGGCTCCCCACATTCCCCAGACCTGGCTTTATCTGCAGTGGGCCAGAAGGGCCCGCAATGGGCCAGAAGGGTGGGAAGCACAAAGTACAGCCAACCCTCAACTGTAGGCAAATGGTGGGGAGCAGCAGCCCAGATATCTAAAACAGCAGATGATCTAAGAGTCCTTTATTCTTGGTTTTGAAATGCATCACATAATTTCGTTTTACAGCAGATCTTCCTGCCTACGAATGTGTGGCTTATATTATTAAAATAAGTTGGCATTTCCCACCCCCGCAAGTGGTGGTAAGAAGGCAGTTGACCTAGAAGCATTCTAGGTAGGAGAAGACCCTCTGTAAGACTAGGAGATACTGTGTATATACCTGTGTATCACATGCATGCCCACCTGCACACACATGTCCACGTACACCAGACTGTAATTGTTGAGACTCTGTGAGGCGACTTTGTACATGGGGCATTTTGCCCACGTGGTGTCATCCTCGGGCAGCAACTTCCCAACGCCATTACCTCTCCAGAAACAGCATCAGGGTGAGACTTTCATAAGCCTCCATGGGAAGAGCTGACACTCTTGGTGCTCATTTATCCAAGTCCTGGCCCACATCTCCTTCAGTTTTTCCTGACATGGACCATTCAGCCTTCACCAGTTCCCAGGCACCTAATCTCCCTTGGCCCTGGCTATGGGTTCAGTGCAGGATTGAGACCTAATTCTCACACTAGAGAATTGAAGGGACATGTGAGTGGGACAGCTATATGGTCCAGCGACCCAGGAAGGGCTCCAGATGTCAGGAGCGCACTCAGGAGATTACTTCACCAGATGCTCAGGAGCACAGATGACTCAGAAAGCTGCTGTGCAATCTGGGGTCTTTGAGATGGGGCCTTGGCCTTCTGTGTTGATATGAAGTCATCATAAACAGGCACAAGATCCACAAGACCCACCAAAATGAAGGAAATGCTCTCTTCCTCCATACCCAGGCGTTGAGCATCCCACATCAGCAACTTCCCAAAGATAATCTCACCTGGAGGAAATATCTCACGTTATTTTCTTTAACAGAAGAAATACAAGTCAAAAAAAAAATATTCTTCTCAGTCCTGTTTTCTTTATAGGCCAGCTATAAACTAACCCCCATCCTCCCTCAGCATGCAGAAAAACTATTCGAATACCTTGAACTCTGGGATTGTTGGGGATCACCCAGTCAGCTGGGTAGACACCTAGGTTCTAAGTAGGGTGGACCTCTTCTAACTGCCTATTGTAGACCCATTCCCAGTAAATAAATAAATAAATCATCACCTCCTCTGCACCGTGGGCCAGAGGAGTTATGGAGGGGCCATTTCATGCTCAGTTATCAGTATAGGGATTGTGTGCTTTTTAAGTACAAGAGGTGACATCTTTGAAAATCACATAGGGCTGCTCTCTTTAGTGGGATAATTTTAGACAAATCCCTGCTAGAAAGTACTGAGGCTCTGCTCTGCCAGACCAGCTGGAAATCCTTGTGTGCTCTAAACCCACAGTGGTTCCCCCCACCCCCACCCCTGTTTTTTTTTTCTCTTCTGCCTGCAGGGATGGAGTGGAGGATGTTGACAGCCAGGGGGATGGGAGCAGCCAGCCAGACACCATCTCCATCGCCTCCAGGACCTCTCAGAATACAGTGGACAGTGACAAGGTAGGACAGTGTCCCAACCTTCCTTCCCCTAAGACTTCTTGTTGGCTTCACCACCCCTGGAGAATTAGCCCCAGAGGAATTTCTCCCACTATGGAACCCAACCTCAGGAGTCAGTTGTCTCTTTGTGCCAGCCAAAGTGGAAAGAGCAGGGCTGGAGGAGGTGTGTCACAGTGCGGAGATGTTGTCTGGGCGGATAGAAGACCAGGTGACCAGCCAGACCTCTCCTGTCATGGGAGTTTAGCAGAAGTGATGAGGGTGTGGCAAGGGTGAAGGATGAGAGGGTCTGGGTCTCCTGTCCTCCGGAGATACCCCGCCTGGGCTGCTTGGGTGGCTCTGCCTCCTGGGAAGCTGGACCTCAGGGGCTGAGGCTGGGATGGTTTCCTGAGACCTTAGTGGCTGTGGCTGGCTCATATTTATAATGATTGAATAGGCTCATCTAAAGTTAGACCAAGACCAATGATTTGGCAAATGGCCACAGAGATGCTGGTTGGTAGGGGCCTCTTCTCTGAAGGGGCTCCAGTGGAAAGGATGCCTTCCTCTGGCCAGAGTATCGGGGTTCAGTTCCTGAGGGGCAGAGGACCAAGAAGTGGTGTGGGAAGCAGCTTGGAGGGATGTAGTAGTCTTTTCGAGAAAGCCTGGTCACTTGGTCTATTATATTTTGGAGCAAGTAAGCAGAAGGTAGGAGTTCTGAAGGAGAGTACAAGAAAGGAGTAGCGAAGACCCAGTGTATTTGTTCAAGCCAGGGGAAGAATTCAGCTGTCTAAATTTGGCAGGAATGGGAAGATTTTTGTCTCCAGCTCTACTCTCATTTGCTTACCTCAGGGTCAACGAGTATGAGATGATCTTTTGCTGCATGTTAGTGATTTTATGAATGAAGGGATGGAATTCCAAAGATGATTTGGCCCTAGTCTATCAAGACCTAGTTGGTGTTGGTCTAGTCCTTCAGCCTTAGGCAACAGACTGTGTCCTTGCTTCATTTTTGTTTTCTATGTTATGGGGTTTTTTTGAAGATGATCTGAATTCATTAGGATTTTTCCTAATTTTTTTTTTTCTTACTGGGATAAAAAAAAAAAAAAAAGACTGTGCCCCAGACCTTCCAAGATCACGGTGCTAAGTCACGCTCTAGACTAGTATTCAAGAACACTCAAGGTAATTCTGTCTGACATCCTGCCTTCAAGTTTCTAAGCCATTTTTGACTATCAGAGTGGATGGAAAATTGTTTTTTTCCACTTGTAAAAACATACAAAGAAAACTATTCCTGTACTTTCCTTTCTCCTCTGATCTGTTGTTTAGAAATGTAACCTAGAATATCCTATGAATGAGTGTTTCTTTTTAAACAGTCAGTGGGTGGGAAGCACAATGCAGCATTTCCCACGTTCAGAGAGAGGCTCTTAGTTTCACGGTCCAGGGGACCCATCCCTTCCAGCTGCTACTGCATCTTCCCACAGCCCTGACTTAACACAGCCCCCGGTGCCAGAGCCGTTTGTCTTGTCTCCGGCTCCAGCCGTTCCTTGTCTTCTGGCAAGGTAAGTGAGGCCAAATTAGAACACTTCCGATGGCAGGCATGTCACAATTCATGAAGAATCCTGGTGACTTACATATTATTCCATAAATAAGGAAACTGAGGCCTAGAAAGATTGAGTAACTCACCCAGGAAAATTCTAGTAGTTCGTGGAAAAGCAGGAACTAGCACCCAGATCATTCTGCTTCACTGTCATGTTTTTTCTCTCACTCCAAAGGTCAAGGCGTTGTACTCCCAATGCTAGGATGAACTCAGCTGGTCAGTCTTTCTGCACATTCCACAAAAACATTAATCACATATTCTTGAAAAAGCACCCACCACGTGCCAAGCTCTGTGCTGGATACTGTAGAGAGATGTGGGTTATTTGTTGAATGTGAATCCTTATTTGTGTAATTCTCGTTCGATGTGTGTCTCTCTAGCCAGGCCGTTAAGCCTTGATGAGGGCAAGGTTGTCTGTCTGCTTCACTGCTGTCCCTGGCCCGCAGCACACACAGATGCTCAGGAAAGGCTTGTGGGATCAATGAACAGAGGGAACACAGTCCCTGATCTCAGGAAATTCCAGTATCAGGAGGCAGCTAAAACAGCTGGTCGGAAAGCAGCCAGATACACAAACATTGTATTTTTAAATATGCTCAAGAAGCCTCGAAGTTTCCTTACCTCCAAGCAGAAAGCAATAGTCAGCTGGAGAACCTGGCTTGTTTGGGAACACGAACCCCCAACTCCCTTCTCAGGCCCTGGGAAACATGGGTAGTGGGTCTGGGGATGATGGGAGATTCTGTGTTCTATACAGGAACCCTGAAGAATCACCTAGAAGTAGTCACACTTTCAGAATAAAACAGAGGGCCTATCTGTGACCACGTACTATAATTTAGAATGTTCTTACTCTTCTGACACAGAACAGTAATAACAGGACAGCCATGTGCCCTCCTTCACCTACACTCCCCTTCCTCAGGCAAACCAGTAAGTGGTATCTTTGAGTTCAGAGATGTATCAACAGTGTTAAATATTCCCCTAACTGTACCAGAAAACCAGGAGACTGGTCTCTGTTGCTTTCCAAGTGGTCAGGTGAACAGACTCTGAAGAAGAGCAAGATAACAAAAATGGACTGATTCAGGGAAACCGAACCACATTCAAGAGAAGGGCAAAGAGGGGCAGCTGTGGGGAGGGAATAGGGCAGAGTCCCTCCGCAGGGATCAGGGTCATCTTCACAATGGGTTTCTAGAAAAGACCCCAGTCTTCGTCTTCTAATCCAGAAGAGAACAGTGGCAGGGCTATGCTGGGTAGATGAGGAAAATGTAACCATTAAAGAACCACAGCTTCGGGGCCCTCGGGTACCTCTCCAATCACCTTGTGTGTATTTTGTGTGCTGTGGTGGGGTGGAAGGAGTTTGGGCACACTCAGGTTCAAATCCCAGCTCTGGTGGTTACCCTCTGTGTCCTGTTGTGTGAGTTACTGCGCCTTAATTTCCCTATCTGTAAGACAAGCACATTTACTTGCCACCTGTTAGACATTCAGTAAGGGTTAATTTCCCACGACTATTGGAGGGAAAACGAAAGTTTAGATGCTCTGAATAAGAGTACACAATTATTTCACAACCTGTGAGGATCTACTTCTTGAGTAGAGTTCTGCCGTCTTCCTTCAGTGGCTAACTGACAGCAGATTCTTGTCCATACTACACCTAAAGGCAGGTAGCTTCAACTTACCTGTCTATAAACAGAGCAACTCTACTCCTCTTTCCATTTGCTAGCCCTTAGGATCTAAGGCTTAGATATTTATTGTTAGCATTGGCTCATGGGTTATTTTACTAGTTAATGGATTATAATCCATTACTGTCAGGTATTCATTTTAATCCTCAAGTTGTACCATCTTGGGCTAGTGGCAACTCCTGGGCTTCAGATATTTGAAGATGGTTGTCTTGTCTTCTCTCCTAATCTTCTGTCTAGAAGTCCTCAGTTTCTCCAGCTGTTCCTTATATTAATGTATTTTCATGCCCTACCATATCCTGGCTGCCTTCCTCTGGATTTCCTTCAGTGTGGAATGATCGAAATAAAGTGGGGCCTCCAGAATGGTACCTGATCCTACAGATGTGATTAACTAATACACATTCAGCTTCTTGTTCCAGGGCTACTCTGCCTAGTTTCCTCCCTGGTACATGTGTCTAGTAGTGGTATTCAGTGTTGGCTCATAAGCTCTCCATGCCTGCTTTCACTGGCTGCCCTGGTTGCACAGCTCGTTTAATAACCTGAGTGTTGGCGTACTTTGTATCTATTAGATTTTCTCCTGTTTAGTTCCATCCCAGCATTCTAGCATATTTTGAATATAAATTATTTTTTTGTCCAGTATGTCAGCTGCATCTCCCAGCATTATCAGATAAACATACCTTCTATGGCTTCATCCAAATTCTTGCTAAAAGGACAGGATTGAGGGCAGAAGACCAATGCCCGGCCCCTTTTCTCTACAGCGGAGGATCTGGGGTTGCTTCCTTGCATTGTACATCCTCCTATGATGAGGAATCAGTCTAATATTGCTAGTTCTTCACTAAATGCTGACAAAACCAGCAAGGGTGCTTCAGGAAATAGCATTAATCACTTTCTCCCAAATTGCTTTGGTTTAACCCTCAATGGTTCTGCATAGTTAAGTTCTAACTGTACCTGTCCCATGCAAAAATCTTATTGCTGCGAAGGCAGATGGTTGTGCTTGCTTTGTTTGATTGCGCTCTGAGCCCCTTTCTCTTCTTGTCCAAAAATATGCTCCTGCCCTTCTGGGCACTGTAGAGAGTGTTTTGCCTGTATGTGTATTATGAAGCGGTGGGACTTTGTAACCATTACTTCAAAGAAATACAGAGTTACAGAATTCCAGTGAAGTGAGCCTGAGTAATGAGGTGGCAGTGAAGAAGTGTCTTGTGTAACATGATGGATGTCTGCCGAATAATTTCCAGCTAATGGTACAGAAGCGGCCACCTGCACTGTGCTGGTCCCTGTGCGTCTATTTACTGTTTAGGGTAGGCGTGCTGGGCCGCTCAATAAATGCTTATTGAATTGAATACTACAAACCCATCCTTGTAGATACTCTCCATCAAAACATCACTATGATTTTCTAGACATGTCCAGGCTGGAGACAGGGAAGTCGAAGTGAAATTGAGTTGCGAGATGCTATTCTACGTAAAAATTCTAAAGGCAGAAAATGCTGCTGGAACATCCCAGGGCTGACTGTTTTAAATGAAGAATTTCAGTAACAAGCTAATGTGATCTAAGATACAAGGTGGGCTGGTAATGGCAATGTGCCAAATGGGGACAGGGAAATGTGTGAAGAAGCCTGGAGATTTCAGGATCTAACTTAATAGTTTTTCAGCCATACAGTCAAATCAGTGGGTCATGGCCAAAATTTTGTTTCACTGATTGATAAGGAAGGGTCAGCTTAGAGACAGTGAGGGCCCAACTAAGGGGAAAGTCAAAGGATGCCTACAGATGATACCTATAACAAGTGTGGGGCAGCCTGGCTGCAGGAGCCTTCTGAGAATAGACTTCCCTAGAGCCTCATCTGGTTTATCAGAATTTGGTAATCCTGACGCCTACATCTTGAGAGCACTTAGCAAGCCACTAGGTGTAAGGGCTGTAGTCAGAGAAGGTTCGGCACTTGAAGGTGCATTGGTGAGGGCCCAGCCCCTACCACTGGTGCATTGGTGAGGGCTCAGCCCCTGCCGTGATGCAATGATTCTGCATGAAAGAGTGTCTGGAGCAGAGGAGACATGTGATGGGTCCCCGTCTGGGTTACTGCCTGGCACTCCCATGCAAGAAAATGGACAAGCTGCTTCCTAGAGTGTTAAGGACCCACAGATCACTGGGTTTGGCACTGAAGAGATAACCAGACATCTGGAAATGTGGAGACTCAGCAGTGTCAGGACTAATAAACATCCTATCAGTTCACACAAGGTAATAATATTCTTTGCTTGACAAATTGTTAAAAACCATCAAGATGGTCCACCCAAGGCTGAGTGTCCAGAATGCAGTTGTGACAGCTCGTTAGATTTAGCTGTGGCGCCAGAGCCGATGAACCACCTGCTGGAGATCCAGCCCATTAAATGCATTCTACTAAAAGCAACAGAAAATGTGATGGGGAGATCCCTCAGCACTTCTGCTACTCTCCCCTTTGTCTCAGTGGGGCTAAGGGCCCTAAAATAGTTCTTTATAGGGAGAGATTCATGTTACATCCTATCTAGTAACAAAACACTTTCTAACCCCTGAACAAATGAGAAGAGTACATAATGGTACTTCCAGTTACCAGGGCTTGGAGAGGATGTATCAGAAATCTAAACTTGACTTTATCAGCAAAGCGGTCCTGAGACTCAGTCACACCCCACCTCAACAGTGCAGTGGGTCAGAATTGCCATGTGAATCCTAGGTAGAGGCATCCTGATTCTTCTCAAGGACTCGCTGGTCACTCCAATGTGGGAAAAATGCCATCTCCACTTTCAAATTTTAAGTGCAAATTGTGGTTTCCCCCCGAGTGTTCAGAATAACCCAAGCCCAGGACTAGGTCTGAAAATAGCTTTTGTTCCTAGTTCAGTTCCTGTGGTGGGCAGAGGGGGGGACCTAGGGTGGGGGGGAGACAGGCATCGGTGGGCAAGGTCCAGCAGGGGATTTTCCTGCTTCCCCCCAGAAACACTGCTCCGTCCTCTTCTGAGCGGCGTTCAACACAGTACCAACGTGCTGGCTTTTCGGAACAAACTGATAAAGTGCGAGGAGTTGAGGTTGCAGGTTTTCCTCTAAATGAGAAGTTCCTCAAATGAGTGACTGGCTTCCAGCTATTGCCTATGACCAAAGGCTGTGAAATCCACTTTGCTGGAAAACTCAACCTGGGTTCACGGGGCAAAATCACGATGGCAGTATTTTACCTAATATTTTGATTGATACTCCATAGCTTAAAAACCTCCCTTGAGAGACCCTCTTTTTAAAGTTGCCGATCATCTGGAAAAGCAAATGCATTTCATAAGCGACAGCAGCCCACGAGTCTCGTGCTGCACACGGGCCGATTGTAGAGAGGCCCAGAAGTGCTCTGAGGATGCTGGGAGCATGGCAGCCGCAAGGCATCTCCTCAGTTCTAGAGGCGCAGGGCCCAGGGATCGGTCACAGAAATCGGGAAACTGCAAATGGTGATTCGCCGGTAGATTAGATCTGTGTGTGGTAGCTGGTAGATTTGCCGGTAGATTAGATCTGTGTGTGGTAGCTGCGGGGGTGGCCACAGGCCAGAGCTGAGTAGGGGTGAGTTTGGACCTTGGAAACAGAAGCTCGGGGAAGAAAGGAACCGTACAGGTCATCTATCCCTCTGCCTTCATGGACACGTTTAAAAGAAACAAAGTGACTTGCTCAGAGTCACAAAGCCCGTTAGTTAATGGCAGACCTGGGCCTGAACCCCAGCTTAATCTCCTGCCTGTTAAATTGGGTTAAAAACATAGTACTTTTGTAGCAACCCTGATCGTGTAACTTTTAGAACCTTGGAAGCAAAACGAAACACTACTGTTACCCCCTTCTCAGACAGCCTCTGCACCCCCCTGCCCTGGCCCGTGCCAATCTGTGATGACCCAAGGAAATTACACGGTGGCTCCAGAGCCCAGTCGAGCACCTCTGGGCTGGCATGCAGCAGAGCAGGGAAAGATAACTTCCCAAGCACGAATGCCTGTCAGACTCTTTGATACCAAGAGCTTGTGACTCATAGAGTGGCCTTGGTGGGAGAGGGATTCTGCCCTAGACAGAGTCTTCAGGCCTCTCAAAGCAACTTCTTGGTTGGGCTCTGAGAGTTTGGCAGCGAGCACTGAGTTGTGACAAGGCTGATCCCTGCCTCCAAGCTGCCTGGGAGCAGTGAGTCCTGCCGCAGCCCAGCATAAATATGAACTCTGTTTTTTAAAAAATCTCGGTGGAAGGAAAAAGCAAATTTGAGAGCAAGCCAAGATGTTAAAGTGGATTAGCTGGCGACAGTCCAAGGCAAACAAGACCCAAGTGAGTATGCCTCCCGCCGGACACATCCTGCTCGGGTGGAGGGGCATGAGTGGGGAGATGGCACAGGTTGGGGGGCCAAGGGCAGAGAGAGAAGTGGCGGCTCTCAGAGCAAGGATTTTACTGGCGTATTCTGCACGGACCTCTTGGCATACCACTTACCTTTTTTCCTCCTGTGTCAGTTAAAAGGTTCTTTTAGTGCAGAACAAAATGACTGTGAATGCCTTATTAAAGCTAATGGTAGCGGCGCCTGGGTGGCTCAGTTGTTTTAGTGTCTGCCTTCAGCTCAGGTTGTGATCTCGGGGTCCTGGGATCAAGCCCCAGGTTGGGCTCTCTGCTCAAGCGGGGAGCTTGCTTCTCCCTCTCTTTCTGCCCCTCCTCCCCCACTCGTGTGCTCTCTCTCTTGCTCTGCTCTCTCTCTCAAATAAATAAATAAAATCTTTAAGAAAATAAATAAAGCTAATGGTAGGGGAAACAGGCTATGAGAAATATTGCTCTTAGCAAGTTGAGCTCGTGGGCGACTAGAAGTGACACCAGGAGTATGGTGTCTGGTGGTGAGCCGTCCTGGCCGGTACGAAAATTAACTCTTTCAGAAAATCCAAGCAGAAATGTTGCTGGAAATGAATATTTGGAGCCACAGCAGTGAGACTAGAATGGACGGAGCAGAGGAAAGGGGCTTCGAAGTGGTGGTTGTGCTTGAAGCTGGAGCTACCTGGAGCCATGAAAACATGACATAGGTTCTCTGTGCCCACAGCCTGGGATTCTTGGGAAAGGTCTGTTGGGTAGCAAGTGGGTAACTATTACCCTGTTTCTTGATCTTGAGCTTAGATTGGAAATGCTTGCTTTGGGTTTACCCGCCTGGCAGCTTAGTGTCACGTCCTCACAGCTGATGGCTACTGCCCACCCGTCTGCCACGACCAGTGTAATGTAGTAGATAGAGAACGGGCGCGTGTGGGTCTCAGGATTTGTGGCACTGGAGTGAGGTGATGTGATCCTTATGCTAGAAAACAGGGCCTTGTCAAGAGAAGCCAGTGTGAACGTCCTCCATGGTGGCCCTCTATAAGGAGCCACAGTGAGGACGGGACTTGGGCTCCACGTGTGTCCCCCGGCCAGTAGGTAGGAGATGCCTTCTGAGGGGCAGCAGCCTGATTCTGCCCTGATAGCTCTTCCTGTTGAGAGAAAACTGCTAGAAGAAGATGCAGAAGAACTATGCACAGGAGACCTGTGAGAGGTGTCCTTTCCCTAGCTTCAGGCAGACCCTCAGCCCTACCAGTCCCTCTTTGCATTCTTACCCGCCATGGGCCACGCAGACGTGGCCCTGGCCATGCCGTGTATCAGAGCCGGGGGGGCAGGGTTCAACCTCCCCAGATGTAAGGACAGCAAGAGGAGTCTTCCCTGTTCAGAATGTTCATCTCCTGTACTTTTCTTAACGCTCTACTTGGCTCCATTTGAAATTGGTAATTGCAGGGAGATGTATACACTGACTCCAAGCTCAGGCGAGCTGTTCCTCTAATCTGCGTGGCCTCTGCTGATGTTGGCCGTGGAATGCTTAGTGAGTGCTCCCTGAACACTGCTCTCAGCCTGTACCAATGGCAAGGGCTTCTCTCCTCTCGGAACTTGATGATGTCCTCAAAGGGAAAAAAGCCTCTAGCTTTTACTATGTCTGTCTCCTGTCTCCTGCTAGCTCCTCTTTCAGCTACAGGAATGGGGTTTAAAAAGTTGCATTTACTATTTGTTGTCCCTGACTTACATATACATATGACTTACATACACATGATTTAGTGAGCACCAGAGGAGATGTAAAAGGCATTGTCTTGTCTTTTCCTCGGGATTTTGATGGATGCCACCTTTTTATCTCACAAATTCATCAGCCGTTTATTGAGCTCAGCTATCCAGCAGGCGCTGGTCTGGACACACAGGTCGTGGCAGTGACCAAAACAGAACACCTTGCTTTCCTGCTGGTGTGAGCCTAAACGTGCTCCATTGTAAGGCATTTGGAATCACTGGGACTGACTTTTGTCTCTGTGACTGATACCATTGCGGCTTTTATCTAAAAAGAAGTCAGCATTTCTTTTAAAAAGATCATTTGGGAACACTTGAAGGTAGTCCTGCAATTTTTAATTCCCTGATTCGTAACCATTTCAAATTAGAATGCCAGATTTCTCTCCCTCTCTCTCTGTCTTTCTCTCTCTCTCTCTCTCTCTCTCTCTCTCTCTCTCTCTCTCTCACACACACACACACACACACACACACACACACACTATATTTTGGCTCTGGTTGCAGTCAGCACACTCCTGATTAGAGAAGGTTTATGTTCATGGCAGGTGGACAGACATTCTAGACAAAGACAAAAGAGCAGGAAGTATTCAACATAACCCCCAAATGCTTTTAAATTTCATCTATCTCATAAAAGAGTTAGGAATATCAGAACGAAGTTGTTTTAAAAAAAAAAAAAAAAAACCTATTCTAATTTTTAAAAAAAGATGTGAAAGGTTGAGGAGTAGGGGGGAATGGTTTGTTTAAAGGAGGTGCTTCAAATTGCGGAATCTGAAATCTGTAATGCAGAGTCCAGCTCTCCTCCCCACCCCCACTGCACCCACAACCCCCCAAAACAAGAGCAGTCACAATTTTTATGCCTTCTTCCATGGGGTATTAAGAACATTTATTGCGTTCATGAAAAAATTTTTGAAAAATCCCCAAAGAGAAAGATTTCTAGGTTATGTTCTCTAACATTTAAACTCAAGACAGTATTTCTAACAGGGGAATATGAAGTCCAAACTACTAGGTTGGTTGTGTTATTTAAGGAGCAAACTAGTTGGCACAACCACTATCACATGACCAAGTAAAAAAGATCTGTGAGCAGAGAAGAATGCAATTAGAGGTAAAATAGAAAATTATTTCAAATGATTTCATTCTTTTACTCAGTGGAATTTTACTGAGTGTCCACCGATGGCAAGATACCTTGGAGATTCAGAATATGTAAGAGCAACCTCTGTCCTTGCACATCCCAAGTGTCTTATATGCGGCTGTGGACGCATTTCATGTATTTGTGAAAGGGGACAGTTGTACTTAGCACTTCCTTTATGCTAGCTGCTTTGCTAGGAACCCGAGAAATTACAAAGAGAAAGTGTCAGATGAGAGACATGCTGACCACACTGTCTGCTAGGTTTTGTAAAAGAAGCATACCCACTTTGTGCAACAAATTCAGCCTGGCAAATTGGATGGCGTCTACACCAAAAGTGAGATTTGAGCTTGGCCTTAAAGTTCATCTTCCTTTCTGTTTCCCCTCCTTTGTATCAGTTTTGATCCCAAAATAGTTACTCTGTCATGGACAATATGTAAAGGAGAAGTCCTACTGATACATCTGTATCAAAAGAATTGCTTTGTTTTGATGTAGAATTTGACTTTTTTTTTTTTTTAAATGGGCTCTTCGCTCTGATGGGAACTGTTCAGAAAAATCATTAGACTCTTTACCCAAATCTTCTTTTACTTCCTCATAATAATTTAATTAAACCTGTTTTTCCTTAAGCATATGCATTCAAGATTCTTGAAATGAACTTTCAAAGTAGTGATATATGCATGGGTTTCAAAATGTAGGTATTCTTCCTGAGAGATTCTTTAAAAACATGAAAGCTCATATTTATTTATTCTTCTTAAAAATGTTTAAACAAGTAGACAGCATACAGTAAGTACTGTTTTACACTTTCTCCGTGTAACAAATTTGGGTAATCATACAGTAGGTCATGTAGTGCTGCTTCATTCCTTTTGATGGCTACATGGCATTCCATTACCATAATTTATTTAACTCATTCTCTCTTGATGGGTGTATGGCATGTTTCCAATCTTTTGCCATTACAAACAAGGCTGTAATTAATAGCTTTGTACAGATATAGTTTCTCATACTTGTGAATCGTGAGTATATTAACAGAGTAACTTCCTGGAAGTACAACTGCCCCTTTTCAATTTTGATAGACAATGTCACATCACCCTGTGTGGGTGTTGTCCCAGTCTATACTCCCTCCAGTTGTGTGTAAGAGTGCCAGTTTCCCCACAGTCTTGCAACGTAGGGTAGCATCGATATTTTTATCTTTTCCAATCTGATATCAGATACTCTAAAAATTAGCCTTATCCATTATTGCTCTGGTATGTTTTGTTTAACTGATAATATTGCCACTATATTATTTTCTTTTATTTTTATTGAAATGTACTTATTTTTATTGAAATGTACTTAAATACTTTAAATAGTATTTAATCTATACTATTACCCAAATGTGACTTGTGGGCTTGTCTGATTAATGTTAATTATACTTTTGTTTCTATGGATAGAGTACATTCCTAATTATAAACATCTGATATACGTTAAACTTTTTAGATTTTTTTAAAAAGTGAAATATGTATGCTGAAAATGCATACAAACTCCTAAACAATTGAATGGACAATTATAAAGTGAATATACAGGAAATAACCGCGCAGGTCACGGCTTTCCAGAAGCCCCCTGTGTGCCCCTCCGTGATCACAACCCTGTTCTTCTCCCCTAGAGGTAATCATTCTCATAGCATTTGTAATAATACTGACCTTACTTTCCTTTATATTTTTACCCCTTTTGAATGTGTCTCCAAGCAATGTAGTTTCAATGTGGCTGTTCTTCAACTTTATATGACTAGAATTATACTGTGTGTGTGTGTGTGTCCTGCTCAACCCTTATTTTTATGGAATTCATCCATGCTGATGTGTATAGGTCATTAATTTTCATTGTTGTATAGTATTCCATTGCATGACTATACCAGAGTTTATCCATTCTCTACATGGGATGTTTGGGGCTATGGGAGCAATACTGCTGTAAATATTTTTGTATACGTATCCTTGTGTGCATGTGCTTGAGTTTCTCTAGGGTGTAAAGCAAGGAGTGGAATTTCTAGAGGAACAAAAAAAGAATTGCCAAGTAATAGGGTATATCTGTATCTATATCTTCAACTTTACTAGTTGGTGTAAACTATTTTTTGATATGCTGGTACCAAATTTCCACTCCTACCAGTATATCTGAGATTTTCTGTTGCTCTCCATCCTCGCCTATACTCGATACTGTCAGACTTCAAAATTTTTGCAGGTCTAGTGGGGATGTGGTAGTATCTGCTAATGGTTTTAATTTGCATTTTCCAAATCACGAATGAGGTTGAACATTTTGTCATGTCCTTATTGGGCCTTTGGACTTTCTTTTATGATGCCCCATTCAAGCCTTTTGCCCATGTATCTACTGAGTTAGCTAGGGGTTTCTTGTATGCATTTTTAAGAGTTCTTCATATTCTAGATACTAATATTCTAGACATTAGTCCTTTATTGGCTATACGTTTTGTAAATATCTGTTCTCACTTTGGGGCTCGTCTTTTTACTCTCTTTATTCTGTCTTGATAAACATAAATTTGACATTTTGAAATCAATATATTTGTAAGTTAGAGGTTCATATGATGTCATGTATGAGACATTTCCTACATTTAGTATTTTAAAATATAATTCACCATTTATATCTCCTCAGAATAGTATAGCAACATGGAAACTTCATATATAATGCAGGTTTCTGGCAATCCCTAAACTTTCCTCCTCTGTTGTAATGAAAGAATAAGAACTACTTGACTTTTTGAAATGTATTTGTCTATTGTCATACATTATATAACAGGTTATACAGCTAAAGCAATGCAATGTGTTAGGAAAAAGGTGATAAATATATTGGATTTGGAACTCAGCTGTCCAACAAATAAATCCGAGACATAGGGAGGAAGTCTTCACATAGCAAAACTAAACATCTATGCTCACAGGAAAGCCTCTTGAATCCTGATTTTATATGTAATTCTTACCTTCATGGCCATCTAGTTACTTAGCCCATAAGAAAATTAGAAGGGGAGACAGTTACTTCTGTCTAGACCCACTAATAGCCACAAAGGCTGAGCTACTGTCAGCAAGAGAGGAAGCAGAAAAGCCCTGAGAGCAAAAACTGATGGATGAATTAAAACTCTTAACAGTTTGGTTCTATTTAGTGAGGGTACCAAGAGAGCATCATGACTGGGCCTGTCTGAGGACTCCCTTGCATCCTGCACTACACCATAATTATTACTCATGTTGGTATTTGTAACTGTTAACAGAAGGGGAAATCATGTTCAATGTATTCTGCTTAAGAAGTCAGAGATTAAAAGGTACTTATAAAAATGGTTAAACTAGGGGCGCCTGGGTGGCTCAGTCGTTAAGCGTCTGCCTTCGGCTCAGGTCATGATCCCAGGGTCCTGGGATCGAGCCCCGCATCGGGCTCCCTGCTCGGCAGGAAACCTGCTTCTCCCTCTCCCACTCCCCCTGCTTGTGTTCCCTCTCTCGCTATGTATCTATCTGTCAAATAAATAAATAAAATCTTTAAAAAAAAAAAATGGTTAAACTGGGGAGATAAAGTGTTGGTGTTTACCTTTAGTTATCCAGAAAACTTGATGATCCTGACATGCACATTTCCCAAGGGGTTCTCAAGAACTGAGGTTATGTTGACTGGGGTTTACCTTACTGGAATGATCTGTAAAGATGAAATTCAACTTTTCTCTGTCCTAGTGATTGACTCCAAAAAGACCGATGACTACCTTGGCATTTACTGAGCATCTACAATCCACTCTAGTGCAAGCCATTGTCCTCTCACACATGGCTTATGAACCAAGCCTCCTAACTGGTCCCCGGATATTCACTTTTACCTCCCTCCACTCTCTTCTCCATTCTGCAGCCAGCGTGATCTTTTTAAAATGCAAGCTGTCCACATCACTTTGCGGCTTCCAGTCCTTCACTAGCGTCCCTTGTTTTTAGGATAAAGATCAAAATCTTCAACATGACTGATGCGACGGCATGATCTGGGCCTCAGCCCACTTCTCTGGCCTCATGGGGGCCATTTTTCTTCCTGTGTCCTGCCTTGCAGGCTGCCTGGCCTTCCTTGAATGTGCCAGGGTTCTTCCCAGCCCAGGGCCTGTGTTTTCTCTGCCTGGAAGCTTCTCTCTCTTCCCATGCCTAAGTCCACCCCTTTGACCCTCTCTTCTTTCCGATTTTAGTCTGTCCTGACCCACTGCCGAAGTCCCTTCCCCAAGTCACATCTCTCACGACACTGTGTACTGTTATTTCTCCGTTCCTGTCACCATGACCATAAGCATTTGTGTGGTTATATGATTGCCTCCCCCGCCAGACTGAGGACAGCAGGATGTCTGTTTTATGTCCCCACTGCATCACCGAATCTAGCAAAGTACTGACTCATAGAAGGTGCTCAGTAAATATTTGTGAAAGGAATAACTGCAGAACAAATAAACACATGGTAACATGTTTGGCAGTGTGGGTAAGAGAGAGATCTAGAAACTGGGACCAAATGTAATTAAGAAAATCAAAATCCTAGTTTGGGAGGATCAGAGAAGTTTCAGCATTAGACTCTACAAAGTGGGTAGAATTTATCCAGGCAGCATTGGGGAGGGAGGGCAGAGGAAGGTCATTCTACACGGATGAAACGGTAAGAGTCAGTAAGGGAGAAAGGGAAAAATAGGTTGAGTTTGGGTTGTGCAGAGTAGATGTGCCTGGTTGAAATTCTGGGTTTGTGAGGTGAGCTATGAAAAATAAGACCAGAAGATTTGCTTGGGTCAGATTACGGCAGATCCTGCACACCATTCAAAGGAATTTAGACTTTATTGATTAACATCCAAGAAACACTGAGGGTTTGGGTTTTTTTTTTAATTTTTTGCATGATAGTCACTTTTATCTTCACCTAGATGTACCACGGTCATCTTACTCTCTCATCTTTTCTCAAGACTCAGAAAGAATCTAATGTTAACCCATCCACAACCCTCTGAATCTCATCCTTTGTCCCCACTTGGGTATATCACTCCAACACCTCTTTTCCTGCATGTTGTCAACTAGCTCCCGTCCATCTGCCATCCAATACATGTTGTTAGCTCATGCTCCGGTGAGGGCTGCACGTGAACTTCTACTCCTGATTCTTCTTTCTCTACATCCTCCCCACCTCCAACCATAGTTTTTGTTGCTTCAGTTCTGATGTCCATGACAAAGATGCCAAGATTAAAGCTCTGAAGTGACTTGACTCCTCATGGCAGTTTTCATATGAGTTTATTCACTCACCCCCCATGTGCCAGGCTCTGTGCCAGGATGGAGAGGTAGCAGTGAAACAAAACAGGCCAGTCCCCACCTGTATGAAGGCTAAGTTCTACTGAGGAACCAGAAAACCAACAAGCAAATTCAAGACCAAGTGGCCACATAGTGAGCAGGGTTGGTGCTGGGCGCAGTTGTTACAGCTGCTTGCCTCAGTGTTTCCAGTTGGATGTCTGACTTTTCCTCAGTCTCAGCCTCAAAAAGAGATTTCCTTCTTCTCTCAAACTAGTAACCCGGTTGACTTCCCTACTTGGAGCAGAATTCTCTCATAGCCAGTCTGTTGCCAAGTCCTGAGAATGAGTCCCTCAAAATCTCTGTCACACCACCCTGTCAGTTCTTGGTTACCCTGCACACCAAAGTAATTCAAATACCCTTTGCTGAAATTCTTTCCGTAACCTCTTAAATGGCCTCCCTGCTTTCTAGGATCTTGCTCCTGCATCTTACCTTCTCTCCTAAAACACCAGATTCATCCTCCTAAGGCTTTTCTTAGGATGTCTCACTTGTCAGTTAAAAGCTGTCAGTAGCACATTCACTAGGGATAAAGTACAGGCCCAACTCCAAAATGTTTATATAGTTTTCCCTCTGACACCTGATCCTTTAGAGACCTTTATCTGTTCTACATACTATAATGCACCTACTTTCAATTGAATCAGATGAAACTGCCATTTTTGTGTGTCTAAAAAATGGGTGAATATTGGCAGTTTATATGTTTCAACCTAATTTCACTTATCAAATAAATGGTTGCCTGCGTATCTTTCTCCCATGTTACATTGTGAGTTCCTTGACGATCGTATCTTGATCTTCATGATGCTCATAGCTCTCCTGTCTACTACAGCATCTAGCACGTAGTAAATAATGGTAACTGAATGCCCCCAGTCACAGCATGCTTCGCTCCTGCTTATGCCCATCTCCTGTGATGCTTACTGACTTGTAGAATCACATCTGGCCCGCCCTTCACTGCCAGCCGGACTCATGCCTCCTTCATGCAAATGCTCACTACTTCTCCCACCACACCTCTCAGCCACTAGTTGTGCCCCCTCCTCTGCCTGCACACATACAAGCAAGTCAAATATCATTCTTTAACATTCAGGGCATACGTTGTGTGTTTTACTCGGCATCTGCCACATTGTGGAGCATAACAGCACACTCTCAACAACGAGTTGAGAAATCTCTGTTTCTGGCCCTTCTCCCTCACGCTGGGACCCAGCCCCCCGTCTCCATTGTCTGTGGCATTACTGCGCTCAGATGGCTCGCCTTGCGCTCCTCAGCAGACCTGAAACTGGACTCCTCACCTACCATCTCCCAGATATCTTTTCTTAACCCCCATCCACTGCTTTACCTCTCAGCCACCTTGGCTCTCCATTCCTGAGCCTTTTCCTGAAATCGTGTTGCAGTGGATCATCATCACAGTGATTGCATATTCTTCATCCTGGCTCTGGATTTTCATGGAACGTGTAAAGTCCCTTCCTGGGAGCTTCAAGAGGAGAAGCATGGCTCCCAAATCACAGTAGCGTTCTCTAGGACCTATAGGCTCCTGGTACACAGGCCCCTTCCCCCTGGTCCTGCCCCTCTTCTGGCTCCCTTGCTGTCTGCAAACCTTTCCTCTAATGTTTTCTGGTAGATTATCTGTGTGATTATCTTCATTAAATATGATGATCTTTTACATAAGAATTGCCTTTGTCTACCAGCCTATCACAGACATCACCGTGACAGATATGTTTCTGACCTCAGGAAGAGTGTTGTTGAAACAAGCTTTCTTTGTTATTAGAATGATTTCTGGAGTCCCTTCCCTCAGCACCTTGTGAGATAGCATCTTCTTCCAGTTCGCTGGTGTTTCCTGTGGGTTAGCTTTTATCTCAGCAGCTGAGTCCCAGGATCCGTGAAGACAAGGCTCACATATGATAGCTTGTTATCTGCAGTGCATTGACATACAGTTAGACATTCACAGACATGCTCAGAAAAGACTTGTTCAAATAATATGTTTTATGTGTATAACTTCCGTTTTTGTATATTTATGGGTTGTGTGTCTCTGAATGTGTCTCCCATACACTCTCTGAGAAATATTCATCTACGTGGTTTGGGAGGCAGGGATCTCTTGGACATATCCCCTGGCCATCAGGCCATCAGGCCCATGACATTAAAGCTATTATTAAGTCATGGGCTCCAAAAGCTCCTGGCTGTGGCTGGCCAGGTGAAGGGCCTACCTACAGTGTACAGTTCCTTTTCTTCCCACCTGCTTGGGAGGCTTCCTTTTCCTTCTAAATAGGAAAGACTAATTTTTCTGTTTTAAACATAAAAAAGCAATGTGTATGTGTATATATGTTTGGGTATTTGTGCTTATGTATGCATATGTACATATATATATGTGTATACATATATGTGTGCATATATGTATATATATATGAAGGAAATACACCAAAATGTAAATAGTGGTTATTTCTGGATGGTGGCTTTTTCCAAATTCTCTATGACAAGAAAATCACTTTTATTAACAAAGAAAACCCTAATTGATGTCATTTTTAAAAGACAGGAAGGAACACAATTATTAGATGGTTGCTGAGGTCCACCCTCAGCATGAATCAAGGACAAGGGGACAAGCAGGTACCTCGTAGGAAACAGGGGGATTGACTTCTCAGTATGTCAAGAGGAGGGAAAGTGACCAGAGAGTGAATTTGGACTGATGTGTAGGATGGGCCAAGGTTGTGAGCTGAGGAACTGAAAACTGTGTTTGGTTGTATAGGTCAGGAGCCTTGGACAGTGAAAGGAAAGAGAAGGAAAATTCAGGGTGTGGCCGGTTGGGGGTGACAAGGAGATGAGGAGTTCCATCAGGGTTTTCCCCCAAATGTAGCTATTTAGCGAAAGTATGGAAAGGGTGAGGAAAAGCTGAAAATAAGTTCATGAAGAGATTCCATGGAGAGATATGCAGAGGGAGAGACAGAAAGCAGACATATTTCAAGTTCGGTTTTAAGCCCCTGTGATTCCAAAGGGGAGGTTTCCAGAGTGACTCAGCATGGGGATGCTGGGACCCAGGTGAGGAGGACACAGAGAGCCTCCGTGAGGAAATGGGTTACCCTGCATGGGCAGCAGGTTTCGAATAGGAGGTTCATCATCAGGTCAACACCCAGCTCTCCCCCGGCCCCTCACCTCCCTCTCTCCCTTCAGTTCCCACAGTCTGAGGGCAGAGGGAATGTTTTCTGATAAGAATTCTTGGTAAAGAGGCAATTTTTAACCTTTCTGAATTTGAAACAAAACAAAAAAATTACATGAAACCAATATTTTCAAGGTTGTTTCTCCCACACTGCCTAGTTCTGTGGTTCTCTCAGAGGATTCCCTGAGCAGAGGGAGAAACAGAAAGAGGAAAAACAGGGAGATGGACTCTTTCCTGCTGTAGCTGATTGCTTTTCGCTGGGGTGGTCCTCCAGAGGTGGGGGGTGCCTGGCCTGTCACTTGGGAGGGAGCGCACTCCGCACCACCTGCCAGGCCTTCCTGCTCATCACTAAGCTGCTAGGCTGCCTGGTCTTCCTCAGTAAGCTCCTGACAGCATTCTGGATGAGGAAGCCTGGGGTCAGCATGAGCAACAAGCAGACATCTAAAAGCCAAAAGGAGATCCTTCAGGCAGAGTAGAAAGCAAGAAAGAACACATAAGAAGGTCACCAGATCAGTCCTTAAAAAAGAACTAAACTAAAGATACACTTCACGGTGCTTATGTCTTTCCTGTGTTCACAATTCAGTATTTTTACTACTCTGTATCTCCATGTTTAATTCTGATGGCTACATCAGGGAAAATTTCCAGTCCAGGCTCTAGTCTGACATTTGGGGTGGAGAAAAGCTCTTTTAAACCAGTTATTATAGTATTTGCAGAGTTCCCTGTGTATCATGGAAACAAACAGAGCACTTAAAGTCCCCATCAAGGGTAATACCCCACGCCTCCTACCGCCCCATCTAATAGGAAAGGCCTAGTCCTTCTCTTAGAAAGCCCTGCTATAATTGGGCAGACCAAGGAAAGCACAAAGGCTGCCTGCAAGGAAGCCATCCAGAGCATGAACAGCTGACAGTAACAACCACCTCTCTTGCTGAACTCCTTATAGGAGCCTGGCAGCTTATGTATATACTCTTTCATTCTGTCCTCATAACAGTTCTTCAAGGTAAGTACCATTATCCTCATTTTGCAGATGAGGAAAATGGCACTCAGAGAGGTTCAATAACTTGCCCAAGGTCACACAACCAGAAAGCGGCAGAACCATGATGTGAACCCAGGGCTCTCTGATGTCCACTATGCACACTGCCTTCCCCTGGACAAGCTCACTAAAGAAAACAATTGGATAATTCAGGCCAAAACACACAAAGTAACATTATGGCCCAAATGGTCTAAGTCCTATCATTACTGCCCCCCATCATTTGAATGAAACACACCTGAATTAAAATACCAAGAGCATTCCATGCTCCATGGATCCCATGGGTCAGTCGCTCACTGACTTGTGTGCCTAGCAGAGCAAGGCACGAATCAGGAGTGTAGAGGAAGCTGTTTATTATGTCTTAACCACGGGAGTGGTAATTTGGGCACACTCCTGCCTCACTGGTTTCCCGCTCCATCAAAAACATCCAGAACATATAGTCAACTGAAGATGCATTTAAAAATATAATGGAAAATAATTGCCTCAAATTCTTTATGGATCGAGAAAGGGTACACATCTATAACATATAAATATGTTCCCCATTTGTGGCTATTTTTATACCACTGGATGTCCAATACTGTCTCTTGTGCACCCAGGGTCTGCAGAACATGTCTCTATTGCTCAGAAAGCTTACATTCTGGGTGTCTAGTATTAGAATGGAGCCTACATTATATTATATAAAGTATTGATATAAAGGGATCTGTACCTGAATAGTGGGAGGTGGAGGAAATCTCAGCACAGGCCCCTCCCCACCTAAAATAAAAGAATACAGGGGAGGTCTGGTTAATAAAAGCCACCGTCCTACGAAGTGGATCTCACTGATTCTCGCCCCTCATGGAAAATGCCCAAGAGAAGTACTTTTGGACAGTGTGTGCTGACAGATGTGAAAATGCAGTTGAAATACTGCAAAACTCAGGTTTTCCAGCGATGGAGTGATTGGGACATAGAGAAGGTCTCTGTGCTAAGGATTCCAAACCAGGCAACCCACAGAGTTATGAGGGAAGTATTTCTAAAAGCCAACTTCAAGCCCTACCCTGGCCTACTGAATCAAAATGCCAAAGGTATATGGTGACTAGACATGGAACATATATGAATTCCACACTGGGAGTTATTTTCTAAATAACAGAAATCATTCACATCTCAAAAAAAAAAAATGTGATGGCCTTCTCTCTCTCTCTCTCTCTCTCTCTCTCTCACACACACACACACACACACTTCCACTTCCACTTCCACTTAAACTTTTCCCACTAATCCTTTCTTTAGGCCAGATTTTTAGAAAATCATCTCAATGAGATTATGAATGGCTGTCATTTTTAAAGTTAAGAGCTATGCATTGGCATTCACTACTCTTTCATGTTACCAACTGGACTATATAAAATAATGGCTTCCTATATTAATGTGTCTATATTTTCTCAGGGTTTTAGAGAAGAGCATTCAGTTTGCCTACGTGTCTCACATATCAAACCATCAGACAGATTTGCAGGTGCACAGAGACCATCACAACTTAGGTTTAAAAGGGGATAAACATTTTTCTGCACAACCTAATGAGTATGTAGAACGAAGTGACCCAAACCACTTCTACTTAGGTCCTTGAGGATAAGATGGATCCTCAAAATATATGAGATGCTTTCCCAGACCTTTGAAATCCACAAACATACAAATGTACAAATATCACTTAGGAGGTAGATTCTGCTTTACAAGAGGCAACATAGCACAGTGGTTAAGGATAGCCTCAGAATCAAACCAACCACAGTGCAGATCTCACTTCCTTCACTTGCCAGTTGTTTGATCCTGGGCAGGGCCTCTCAGGGCTCCAGTCTGCAAAATGGAGGTAATGGTATTACCCACCCCATAACGTTGTAGTGCAAATTACGAGAAATGATGCATGCCGGACACTCAACCTTTGGCTTGGCGCATGCTAAAGACTCAACAAATATTAGTTGTTAATAATAGTGATAATAAAAATGATGAAGAACATTAGCTATTTTAATAAATGACAATAAAATATTTTTTAAAACTGTCTCCCCCTTCAGAATTTTAAGAACCGTGTAAAGAACAAAATGTCAAATTCAGCATTTATAAAACTGTTAAATTCTACCACTGCAGTAAATTCTACAAATCTTATAGCACATCTATAAACTAAACTGGTAATGACGGTGAATTATGGTGTGAGCTAAGCAGGACAGTGGACACCACCCCTCCACCACCCCCCTCACCCCACCTCCCCATTAATGTAATGCGATATAAAATTCCTAAGGCCCTTTTGCCCTGGCCAAGGTGAGCTCAGTGGTCAGCAGGACCTTCCATGAGTTACTTCACAGATGTATGTGTATAGCTCCTGGCTTTCTTCAGAATCTCCTCTCCCTTCTGAATTCTAAGTATCCCCAATCTTCCTCACAGCTCAGGGTAACTACCATTTTAACTTGATGCTGAAGTGTTTTCTCTCCCTTAATGAACAGTTTTTGCCTGGCTGGAGTTCTTACTAAGGGAGTTTGTAAGACTGCTGAATCACAGACCTGTACCATTTTTCTCATTTCTGTGTGGCAGATATGATGAGCTGAGCCACAGTCAGATATGAGATCATACTCTTTAACTTATCTTGAATTTTTCTCTTGGTTGAGCCATTGCTCTTTAGAATACTTCAGGCCTCCAATAGCACTAGAAGTTGACTTTCTTTGAGGGGCCATTGTTAAGGACACATTCCATTGTTCCGGTGGCCAAGTAGAGTCAGCGTGGCCACACTGGAATATGGAAGCCGGGTCTCTGGCAGGCTCCCTCACTCACTCACTAATCCACTCCCTCCGCCAGCCCTGCGGCCTCACAAACCAACCACATGCCTCGGAAAAATTGCAGATTACCACATGTCATAGGCCCTGGAAACACTTGAAATCAGGAATTTTAAGTCACTCACTGCCAAAGATCTGCTACATAAATGGGTAAACTTTTCTCAGTTTCTTTCCCCCAAATGAATGTCATAGTGAGACTTGCTGGCAGGCACAGGGATCCTAAAAGAGTTGAAACAAACAAAACAAAAAGGATATGAAATAAACACTGAGGATCACTCATAGGACCTCATATTGAATGCAGCCCTCTTTATATTCTTCCTGGCTCTCCTCCTGCTTTTATGTGTGGGGGAAACCACCGCAGGACCGCTCAACCAGGAGCTATTGCAGAGAAAAGTATATGCATTGGAACCCTGAAAAAGTCAGTGAAAGTGGCCAGTCAGCGATCCTCATCTGGATCCTGGACTTGGTTGGCTTCTTCTGAACCTTCAGACCAAGGAATGTCCCACACAGCACTCTGCTCACTCCATTTCCTCTTCTCAGAAAATGATTGTGTATTTGCCAGGTTGCACTCTGTGCCTTGGGTTGCTAGAAATACAGTAGGTTGCACTGATGATTTAACTCTGTTTTCTATAAAGGGCTACGGGATCTCATGCAGATTTTTGCAAAGTCATATGCAAATCACAGAGCCCCGGCCCTTTTCTTAACAGGATGGCAACCTTGCTCCTCGGTGGCACCTGGGACCTGGAGATCCTTTCTCCACTTACGTTTAGCGCGCAGCCTGGGACTTGTCCCTGCAGCTCACCGGGTTAGCCGTGCCGCCGTTGGGACCTCCCACCTGGACTCCCATCACCCACCTCTCTTGAGACTGCTCTGGCAGGGCTGGTGTGGGGTACAGCCTTTGCTCAGAGAGCAACATGTTCCAAGCAAAATCTGCCCACCTGGGCCATGGGCTTGCCCCTCGGGCTCCCTGCTTCTCTACTGGGTGCGATTCGAGGTTGCTGAGCTTCCCTCCAAAGTTGAAAATGGTGGGACAGTAGGGACCTGTGAGAGGCCCCATGACCCAAGCTACTTCCCGTGGCTCCCAATCCAAACACCAGGCACCCCAGGCCCTCACTGCCCTTGGGGTCTGCAGTGTGAGTGGGCACGTTCGTCAGAGGGACATACTTATCTCTGGAGTTTTTCTCCAGATTGAATATCTCTGTTGTCAGTGGCCCCCAATCTAGAAAACCCATCACTCTAATCTAGCCTACCTCCCCCACATCCTGAGAAAGAGGGAGGAGGAACAAGGGATAGTTTCTGGTAGAGAAGAGGATGGTTAACTCTAGCTGTTCCCAAACATTGGCCCAACCACATCCCCAACAAATGTTCTATCTGCGTCAGCCTGCCCAGGTTTTGTCAGAATTTTCCGGCTCCTCTAACCTCACTCACCCCTGAGGTCTCTGGTTCAAAGACCACCCTCCTAGCCTTCGTGTGCTTCGAGATTACCCTGCTGGTGGTGGGTGGGAAGTGGGAAAAGAAATAAAGGAAACAAACTGGCTCCATGTTGGTTAACTGTTGAGACTAGAAGGTCGGGGACGTGGCCATTCATTATACCATTCTCTCCACTTTTGTATGTGTTTGCAATTTTTCATAATAAAAAGTTAAAAGTTTAAAAAGTCCTCCAGCTTCCAAGACACTCAAGAGAGCCCCAACCCCTAACAGAGTTTCTGGAAACCCCACACCAAGTCAAGAGGCAAAGATGATTCCATTACATATATATATATATGTATATATATACACTCATTTTCTAATTTTTTAAGGCCCACTGCTTTATTTTCAGTAGACTAAACCTTATTTCTAAAAGGTCCCGACGTTGGGCTCACTTCCCCCAGCTGGGTTATGGGGGAGGACTGGGTAAAGGGGTCCTTAAGATCCTGAAAGTTTACACTTCCATGTACCTCACAGTCTTGTGAGGATGGGACTTGTTCAGTGTTCTGAACTTTGTGGAGGAAACACGCTCTCAATTCACAGTGTCATTCCCTGGAATTGCACCTGGCTCAGGAAAGGACTGTCTTTGTACTTGAATTTAAATCCAATGGAGAACCTTAACATGGGCATTTGCATGACTGAGAATTGCTGCTGTCTTTTTTCCGTATGTCACTTTCTTGAATGTGTTCTAATAAAATGATTCTAAAGCAGGCTGTGATATACAGTGATTTATAAATACTTTCTGTTGAGCACTGAGGCCCTTAATTTCCTACCAAGAATCCACCCCATTCCACTTTTCTGGAAAGATCTGTCTAGCTGGGGACAGACGCAGGAGCGTACGTATGGCATGCCGTGATGGCAGCACGTCTGCAATTGCGGTCATTAATAAGAATCATGTCAACCACAGGAATTTTGTGTTCTGGTTGCCTAGCAGCAGAATTTGTTTTCCAGAATAAAGATGGCCATATGTAGTGGCGGAGTGCAGGGGTGAAGGGGGGGCGGCGAGTGGAGGAGGCAGGGCAGGAGCAGGAGTATAATTCACTCTACCAGGGAGGGAACAAGGTGGAAGGAGAGACAAAGGCAGCTGAAAAGAGAGACAAGCTAGGTTCAGTCGTGTTCTGTTCAGTGATAACTCTCAGCACATTCAAAAGATAATGAGTTGTTAAATTTTATTTACAAAATTGCACCTTTTGCTCTCATGACGTAGAAAGTTAGAAATCTCAAAATCTCATTAAGCAAACTGGAAGGAAAAGAGGAAAATACAGATCTCCAAAGGTAGATACTTTGAGAAACACTTTTTATCTCAATCTTTACCCCCCTCAGCCAGACAGGCCAGGGCACTGCCATGAGCTGGTAACCAACTGAGGCTGGTTCTCTATTGAAGGAAGCATTGTTAGAAACCTCCTAACGGGCCAGGAGGGCAGAACCAGACAAGGAGGCTTCTGTTTGCTGAGCACCTTTCTCATACAGGTGATGGGAAGGCTCCTGATATACATCATCCCCTCTAATCTTCACAGCCATCCTGAGAGGCAGGCAGTTCTGTTTTCATTTTTCAGATAAAGAGGCTAAAGCTATGGGAAGTAAATAACTTGTACAAAGTCATAAAGCTGAAAGATAGCAGATCTGTGATTCAAATTTAGGTCTGTGATCTCCAGGTCCATGCTTTTGCAAACCACAGGGCTGATGCTCCAGTGCCCAGCTTGGGCTCTCTCCTCTGCACTGCTGTGGTCTTCATCTTAATGAACTGGGCACCTTCTGTATGCCCTGGGAGTGGGGGGGTGGGCACAGCCAGTGTCCTGCTCTTCCTTGTGTGATTGGAGGTCTCTTCCCAGTCCAGGTCTTTGTAGCCCACATCCATGTCCCTGTGACATACTTGTGCAGAGCACAGGCTGATGAGGCTGAGATCACCATCTGGCTTTCATAGGGATTGGCTCACTTAGCAAATACCTGGTGCCTACAAGTGCTGGGCATATGAACTAGGTGGGCAAATATAGACTCACCCTGTTCTCATGGAGTTTGCCAGTAGAGGATACCTACATTAATCAAGTAACACATGAATAGATTTATAATAACAACTGCTGAAAGGGGCCTTGAAGATCACTGAGATCAACAAATGAAATGAGACCCAGAAATGCTAAGCAGTTTGCCCAAGACCACACAGCAAGTTAGGGGCAGAGGACTAGAACTCCTGGTTTTCATTCTTAGACTGCTATTTTCCCTGCCATGTCACCCTCTAGTCTGTCACACACCCATAGACTGCCCCTAGCCCCAAACAGCCAGATAAACATGTTGATCAATCAGTACACTTGCCCCATGCCCAGGAAAAACCAGATAGCACATTTTGTAATGATAAACAGTATCGTGAACCAAATCCCCAAGGATGACATATACCCAAGCCTTGTTCGTAGACTTTTTTTCAGAGCCCAAAGCAGGAACAGAGAGGCAAGGCTCACATGCCATAGCAACTGCCTAATAAGGATGTTTGCAGGTGTTTCAGTGTTTTGGTCTGACCCCGATATTTTCACATCTCCCAGGTTCAGCAGCTATTCATTCACCCATTAATTCAACAAATATTTACTGAGTGCCCTCTAGTACTGCTAGGCATAGTTCTCAGAGCTGGGGACACAACACTGAACAAAATGGACTGTCCTTATAGAGCCTATATTCTAGCCCAGGGAGACAGTCAATAAACAAAATAGAAAGCAAGTAATACAGCATATTAGAAGGTGATAAGTGCTACAAAGAAAAGTAAATCAGGAAAGGGGGTAGGGAGTCTCCAAGGTGGGGATGAATTGTTAGGGTGGTGGGGAAAGGGACCTACCTGAAAAAATGATGTTCCAGATCATCATTTTACGCACATACACACACACTCACATACACATACACACACACTCACACACACACACACAGCTATGCAGTGTGATGTGAAGAGTCCCGTAAGCCTTCCCCTGCCTCCCTCAGAAAAGTAAAAGTTTGTCATTGGCATGTCCCAGAGCACAATTCCTAGCTTGCTTTTTTTCTCCTTTGGCCAAACTAGGGGTTCTTAAATCTGAGTGTTTATCAGACTCATCTAGAGGACTTTTTAAAACAGATTGCTGGGCCCCACTCCCAGAGTTTGTGACTCAGTACATGGGAGTAGATCCAAGAATTTGCATTTCTAACAAACTCCCAAGAAGTGCTGATGCTACGCACCCAGGGACCACACTTTGAGAGCCACCAGGTTAATCTATTATAGCTGCAAGGTCCCTGTTAAAATGAAACTATTACCCAAAAAAGGATGCGTCCATTCACTAGGGTGCATGGATGTTATCAAAGTAGCTATCCTTGAAGAGCAGGGCCCTCAAGAAAGGGGACTACTTTTAATTGGGGAAAGTTTCAGAAACCACAGCCCAAGACCCTAAGCGTTGAGGAGTTAGGGCAAGGGACAGTTCCTTAAAAAGTGGCAACAACAATATTTCATTGCCTATCAGTGCTTTGCATTTTCTTAGCATTTAATACATTTACAAGTCCTTTAGCCCACTGTTCTCTTCTGGCACAGTTAGCTTGTTAGGTCATTATTACATTTATGGATAAGAAAATTGAGACACAAAGAGATTATATGGCCTCCCTTGGGCATCAAGGAACCCCAGTGGCCTTATGCCTCATCCAGTGTTCTTTCTCCTTTAACACTCTTCATAACGCTAGCTACGGCTTTCTCCTGGGGCCTCCACCTCTGGGTCATTGAAATCCAGGACATAGAGTCACTCTTTGCCTTTTGCTCTGTTTAAAATCCCACTTGCTGCAAGTAGATTATCCACATGGGCGATTAACTGTGGCAAATACTAAACCCTGCGAGAGTTTCCTCTGCCATAAACACATCTCTTCTCTTCTACTACCAGATATTATACAGAGAAAATGCTAACTCATTTAATATTAGCCTAAGCTAGAACTAATCATTATGAAAGCAAACCTGCTGGGGGAAAAGCACACATCATACTTCCAAAGGCAAATAGAAATGGCATTTTGATTATATGTACCATTGCTTCCATTCCATTAGCAGAGATAATTGAAAGTTTTCTGTATCACTAAAGCACACAGCAGAATGAGAGTGGGTTTTGTTAAATCTGATGGCTGGTGAATCACATTCTTAGGTATTTAAATATAAAAAAAATCATGGGCATGGGGCATGAAAGATAAAAATTCTCCCTTCCAGTACATGTTCTTCTGGTTATTTTCTCCAGTCCTGCACTGATTCCTCACAGTGAGAGAGTGAGCTGTCCTACTGAATCTCACAGACAGTGCTCCATGGGTTACAAGGAGGTGTCTCTCTTCAGCTTCCATACTGTTTCTGACCATGCAGGAGCCCAAGGTTTAAAAAATTTTATTTCTAAAACTGCCCTCATCTGTCTCTCAACCCATTGATATTCTGACATCTTCCTTCAGTTACTGCCATTGGGATTGGGACCACTCATTTATTCTATAAGCATTTATTAAGCACTTACTATGTACCAGACTCTGTAAGCGCCACTGAACAGGCTACAAAACTGAGTTAGAAATAATCCTATCCTCAAAGAACATGGCATATAATAGAATCACTCTGTAAATTATATAAAATAATTAACATTCGAGTATATTCTAGATGCAGATTATAAACCATGTGAACTTCTCCCATTTCATTCTCTACTCACTGTATACTCAGTTAAAGCTAACTGATGAGTTATTTTAGCTTCAACATAAAATAGGCATCATTGGCAAAGAAGATGTACCTGGAAAGGAGAAGAGTGGGGTATGGAATGAGCACTGCTCCCTCTTCTGAGCACACGTGGAGATATGCATAAGCAGCCCAAGAATATGGTAATGGGGGGCAGTATAGGATCTAAACTCTGCTGTCGATTTCCACTAGTGGACTGTCACAAATTGAATATATGAGGGTCATAAAGCTTGCATGATTAGGAATTCCATATCAATGCAAGATCCAGTGTGGAGGTGTTTTTTCTCAGTTTTAGACTCCAAAGTATGCTATAAAAATGACTATTCCTTAAAAAAAAAGTTCATGCCCACTGTGACACATGGACTGAGCATGTAAGAAAATAGGTGGGTTTGGGGGAGATAGGGTGGGAGGCAGAGGATTCAATTAGTTGAGTCAGAGAGAATCTGTGAGACAAAGAGATGCAGACCATAATCAGACAATGTGTGTGTATGCGCATGTGTGTGTGCATATGTATGCACAAATATATATGCATAGAAAGGTGTTGGAAGCCAGTAAAGAGGATTTTGTGAGGATGTGAGCCCTTTAAATAAATTCTAAATTCATAATCCAAAAAGGAAGACAAGTTTAGAAAACCAGAAGTATAGCGGAAAGAGGATAAGATTGTAATTCTGCTGACCAAGTAACTCCAGGAATACCACTAACACACCTTCCCCCTATATATTGGGCCACTTGAATGTGCCGCACCTTTCACTCCCTCAGCACCTTCAAGTAGCTGCTCAGGCTCTGCTCCCATTCTGCTTTAGGTTGGGCTTTGTGAATAGTAGAATCCCAAGAGAGAGGGGGTTCAGGGCAGATAGGCAGCTGGATCTCAGATCTGTCTTATGAACTTCTGCCAGCTCTGCAAGCATCTCCTGGCCCTAGAGGGCATTTTCACACCCCAGGTGCTATATCCAGTCTTAACAGCGACCATCCAGGGTGCTAGTGGCCTGATAATGGAGCCAGGCCGACTGTGGGTGGGTATGGTCATGGATAGTGATAGCCACAGGGAGAATTTAGAGGATTCAGAAATAGGAGTGATGGGGGGAAGGGGGTGTCTGTATGTATCTGCCTTTGAGTTTCTGGGATGGTGGAATAAGGAGTGTCATTCAATTTGTAAGGATGTCCAGGGATTCTGTTGCCTTCAGTGGTGACCTTTTAACCGGCCTTACACCCAAGCATAGCCTGGAGTTTTTAGATTTGGCCGTGCCGAGTTTTACTGAGTTGTTGTTATGGCACCCATCAGGGTAAAAGGAAGTACCAGGGTGGGAGCGGGGACTGAAATACAGGTGATGTAAAAGCAGGATTTAGATTTCATTGGTGTGGCACTCTTACTCAGAGAGTGACCCAGAACTGTGGCACTCCAAGTATTGCTCTGGTGTTGCATGGATTCATGAGGACCTTGCATGGGTATCTTGGCCCTGGGAAGAGCAAGTCACTAATAAAACTGATTTACACGGTTCGGTTCCTCCAAGGCCAGCTGGAAGCTAGTGATGGAAATAGGAGGCTTTGTACTTTCCAGACTCTTCCTACATTCTCATTTGATGTTGAAGATTCTACATGTTGCTTTATTTTTTGGTGTTTCTGGGACTGTCCAGCCAACAAATTTGTTGGAGAGCCATAGATGTAGACCTCCAAGCCAAGCCACCATAAATAATGTAAGTACTCTCTGTGCACTCTGCAAGGCCACACGGGCAGGCTTAGAGATGGAATAGGTCATTAAAGAGGGAGGCCCTTTGCAGGGCACAACTGATTGGTTAGCGTTGCAGAATATAAGTGGTGACATTCCAGCTTCATGGCACAGTGCAAGATTGCTGATAGGACCAGACAGGTGCATGGCCTTCTACGAGAGGCCATGAACCAGCATTCCTAGCTTCTGAGGAATGAATGATTCAGAAATTAAAGTGAGAAGGTAATTAGCCCAGTGAGTCTGATGGTGTTACAAAGATGATTGCTTAGACCATCCCACAGGCCTATTTCCTGTTATTATGGCCTCAAAATTGGCTATAGTACTCAGAAATCTGGCTGTCTTCTCCTGGATTAAATGTCTTATAAAAGAATGAATATGTGAGCAGAGGTGGAGGACGTAGAGGATTGAGTTGGGATAGTATCAATAGTTACATTGGACATACTGGTTGCTTTGGCAAATGTTTGACATGGAGGAGGGGTGTCAAGGATTATGCCTAAAGTAATGTGATGATTCTGGAGGGTCCCCTTAACTATCAGAGACTATGGAAAAGGCTAATACATCCAGGGGTCAATGAGGGGGTCATTCATCAAAAAAACAAGAAAATGGATATTGTCAATAATTAGTGACTCTCAATAAATACTTAGATATCCATCACATCATTTATTCATTCAACAAATATTTACTGAATACCTACTATGCCAAGCACTATTTTAGACAAGGACAACAACAAAACAGAGAAGAATTCCTACCATCATGGAGCTGACATTCTGGTGGGAATACAGACAAATAAATAAGTAAAATATATAAAGTGCCAGGTGATGATACATGTCATACAGAAAAATACAGCTTCAGAGGGATGTAAGAAGTGCAGGGCATGAGGGAAGAAGTGAGGGGAGGATCTGAGTTCTGGTGATTGACATAAACAGGGATATAAAGTATAATGAAATTAGTCCAGATGCTCCCAAGTCACATAGTGGTGACGAGGCTGTGGGTGTTGGAGCAGGCGGTGGCGTTGAGGGTTCTAGTAGGAATATACACGAGGTTTTAGAAATCTCTCTCCATTACTTCCCAGTCAAACATGACATGGTGAGGAGTGGTCTTACCTAGGAACAGATAGCCGCTCTCAGGTAAGGTGGCCTCTTCCCAGCCTTCATGCCTCCATTGGAGCCAAGAGGATGTCCAAGAGTGTGCCCTAGAAGTCAAGTGGGACCCCAGACTACTCCCCCAGTCTCCACCAGTCCAGGGGAGCCTTTCTGATGTGGTATTGGGCTTGGTTAGGGAACCTGGATTCCATTCAGACCGTTAAGGACCTCACCTGTAGTGTGACCAAACATCCTTCCAAGTTCATATAGTGAGATCCTTGAAAATAAATCCATGTGTGGTCTAAATATAAAATGCATCTAGGAACCAAGATTTCATGGAAAACAGTACACATAAGTATCTGGAAACTCAAAGGGGCATTGCAGATTCTGAGATGTGTGGTACAGTATTTTTGTCCTTAACAGATTTAAAATATGAATTCCCTTTTGTTACCTCCCCCAATTCCCAGTAGATCACAGGGCCCCACAAGTCTAGCTTGATAAAGGTTTAGCAGCAGCAGGAAGAATAGTTTCTAACCATGCCTGTTTAGGGACAAACCCCAGTCACCAGTACAAAGACAGAGAGAGTCCTGGCTCTCTCTATCACAAACAGCACGGGGCCGCAGGAGATCCAGTGAAGAGGCCTGGGAATTCATGCTAGAGTCTTGGGATAGGAATCTGTTTCTTGGGCTCAAGTAATGGATATGTTCAACCTCGATCTGAGTCTCTGACAGCAGGAAGATGGCCTAGTTCCAGTTGTGGTATAAATGTAGCTTCTCCATTTCCTCTCCCCAAACCCCACTGAGGACTCATTAAACATAGGCAGCAGACTTGGGGGTTAAGGAGAAGCTGGTTCTTTCCTCCCAGCTATGAGTTTGCCCTCAAGAGATAAGCTTTTGAAGTTGAAGCTAAATAAGAGGGGAGCTCAGAGTACTAGCATGAATATGCGAACATGCACACACGTTCATCATGTGATAGCTCCTATCGAATGCAAAGCCTTATCTAGAGAGATACACTATACGACCAAGTCCAGAGAGTTGTCTGCCAGAGCTATTTATAAAATTAGTCTCAAATGGCATTGGTTAGGCCCTCTGGAAAAGGGCTGTATGGAACAAGTTCACTGTAGCTCAGCTCTTGGTCCAGGAGCCAACTGGTGGCAAATAAAATGGCAAACAAAATCACATTCTCCATGTGGCTATGAGAAATCAAATGTGGCATTTGGTTATTTTCCACTTTCCTGGAGCAACATGTGTTGCATGTGTTGCGGGGGGCTTCTAACCATACCTGGTATGGATCAACTGCTTTTTGGCCTATTTTGATGAAAATGTAGTTGTGAACTAAAATTAAAAGTAAAAAAAGATGCAAAGACGTTTGAACTTCCATGTAGATGTAGGTCATTAGCTGAACAAAGAATCAGTGTAGTTCGATAGGTTCCATGTCGAATCATACTGGTAATTGGATTTCTCATGGCTACAGGGTAAGTTCTGTGAGGGCAAGTACTCTTACATGCTTTCTCACTGTTGTATCTCTACTGCCTATATGAGTGCCAGACACAGAGTAAGCACTGCAAGTACAATTGCATAATGGAGAGCATTAGTGTGCAGAAATACAGAGAGAAATATTCTACATCTGTAATCCACCCAGACTGGTAGGCAAATACTTGCATTGCACCACCAGGGAGTAGGAAGGAGTTCTACAGTATAATGTCATACTTGGCACAAACAAGGAGCATGCTGCTTGAGTTGCATCCAGATAATGCAAGAGTAGAAGGTTTGGTGCATGATCGTATAGACAAAGTTAAAATCTAGGTTTGAAGGCCAGGATTGATAGAGAAAGCAATAGAAAATTTAGCAAAGAAACTGCAAGGTCATAATCAAAGGAACAAAGGGAAACCCAGGTGCACAGCCAGGTGTGGGAAACTTCCATGAGGTTGGTCGTTGACAATTCATAGGATTCTGATAAATGCCAACTCCTTTCTCAACAGTTTTTATTGCATTACCCACCCATGAGTTTTTAAATGTATCACTTGACTTTTGGAGCTCTATAGAGCATTCTTAGTTAAGAATGGCAAATGGGACGATTAAAAAAGGAAAAACACCAAGAGCCACGAGCAATAGAGGAGACTAAACCCAACAGAACACATGTCCAAGAAAAATGAAACAGTTGCTCTGAGAAGTCAATTTGGAAAATGTCAGTAAAAATGGCAGTAGAGATACAACAGTGAGAAAGCAGGTAAGAGTACTTGCCCTCACAGAACTTACCCTGTAGCAATGACAAATCCAATTACCAGTATGATTCGACATGGAACCTATCGAACTACACTGATTCTTTGTTCAGCTAATGACCCACATCTACATGGAAGTTCAGTTCTTCACTGAGTTGGTCGCCAATGAGGACTAAAGTTCTAAATATAGGGCTGATAAGGTTCTTGATAAAGTTCTAAAAATAGGGTTCTCCTCTCTGCTCTACCCCACCCCCCATGCCCATGACTCTTATTAAGCATTCCTAAAACTCCAGGAAATGAAAATGTGAGAATTGATGCATCTGTTGTGAGTCAGCCCAAGAGATGGTCAACAGTGGGATGTGATGCCAATTCCCTCATCAAGTGAAGGCGGCCTTCAGCTTGATTTTATTGATTTTTAAGACTGTTTCAAAAGTACACACAAGGAATATAAAATGTGGTCCTTAACTAGAATAATTATATAGTCCAATTGTGTCAGAAAATATAAATACTCAACAAAATTCACACTGTGTATGATGAATACTTATTGCATTAGCCTGAGGGATCCAAAAACTAGAAGGATCTGTCCTCCCTCTATATCCTTATTCAACACCAAGAATGAGTCAAAGCATGTAATGGCAGTAATCTTCAGGTTGTTTTAAAAAGCTAATAATAGAACTAATGATAATCATCATGGTAGTAGTAGTAACAACAATAATAAAAGCCAGTAGGTCTGCACAAATTGCATTCAATTTGTACATGTCCATATTTGTCTCAGAATGGCCCCATTGCAACTCTCTCTGTTCCTTAACTTTATCTTTCCTACCATTCTCTCAGTGTTCCTGGAGTCCTACCAATATCCATCGCTAAGACAGTACCATTTCTTGCTAACACTGTATGTTCAGAATGGGGTGGCAAGGGGGTCTGTCATCATAGAGGAATTGGGCTCTGGCTGATAGGCCAGCTTCTAAAGTTGCCAGTTACCATCCCAGACAGAAAGAGAATTCTTAAGGATCTTAACCCACAACTAAATGATCCAGGGTGGAAATGACTCAGCATCAATGGCCAGAATTAGTCATGTGGCCCTGCAAAACCATCAGGAGCCAGGAAAAACAGCTGAGCTATATGTCCAGAAGGCAGAGGGCTAAAAATATTTGGAGAACATCAGAATGACTACATTATCAGTTAACATCAAGTCATATTTGCAAATAATTTACATTTTGGCTCTTAACTCAATATTTAGATTTTGGCTCTAACTCAGAGTCTCAAATTTTGGGTCTGCTCAGCAGATGGGTGTGTGTATGAGAGTGAGAGAGAGAGAGAGTTTCAAATGTATGCAGCCATACCTTGAAGATACTGCAGGTTTTCCAGACCACTGCAAAATAAAGCAAATATGGCAAGAAAGCGAGTCAGATGAACTTTTTTGTTTCCCAGTGCATATAAAAGTTGCGTTGACACTATCCTGTAGTCTGTTAAGTGTGCGATAGCATTATTCCTTAAAAACATTGTATATATCTTAGTTTAAAAATACTTTATTGTTAAAAAATGGTACCCATAATCAGAACTTTCAGCAAGCTGTAATCTTTTTGCTGGTGAAGGGTCTTGCCTCGATGTTGATCAGGGTGGTGGTTGCTGAAGGTCGGGAGGCTGTGGCAATTCTTAAAACAACAGTGAGGTATGTGCACTGATGAAGTCTTCCGTTCACAAACAATTTCTCTGTAGCATGCGACGTTGTTTGATAGCATTTTATCCACAGTAGAGCTTCTTTCAAAATGGGAGTCAATCCTCTCAAACCCTGCCACTGCTTTATCAGCTAAGCCTAGGTACTATTCTGAATCCTTTGCTGTCATTTCAACAATCTTCACAACATCTTGAAGTAGTTTCCACCTCAAGAAACCGGTTTCTTTGCTCATCCATAAAAGCAACTCTTCATCTCTTAAAATTTTATCATGAGATTGCAGCAGTTCAGTCCCATCATCAGGCTGTACTTCTAATTCTAGTTCTCCTAGAGAACTAGATGTGGTGTTATTTCCACCACATCTGCAGTTACTTCCTCCCCTGGAGTCTTGCACTTCACAAGTGCAAGAACCAACTTCTTCCAAACTCCTGTTAATGTTGCTATTTTGACCTCTTTCCATGAGTCACAAATGTTCTTAATGGCAGCTAGAATGGTGAATCCTTTCCAGAAGGTTTTCAGTGTACTTTGCCCAGATCCATCAGAGGAATCACTATCTATGGCAGTTAGAGTCTTACAAAATGTATTTCTTAAATAATAAGACTTGAAAGCTGAAATTACTTCTTGATCCATGGGCTGCAGAATGGATGTTGTGTTAGCAGGTATGAAAACAACATTAATCTTGTCCATCTCCATCAGAGCTCTTGGGTGACCAGGTGCATTGTCAATGAGCAGTAATATTTGGAAAGGAATCTTTTTTTCTGAGTGTATGTCTCAACAGGGGGATTAAAATTTTTGGTAAATCATGTTGTAAACAGATGTGCTGTCATCCAGGCTTTGTTGTTCCATTCATAGAGCACAGGCAGAGTAGATTTAGCATAATTCTTAAGGGCCCTGGGATTTTCAGAATGGTAAATGAGCACTGACTTCAACTTCAAGTTACCAGCTGCATTAGCCCCTAACAGGAGAGGCGGCCTGTCCTTTGAAGCTTTCAAGCCAGGCACTGACTTCTCCTCTCTAGCTATGGCATCTCTTCCAACAGAAGGTGGTTTTGTCTATACTGAAAGCCTATTGTCTAATGTAATCACCATCATGAATTACATAAGCTAGATTCTTGCTGCAGCTTCTCTATCAGCACCTGCTGCTTCCCCTTGCCCTTTCATGTTAGAGACAGTTTCTTTCCTTAAACCTCATGAACCAACCTCTGCTAGCTTTCAGCTTTTCTTCTGCAATTGCCTCACCTCTCTCAGCCTTCCTAGAATTGAAGAGAGTTAGGGTCCTACTCCGGATTAGGCTTTGGCTTAAGGGAATGTTGTGTCTGGTTTGATCTTCTATCCAGACCACTGAAACTTTCTCCAAATCAGCAATAAGGCTGTTTCACTTTCTTACCATTTTTGTGTTCACCAGAATAGCACTTTTAATTTCCTTCAAGAACTCTTCTTTTGCATTCACAACTTGGCTAACTGTTTGGTGCAAGAGGCCTAGTTTTGGCCTATCTTGGTTTTTCAACATGCCTTCTTCACGAAGCTTGATTATTTCTAGCTTTTGATTTAAAGTAAGAGACACACAGACTCTTTCTTTCACTTGAACACTTAGAGGCCTTTGTAGGGTTATTAGTTGGCCCGATTTCAATATTGCTGTGTCTCAGGGAATAGGGAGGCCCAAGGAGAAGGGGAGATATGGGGGGATAGCCCATCAATGGAGCAGTCAGAACACACCACATTTATTGATTAAGTTTGCTTAATTTTACATGGATGCAGTTCATGGCAAACAATTACCATAGTAACATCAAAGATTGCTGATCACAGATCACCATAACAAATATAATAATAATGAAAAAGTTTGAAATACTGTGAGAATTACCAAAATGTGACATAGAAACACAAAGTAAGCAAATGCTGTTGGAAAATGGTACCAGTAGACTTGCTCAGTGTAGGGTTTCCACAAACTTTCAATTTATAAAAGCACAGTCCATGCAAAGCAGAATAAAGCAAAGCATAGTAAAACAAGGTATGCTTGTACATTGAAATAATGTTATTCATGTAAACTAATTGTTTGTTGTCTGTTACTCCCACTGCCTAACTTCCACTAGGCTTTGTCCATGACTATCAGCCCCTATATGTATTAATGTTAATGTATAGTCAGAGTATAGAGATGAGAAGTCTTCTTGTTCTTCTTGAAACTTTTTCCAGACTTAGGGAACAAATTTTTGAGGGTACAATGTCCTGATCAGTCTAGAGGGCCATGAGCCCTTCTATATCTTAGGGCTTAATTTATTATATTATATATTAGCCTGTAGAGTTCTCTATTGGCATCTGGCTTTGGATTCTACACAGTAGGGTGTTACAAAGGAGGAATGTGAATTTATTGAATCCCCTATGGAAGAGTCACTAACTAATGTTTGAAAGGATGTTCTACCCAAGTGTAAGGACATGACATATGTGCCACAGTGCTCCTATTATAAGTTGTGTTATAAGATTGCATGACTTTATTCTAGAAATCTTGTGGTCACCCCAACATTAAGTAGTTTATGGTATCACTGGTAAGCCAGGACAAGCTCTACTATAAACCACATCCAAATTGTCTGCAAACATGGAGTATTGGATACAAGCAGACCTGAGCAAGAAAATACAGTGCTGCTGTGAGATGGAAAGAACCCTAGGTTGGAGTCAAGAAGTTTGGTTTGGGTCCTAATTTTGCTGTTAAGCAGCTATATGAGCTTTGAAAAACATTTTAGCCAAATCATCTATCTTCTGAAAACTTCAGTTTTGTCATTTGTAAAACTGGAAAATAATAGGAAGTTACCTCTAAATTTCATTCATGCTTAAACATTATGTTTTTCTATTACTGACTTAATTATTAACCAGAAGTCCATGACTTTTAGTTAGAAAAATCAACAAGCAAACATCCTAAGTAATGTAGACTTGGGTAAATGACAGTTATATATAAAGGACAACCTAATTTTATATATAGTTGTCATCTGCACTGATAAAAGAGATATAGTACTATAAAGCAATAATGTTTAAAAAAATGTTTAGTTTTGAAATATAGGCAAAGAGGTTGTCAGAAATTAACATATATGCTCTGTTTTCTCATTTATTTATCAATTCATTTCAAAATATATTGATTTTCTACCATGTAAACAGCTGAGCTAAATGAGCAGAGAGGGGCGAGGAAATTGAGGACATTGGTAAGAGCATTCCTGAAATAATGGATCATGAAAACCAAGCTGCATGAGAAGGAAAGTGATGAAGGAAGAGTATTAGTGGATTGGGAGAAAGTAGAGGGCTCCATGAACTAGAGGTCCCAATAGGGTTAAAGAAAAATCATAGTAAGAGTAATTAAATAAGCACGTTGGAAGGAGAATAAGTTGCATTCAGGAAGGAAGATGTGAGACTTCTGCTTCTGACCAAGATAGAGAAGCAAGGACTAGATATACACTCTCTGCCCAAAACAACCAGAAAACCAGGTAAAATATAAGAAACAACAATTTTCAAGACACTGGACGTCAGACAACAAAGAACAGACTAATCACTGAGAGATAGGAAACAAACAGAGTGAGCCCTATGAATACCCTAGCTTGCTGCCTTGAGTTTCCAGGTTTAGTGCAGGGTGTCTCTTGAGTTAAAAGACAGAGCTGAAAGTCCAGTGAGACCAAGGCAGCCAGACTTCATGGAACAGAAGAATGGAGAGAAGAAAGCTGCACAGAAAGAGAACTCTGGAGATCTTCAGAGGGCCCCTCGAGTATTCATCAAAGTATTGATCAGCATATGAGGGCCCCTCGAGTATTCATCAAAGTATTGATCAGCATATGAGGAAACTTGCCCAGGATGGGGAAGAATTACCTGAAATAGAGTAAAGAGGTACCCAATGCCCACAAAGGGCCTGGAATAGTCCCTGTTCCCACCAGCCAGACTAGAACATCTGAAATTCACAGGGCATCAGGTAGAGTACTGAGAAGGGTCTTACCTTCATACTGAGGAATAGTAAGCCCTCAACAAACTAGGCTCTGGTTCAGCCTAACAAGTCTTAAAAGGATCAGTCTGTCAAAGTAACTTACCAGCATGTCAAGACAAAGCTTATGAATAGGTAGGGATATAAAATAGTAGGAATACAAAAATATTGAGCATCCAATAAGGTAAAATCCACAATGTCTGGCATCTAATCCAAAATTACCAGGCATGCAAAGAAACAGGAAAATATGACCCATAATGGAGGGAAGGGGGATTAATTGAAACTTAGCCAGAATTGACACAGATGTTCAAATTAGCAGAGATAGACCTAAAAACAGTTATTATTTAAAGTATTCCATACATTCAAATTAAGTAGAGACATGGAAAACATAAAGAAAAATCCATGTTTGAACTTCTAGGTGAAAACTACAGTGGCTGAGGTGAAAAATAGCAGGATGGGATTAACAGTAGATTAGACACCGCAGGAGAGAACTTAAGTGTACTTGAAAGCACAATAATAGAAACTATCCAAAATGAGACACATGGAAAAAAATAATTTTTTAAAAAGAGCAAAGTGTCTGGTGGCTCAGTTGGTTAAACGTCTGCCTTCAGCTCAGGTCCTGATCTCAGGGTCCTGGGATTGAGCTCCACATTGGGCTCCCTGCTCAGTGGGGAGCCTGTTTCTCCCTCTCATCCCTGGCTTATGCTCTCTGTCACTATCTCTGTCGCTTAAATAAATAAATAAAATCATTTTTTAAAAAGCAGCAAAGTGTAAGTGAACTGTGGAACAACTAAGCCACCTAATATTCATATAATTGGAGTTTCCCATAGGGGAAGAGGGACAGAAAAATATTTAACATAATAATGGCTGAAAATTTTTCAAATTTGATAAAGTCTATAAACCATAGATCCAGGAATCCCTATAAACCTCAGGCACAAGAACTATGAAGAAAACTATACCAAGATCTATCATAATCAAATTGCTCAAAACCAGTGATAAAAGAGAAAATCCTGAAAGCAACCAGAGAAAAACAAATATGCTATATACAGAGGCACAAGTATGTGGATGAGGCATATTTCTCATTGAAGACAAGGCAAGCAAGAAGACAGTGGAGCCCCTGAATGGAGTACTGAAAGTAAAAAGAAAACTGTCAGTCTAGAATTCTATACCCAGTGAAAATACCTCTCAAAAATGAAGACAAAAATGAAGATTTTTTTTCTGACATACAAAAGCTGAGGAAAAAATTCTTTGCCAGCAGATCCACACTACAGAAAATGTTAAGGGAAGACCCTTACATAGAAGGAAATGATACCAAAAGGGAAATATGGATCCACACAAAGAAATGAAAAGCACTAAAAATAGCAAATGCCGTGGTAAAGAAACAAGATTTATACATAAAGCGCAGTATGAAAGAGACAAAGTGGTAAAAGAAGAATACTATATATAAAACAGAAACAAGTGACTTTAAGACAAGAATTCACACAGACGAAGAGAGAATTACCAATTTGGAAAACAGAAGTGAAGAAATCTCTTAGAGCACAGCCAGATAAAAGAGATGGGATGAAAAATAATTTCAATAAGAATTCTGGGATAAAGTGAGGAGGACAGCAAGAAAACATTTTTCAAATAGAAAATGACCAAGAATTTTCCAGAAATTAGGAAATATAGAAACACTGTAGGGAAACTAGGGAAAATCAAGAATAATAACAAATCTTAACAGCAAGAGAGAGAAAGAACCAGTTACCCAAAGGAACAACAATCAGTTTGATAGCAGGCTTCTCATCCACTACAACAGAGACTAAGAAGACACTGTAAGAGCATCAATGTTCCAATAGAAAATCCTATGACCTAGAATTCTATGCCCAGCAAAATTACAATTTAAGAAGGTGAAGGTGAGATAAGGATATTTATTTTCAGATGTACAAGAACTCAGAGATTTTTACTGCTCACAAAGTTCTTGCTTTTTTGCAAAAAGAAAAATGAACCCAGAAGGGAGGGATTAAATGCAAAAAAATATTGTAAGTTAAAGAAACATTACAACATTGTGGTAAATATAATTTAATGTTGAGTGCAAATAGTAAGAATAAAAAGAATACTAACCTCTTGAAACAAAATGGAGTGATCTGAGGGAGGGTTAAACAAGCTCAGATCCTTGTCTGACTTCAAAGCAGGATAAAAGTAGGAATTAACTTAGAGTTTGTTAGAAAAATACACATTTGTAAGGATAATGTAAGGATTGCCACCAAAAGAATAAAAATAGACTATACACTTTCAATAGTGGTAGAGGAAAGTAAGGAGAATACATTGATCTTTATCAGTCTGAGAGAAAAGAAAATAAAAGATGCAAAGAGAATTCATGGTGAATAGAAAATACAAACAAAAAAAGTCAGAAAGAAGCCCAAGTATATTGTTAAAACAATAAATGCAAATGGATTTAATATACTGATTAAAATACAAATACTTTCCAATTTAATCTTTAAAACAAAATTCAGGTATACACTGTGTAAAACATAAAAATCTAAAACAGTGATATAGAAAATAAAGTGATGGAAAAAGATACACCAGACAAATATTCACCAATAGAAAGCTGGCATAGAGATTTTAAAGTCAGATAACTTAAGCTTTCTTGTCCTTTAAATTTTTATGATGCATGGTATGTTTATTATTCCAGCAAAGCTAATACAGAAATTGCTGCCTAGCAACTGGGATGCTGCGATACCAAAATTTTTTAAAAGAAAAAGAAGAACAACAACAAAAAACAAAATATGTGGTATTGGCTTTGGAAATGGGCTAAAGATGGAGTAAAGTATTATTGGAGGCCAGAAAAATGGACACCTACATTGTGCAGTGTTGAAACATTTGGAAAACTGTCATTTGCTGTCATTTGGAGTACAGCTAATATATATCTAATGAATTTGAAAATTAAAATGAAGAGTCTGGGAAGTTTTGTTTAAAGGAAATAATTGAATATTTGAACAAAAGCAATAACAATGAAATGTGTGGCTTGTAACATATGTAAAGTAAACTGTACATCAATAATAGCATAAACATCAGGAAGGGAAAAATGGAAGTGTAGTATTATAAGATACTTACACTATCATGAAGTAGTATAATATCCCTTGAAGATAACTGTGATAAGTTAAAAATGGATCACCACATCAAAAACTAATGATGTATTGTATGGTGACTAACATAACATAAAAAAAAAACTCTCAAAAAAAATGTATAGTATAAATCCTAACACAATCACTAAAATAACAGAACAAAGAGTTATAACCAGTAAGCTGTCTTAGTCTGCTTGGGCTACCATAACAAAATAGCACAGTCCGGGTGGCTTAAACAACACATTTATTTTCTCACCGTTCTGGAGGCTAGAAGTCCATGATCAAGTTGCTGGCAAATTTCATTTCTGATAAGGTCTCTCTTCCTGACTTGTAGATGTCTTCACATGGCCATTTCTTCTGTGTTTACACGGAGAGAGCTCTCATGTCCTTTCCACTTCTTATGAGGATATGTTCTACTAGATTAGGGACCCACCGTTAGGACCTCATCTAACCCTAATTACCTCCATAAAGGTCTTATCTCCAAATACAGTCACATTGGGATTTGGGGTTTCAACATACGAATTTGGGAGGGATAGAATTCAGCCCATAACATGAGCCAACAAAGGACATAAAATGGAATCATAAAACATTCTCAGGTAATCCAAAAGAAAGCAGAAAAGAAAGGAAAAGGGAACAAAACAGAAAAGAAAAATAGAAAACAAATAACAAGAAAATAGACTCAAACCTTATCATATTCATAATCATAGTAAATTTAAATTGCCTAAACATCCCAATTAAAAGACAAAGCTTGTCATAGTGGATTAAAAACAACAAACAGGGCGCCTGGGTGGCTCAGTTGGTTAAGCGACTGCCTTCGGCTCAGGTCATGATCCTGGAGTCCCGGGATCGAGTCCCACATCGGGCTCCCTGCTCAGCGGGGGGTCTGCTTCTCCCTCTGACCCTCGTCCCTCTCGTGCTCTCTGTCTCTCATTCTCTCTCTCAAATAAATAAATAAAATCTTAAAAAAATAAATAAATAAATAAATAAAAACAACAAACAAACAAAGAAGACTCAACTATATGCTGCCAACAAGAAATGCACTTTAAATATGAATATACAAATAGGACTTTTAAAAAAATATAACATTCTAACACTATTCCAAAAGAAATCTTGAATGGCTACATTAATATCAGCCAAAGTATATTTCACAGCAAAAAATACTACCAAGGATAAAGATGGATATTTCACAATGATTGTCAGAAAGACCTAAAAACTCTAAACTGTAACGCATTTAATAACAAAACCTCAAAATACATGAAGCAAAAACTGATAGAACTGCAAGGAGAAATAGACAAATCAACAATTACAGTTGCGGATTTTATTTCTTTTCTTTATTTATTTGAGAGAGAGAGCAAGCATGAGTGGGGAGGAGGGGCTGAGGGAGAGGAAGAAGCAGACTCCCTGCTGAGCAGGGAGCCCGACACGGGGCTCGATCCCAGGACCCTGAGATCCTGACCTGAGCCAAAGGCAGACGCTTAACTACCTGAGCCACCCAAGTGCCCTACAGTTGGGGATTTTCATATCCCTCTTTCAAAATTGCTAGGATAAATAGAAAACCAGTAAGTATATGGAAGACTTGAACACAATCTACCATCTTGACCTCATTAACATTTATAGAACACTCTACCCAACAATAGCAGAATACACATCCTTTTCAAATGCTCACAAAATATTTACCGAAAGGGACCATTTTGTGGGCCATAAAATAAGTTCCAATACATTTAAAAGGATTCACGTTGTGCAAAGTATGTTTTCTGCCACAGTAGAATTAGAAATAACTAGCAGAAAGATCTCTGGAAATTTTCCAAGTATTTGGGAACTGAATAATACACTTCTAAATAACCCATGGGTCAAAGTAGAAACCAAAAGGGAAATTAGTTGAATTGAATAAAAATAAAAATATAACCTATCAAAATGTGTAGAATGCTGCTGAAGACAGGAAGATGTCTAATGTAGTGTTGTGGAAGTCAGACAGTCAAAAATGGTGACCGTGAGATCCAAGATGTGAACATGGGAAGGGGCTGCCGAAGTGGAGTGAAGGAGGGCTCAGTGGAGAAGGTCAACCAAGAGGCCAAGGGGCTGGAGGGGCTTCCCACAGAGAGATGATGTCATTCAAGATGCTGGCAGAACTTGGGATGGATGAAGTCACTCAAGATGCTGGCAGAACTTGGGGTGCAGAGGGGAACTATCAGCCTGGAATCAAAGTCACCAGTAACAAACGGAAGGGTTTCTGGTCCTGCATCGGGCTCCTTGCTTGGCTGGGAGCCCGCTCCTCCCTCTGCCTGCCGCTCCCCCTGCTTGTGCTCGCACTGTCTCTCTCTTTCTGACAAATAAATAAATCTTAAAAAAAAAAAAAAAAAGGGGACGCCTGGGTGGCTCAGTCATTAAGCGTCCGCCTTCGGCTCAGGTCATGATCCCAGGTCCTGGGATCGAGCCCCGCATCGGGCTCCTTGCTCCTCGGGAAGCCTGCTTCCCCCTCTCCCACTTCCCCTGATGTGTTCCCTCTCTCACTGTGTCTCTCTCTGTCAAATAAATAAAAAAAAAAAAAAGAAGAAGAAGAAAGCTATCTTAACAAAAGAGGAAAGAAAGAAAATGAAATATAGCTTCTCCTCATGGAAGGGTTTGATCTAATATAGCAATTTCCCCAGGAGGAGACAGGGAGAGAACTCATTGTTCCTTGCCATGTGTCTTCGGAGGACCTGCAGTAATTAGGAAGTCCACAGGACACACTCCTCCTCTATTCCCTATCTCTGAAATTTGCAGATTTGTTCAATCATTTAAGTATATTTAGCTTTCTTTCCATATTGTATCAAAACTGTTGGCCATGTGCTAAACACAATAAAAAAAAATAATAAGTTATAAGAACTGCCACCTGCCCTTGGAGTGAGGAGTGGAGGTGTTTCAGGTTGGATAACAGTGCCAGGTGATTGAAGTAGTCCCAATAGGGAATTAACTCACAGATCAAGAATAGCAGAATCTTAGATCTAGAAGACTCCTTCATGATTTTCATTTTGTAGATTAAGAATCTAAAGCTCATAAAAGCGAAAAAACTAGGCTTGAATTCATATAACCAGGAGAAGCAGGACTAGTTTTAGGTCTCCTGACTTGCAGTCCACTCAGGCATAAAGGAAATACAGGGTCTATGAGACTGTGGAATAATGTTAATTTAATAAAGCCATGCACTTAGAAGGACACATCTCACTTATGCGGGTGCCAAGTACATTGATGATGTAGTGAGGAGGTGGTTAAATTGCATCTTGGAAACAGTTTTTAGTTAGCTAGGAAAAACTTCATACGAGAGAATGGATGATGAGGGAGAAAGAAAGCTGATGTGAGGAATAGACAGACTCTCTGCATGTGATGAAACTTTCGAGAAAGGATGCACAAACAGTTGTGCTTGGGGCAAGATTCTCTTAGCTGGAAAAGCCATGTTAATTACAAAAGAAAACGTATATTCCTCCATTAAATGACACAAATTTTAAGGAAATGACTGGTTGAAAACTGGATGAGTGTGTGGAAACCTAGTTCCTAATTGTTCAGGAAGATTCCCTGGAGGAGATAAACCTGTGAGGTTAGCATGGGAGAGGGTTGGTTGGCAGAGCAAATGAATAGAAAGTATTTTTCGTGCATCCAGCATGGCCTGAACAAAGATTTCAGAAGCAGGAACAGAAGAGTTTAAACCAATAAAGCACAAAAAGGCTCTCGTGGTTGGAACTCGGAAGACTGGGCACTAAGGTCAGACAAATGCAGGCTGGGAAAGGTGTAGGGAGTTAATACTTACCATGCAGGGGAGTCTCTGAGGCCTGACGTCTGCAGAGGGCTACATTCACATGGGCAGGCGGGGATTACAGGTGGCAGGACTAAAGTTCATCATGGGGAAACACAGAGCAACCAAAGAAGAGACTGATGGAGATACCAGACTGCCATGTTGGGGTTAAAGCGAAGTTGGTTGCTATTCATCACTACCAAACAGGTTTAAAAAATCAAGACTAATCCTCGAGAAGCTAATTATCCCATCACCCACACATGTCCTACAATTTTTGTAGCTCCTACCAGGAAACTATGTGGGTCTTTTAACAAGTAGGAAAGCATCCGAAAGAGTCTCCCTAGTAAATTAAAAAAACAAAACAAAACAGCACATGATTGTACAGTCAATTAGGCAGGTAGGGGGAATCTTTCTTTTTTTTTTAAATTTTTTATTGTTGTGTTAATCACCATACATGACATCATTAGTTTTTGATGTAGTGTTCCATGATTCATTGTTTGTGCATAACACCCAGTGCTCCATGCAGAACGTGCCCTCTTTAATACCCATCACCAGGCTAACCCATCCTCCCACCCCCCTCCCCTTTAGAACCCTCAGTTTGTTTTTCAGAGTCCATAGTCTCTCATGGTTCATCTCCCCCTCCAATTTCCCCCCTTCATTCTTCCCCTCCTGCTATCTTCTTTTTTTTTTTTTCCTTAACATATATTGCATTATTTGTTTCAGAGGTACAGATCTGAGATTCAACAGTCTTGCACAATTCACAGCACTCACCATAGCACATACCCTCCCCAATGTCTATCACCCAGCCACCCCATCCCTCCCACCCCCCCCACTCCAGCAACCCTCAGTTTGTTTCCTGAGATGAAGAATTCCTCATATCAGTGAGGTCATATGATACATGTCTTTCTCTGATTGACTTATTTCGCTCAGCATAACACCCTCCAGTTCCATCCACATCGTTGCAAATGGCAAGATCTCATTCCTTTTGATGGCTGCATAATATTCCATTGTATATATATACCACATCTTCTTTATCCATTCATCTGTCAATGGACATCTTGGCTCTTTCCACAGTTTGGCTATTGTGGACATTGCTGCTATAAACATCGGGGTACACGTACCCCTTCGGATCCCTACATTTGTATCTTTGGGGTAAATACCCAGTAGTGCAATTGCTGGATTGTATGGTAGCTCTATTTTCAACTTTTTGAGGAACCTCCATACTGTTTTCCAGAGTGGTTGCACCAGCTTGCATTCCCACCAACAGTGTAGGAGGGTTCAGGTAGGGGGATCTTTCATGTAAAGATGTTTTTAAGACTGTAAACTTGGAAACACTCTTGTAAGTATTAAGTTTGTGAACATTAAAATACATAAAATGAAACAAATTTGAGAAGAATGTATATTTATACAGATATTCTCATAAAACCTCAGTCATCATTGACCACTCTAGGTTGTCCCATATTTACTTCTTATGCTGACTTACAGCTTGTTTCTTATCTTCTCTGTTAGATGAGACTTTCTGGGCTCTGCTTATGCCAGCAGTCCTGGAGTTTTCTAAGAATGCTACAGCCTGACCTCTGAAAACTTGCCCCTTCCATCTGTTCCAATCTATTCTGGTCATTTGGCTTTTGGAGCAGCCCTGTTGCAGGCATCAGGCCTCAGAGCTCAGCTCTCAGAATTGGTTCTGGGGCGTCCCCTCACTCCCTGTCTTCTTTTGTCAAAGATATGTGGTCCTTGGATCCAAGCTGCTTTTGAATTTACTTTCCTTTCTGATCAGAATAGAAAATCATGGAGATTAAAAACATTTCCAAAACTCCCCTTGCTACCTTCATAAAATCCTCTCATCTGTATCAGTTAGGATTAGAAGACTCAGCTACATACAAAAGCTCCAAATGGCACTGGCTTAAATAAGATAGAAGTTTGGGGTTTCTTCTCTCACATAGCAGACACCTGAGGATAAGTAGTCTAGGACTGGTGGAAAAGACCCACAGCATCATCCATACTTGGGCTCCTTCTAGCTCATTCCTCCACTCTTCATAGGGTGTGCTCTAACTCATAGTCCAAGATGGCAGGTGTTGCAGGGGGCGGGCTGGGCAACAGGGAAGAAGAGCCATCCCCCACACCCCCACACACCTAGGAGACTAGTTGGAAGCTGGCACTCGGGCTTTCATCCCACTGGCCAAAGTCTGATAACATGGCTACTTTAGCTGCAAGGAGACCTGGGGAAAATACTCCTTTACTAGGTGGCAATGTACAGCCCCTCAAAAAAAATGAGTCTTCATTACTAAGAAATCAGGGCAGAATGGACTTGGGAGGCACCTAGAATTCTTTGCCATACTATCTCGTATTATCAGAAAAATAGTGGCAATCCATCGTATATCTCTCTAATTCCCTCCTCCACAGCTTGTGCTTATTTTGTACAGAAGAGTATTAATGTATAGCAAAAGTCTCTTTAAGACCCATTAACTCCTCTCTCCCTATATTGTAAAGGAGCATTGCTTTTTTCCCTCTTGATATATAAAATATATTTTAAACAGATTAAACAGATTAATGTTTAAAGAATTATGAGGAATTTCCTCAAAATTAATGATGACCCAATGAAAAGTCCAAAATTATAAACCAATAAAAAGCATTTAAAATATCCACTCCACCTATTTCCCAGAAGTACTTGAGAATTTAACTAAAACTCTAAGAAAGATGAAGAATTTCAAAAATAAACATAAGAGAGTCCATATGGAGGAAACAGGGGATGTAGAAGTTTCAAAAATGTGAGGAATCAGAGTGTAGCACTATCTATTTCAGCAAATTTAAATCAACAATAATTGAAAATCCTCTCTATATAAAAAATTTTAAAAACAACCCAGGCTGTACTTTTAAGGCACTTTGAACCCTATGGAAGATGCAGGAACATAGATGAATATCCAAAGCAAAAACGTGCTGTAGTGTGTACAAATCACACTCCGCTAGAAAGGGAGGGAGGGAATTATTTGGAACTGCTTGTGGATGGGTTCATCTGAGCTGGGCATGAATGTGGGGAAGGATTTCCAGAAGGTGAGAGGGGTGTGGCTTGGGAGAGAGAGGTAGAACCTCTTCTGGACAGAAAACACTATACATATGAGTCAGGGAGTTGGGAACATGTTGGGTATGTTTGGGAATCAGCAAGTGTCGCTGTGACTTGGAGCAGACGGTCAGTCTGGTAGCAGATGAGTTGGAGAGATTGAGGAATTGGATCTGAGAGGCCCTAAATTAGATGCTCAGTCTCTTGAACCTGGTTCCCTAGGCAATGGAGGAATAGGGAGAGAACGAAGCAGAGCATGCTCACATTTTATGACCTCTCTTTCCTCAGAAAGTCATGAGCAGGGCTCCTTACTGTTGAGAAGTTTGTTCGCTTATAAAGAATGTAAAAGGTTTAGAAGAAGATCATACGATGAGGACTCAGAAAAGGAATGAGCAAGGGGTTGTGAGCCATCTGAGTCCCCACTACCATGTTGGAAGTGAATTCGTCTTCAGGTTTGCTGACAGCAAGAACAAAATGGCAAACGCGTTAGGTTAAATGACATTTGGGGTTTTGACAAGTACAAGTACAGTATAGTGTGTTTTTCTTAAACTGCATGGATTGACATTGCAAGATGTGCCTTCTCTCACTTGCCTTCTTTCAGACAGTAGGATGATTTTGAGTGACCTTGCTATAGGAACCAGGGAATGGCATTGAACAGTGTGAGATAGGGACAGAGAGAAGAGTAGCATTTATTACTCTTAGTTAAGTAGTCAAGGAGCAGTGGTCACTGGGTAGTAGCTTGTGGTCAAGGAGTTAAGGTACGAGTGTACACTGTGGATAAGCTGGCTGACATTTAGAATAAGTTCTTAAAGCAGTGCTGGCTATTCTGGGATGCGGGGCACTAAAAGAAGAGAATAGAATTTTCCATCAAGGAACTTATAGCAAGAGACATTTTTAAATGGGAACTAAGATACTGTGTCTGGAGCAGGAAGGAGACAGACTTTTCCCTCATTTCTTTCCAAAGGGTATTGTAATCTCAGAATGGCAAGGATAAATGGGGACATTTAAGCAGAATGTCTTTCCGAGTGGCCACCCATAGCAGAGCACACGGTGGGGCCCCCAAAGGCCCCAGCGCTCGGTGGCTGCGGCTGATCACCAACCACACTTGGGCTCAGTCCTCGGCCTTGGCCGCCACGGGACTCAGTGAAGGACAAGCTGTGAATCAGAGCACGAAGGCAGAGCTCAAGGGGGCCTTTATTTGTATTTTTTTCACGTACTGGCTTGCTCAAGATCACCAGCCACGTAGGAGAAGAACCAGTGGCCGCCCAGACTCTTGACTCTTGGCCTAGGGCTCCACCACCATCTCTACTGGGCTGTCCCATGGTGTCCTGAGGGTTAATGGAGTCCACCATGCGAGTGCCACACTGTGCCAGTCCCAGTGGCTGAGCATGTCACTCCCAGAGAAGGGGGGTGGCAGGGAGGGGTCTGTAGCCTGCGGATGAAGAGGTGCCGAGGGGAGCAGTCAGATGGGGATTTCAGGATATCCTAAAATGGCTTTAGAGGGTTTTAGGGGGAAAAAAATCTACTTACCACCATGTTTCAGGGATATTAAAATGCAGGACAAACCACCCTCCTGCATTTAGGCTCTCTGGGCCTTCTGGGGGGACTGATAGATTTTCTTTCTAAAGTGCATCGATCCTCTGAGGGGAAGAGCCCACAGTCAGAGTTCCAAATCCTTTCCCAACGGAGGGACAAGAGGCTGGAAGCTTTAAAACCCTGAACACTGTCCCATTAGAAATGATGAGCATGACAATAGTTATATGAATAACTCGTACACCAGCTCGTCATGTGTCACTGAGGCCGGGGACCGGATGCGCCCTGCACACCTCCCGCAGGCAGATGCTGCGGGGCTTAGGGCAAAGCAAAGTTGGAGGGGACTGTAAATAATTGGCCTAGAGGTTTATTTTTTTCTTTTTTTTTTTTATTATGGTTATGTTAATCACCATACATTACATCATTAGTTTTTGATGTAGTGTTCCATGATTCATTGTTTGCCTAGAGGTTTAATGAGGTGCTGAATAAAGAGCAGGGTGTGGCCACCAGTGTTTTTATAAGAAAGCCTGAAAGAAAGAAGCCAGAGGAGGCTTACGTTTTCCAGATTCTTTTAGAAAAAAAGGAAGAGACAAAAAAGGGGCAAGACGTCAAAGTTGTCTATATTTCTATACTTTTGACCTTGAATTATCTTAAATGTAAACGAGATAAGAGGGCTGCCTGGCTGGCTCGGTCAGTGGAGCATGCGACTCTTGATCTCTGGGTCATGAGTTCAAGCCCCACGTTGGGTGTGGAGCCTACTTTAAAAAAAATGAGATAAGAGGGGCGCCTGGGTGGCTCAGTCATTAAGCGTCTGCCTTCGGCTCAGGTCATGATCCCAGGGTCCTGGGATCGAGCCCCGCATCGGGCTCCCTGCTCGGCCAGGAGCCTGCTTCTCCCTCTCCCACTCCGCCTGCTTGTGTTCCCTCTCTAGCTGTCTGTCTCTCTCTCTCTCTATCAAATAAATAAAATAAAATCTTTAAAATAAATAAATAAATAAATAAATGAGATAAGAAATGAGTCATGCAAAAGAGTTCCTTTTATTTTTAGTCACCCATTCAGGCCCTTCTAGAAGAAGAATAGGCCTAGGGAAGCCATGTGTCCAGGTATAGGCATTAAGCAGTTTATGGAACTATTGTGATTTTAAAGAATTTGCCCTGTGGCCAGACTGTGTGTTCTGGGTTTTTGTTTGTTTGGAGTTTTCTAGACATACTGTGGTAATATGGTCCTCATCCGGGTATGGTGAGTGACTACTTAAGCTGCTAGCTGGGCAGAGTAGTTGAGAATCTTTGAATCACGCACACTTTCAGAGCGGGAATGGGCCTTGGTGATCTTCTAGTCCATGCTTTTTGTTGGAGAGATGGAGGAGGTTGCAGTTGCTTATCCAGGCCACACAGCTACTAAGTGAGAGAGCTGGGAGCCGTATCCAGCACCCTTCACTGTTAGTCAGGAACTCCACACTCTGTCTGTCCCAGAGCTGCCAAGGGCCATTTTTTGGCAGGTCAAGGCTACTCAGAGGGCACCATTTAACAAAATGCAGTCTTTTCTGAGGCACTCACTAGTTTATGCCCATCACAAGTGACATTCAGAAGCTCACAAGCCTGTTCTCTAATCGTATGCCAGTCAAACCCCACATATGTCATAGTTGGTCTTTGTATTTCTATGAGCTGATTATACCTCTTCTGCAAGGTTTGGAGCAATTTCTTAAAAACTGGGAAGTGGTTGGTTCGTTCCTAGCCACAGTTCACCCTGTGAGGGAGTAGGGCTCCCGTCCTGTGTCCCGGTGCCACGAAACACAGCTTTTGGTGCCGCCGGTGTTTTATGTTGTTCAGTGGTCGGAATCCATGAAGGCCTTTGTGTGTGTGTTTTGTCTGAAAAAAACAAAAACAAAAAACCCTTATGACTCTTGGAATTTTATAATCACACAGTTTTGGTTTTTTATATTTTGTATCAGCTGTGTCATCTCTAGTTAAATTCCCTTAGTTGTACGGTAAGAGCACTCTTCAGGTAGCTCAAGGAGGAGAACTGATGAGGTAGACTCTCATGGCAAGCAAATCCTAGCGGCCACAGTCGATCTGGGCCCTGTGGAGCCAGGGCGTGTAGGACGGTCCTGGATCCGGGCGGTTGGAGGGACCTCGCTTCTGGCTCCCGTGCAGGTCCCTCTCTCCAGGTCCCACACCATGTATGCCTTTTCTTCACCTTATCACCGCCACTTGCTCTGAGCTGCTGTGCCCTCATCATCTTGGCTTTGCCTGTGGCCCGTTAGGGCCGGTCTGATCTCTCTCCCCTCTTAAAAACCTTTACTGCCTTAGGGTAAGTGTATTGTTCTCTTACTCCTTCCAAGTAAACATTCTTGAAAGATGGAATCTAATTGGCCACACTCATCTTTTTGCCCCAGGCCATGTCATTTGCCGCCCTTAGGGCGGCTTCCCGAGGGCAGACCCCCCATCTGGTGCAACCACCTGCAGGCGCGGGGCGGAATGGACTCTTGTGATAGGAAATGTAGCTCTGTCAGCCGACTGGAGGAGCACAGCTTCTTACAGAAGGAGCCGTGGCCCTGCCAGGCCATGTCCTCAGCCTGCCCAGTGTAGCCCTCGGGCCAGTCCTCAGAGAGGCAGCTGACAGTAACGGAAGGTAGAACGTAGCAACTGAGAGTTCGTGGCTCAGTTCTCAGCTCTGGAACTTAAGAACTGTGTGGCTTTGAGCAAATTACCAAAACTCTCTGAAGCCTCAACCTCCCAGCTGTAGAATGGAGATTCGTGAGCTTTTAGTGAAATACTACTCATGGAAACACACTGTGGGCTATGAAGATCACACCCATGGAAAGCATATTACCTCCTCGAGGCCCCTCCTGAGCACAAAACTGTGCGTGCGACTCTCTTGTCTCCCCTTCTAAGTTGAATATCACCTCCCAGGACCTGGCTTGCATCTGTGGGTTCAGGTAATGACCGCCTTGCTATCTGAATCGGCAGAAATACCCCCAGAGAGATCGAGACTGTTATATTTTACACACAGCTGGCCCAAACTACACTATTCTTAGAGTGTTTTTGTTTTGTTCGAGGAGCACAGGGTGTGAGAGCTGGTGCCGCTTCGAGTCCTCTGACCCAAACCCACTTTACTAACAGCTGAGAAACTAAGGCTGAGCGAGGTTAACTGACTTGCTGAAGGTCAGTCATAGAACCAGAACAGAACTCAATTATCTATCGCTGCAGAACAGAGTACCTCAAAGCTTAGCGACTTCGCACAACAAACACTTGTTATCCAGTAGTTTCCGTGGGTCAGGAATCCAAGAGTGGCTTAGTTGGGTGTCCCAGGAGGTTGCAGTCAGGGTACCAGCCACACCTGCAGTCTCTGAAGGTCTGACAGGCGTGGGGTGGGGGGTGAGGGGTGCTGGCAGACCTGCTTCCAAGACCTGGCTGCTTAAGTGTCCTCACGACATGGTGGCTGGCCTCCCCCACAGCAAGTGATCCCACAGAGAGCAAGGAGGAAGCTGCAATGCTTTTTATATCCCAGCTTCAGAAGGCACACATCATCATGTCTTCCAGCATATTCCACTCATTAGAAGTGAGCCGCTAAGTCCAGCCCATGCTCAAGTGGAGGAAACCAAAGGGTGAAGTATCAAAGGATTTGTGGACCTGTTTTTGAAACCCCACAGAAGGTTTCTTTGAATAAATTATTTTTTCTGCAATGAGTTGCCCTAAGAGATCATGTTTTTCCCCCAGTTATTTGATGAGAGGTGGTTCTCATTCAGAAGTCATTAGTGGGAGGGAAATTAATTTATGAGGATATTTTCTCAGGAGAGTATTAAGAAAACCCCAGATGCAAACAGGAAAGTAAAACAAGGAGGGAAAGCTGCAGGAAAAAGAGCACCAAGGGGGAAAAACAGAAGTAGGGCGCGTTAGATTCTGACTTCTGTGGACACAGTTCTCTCCCAATTCAGGAAACACCGTGTGAACAGATGCTGACTAAAGTGTATCTAGGGGCTGGAGTTTGAAGATACAGAGCCTCCAGGGGCTCCAATTCTAGTCGCAGAGCCCCACCCATACATATATAAATAGCTCCTATGTAAATACGAAGAAGCTAATGCTGCTGCTGTAATAGAGGGATCTATACTGTACATCGGGAATGTGTAGGGAAGAAGCACTTCTGGGGTAGTAGGGTTTGGAAATCCTTGCAGAACCACTAGATCCCCCCACCCACCCCACCACTACCCACACACCAGACCCCCTCTATCCTTTCCATGCTCTGTTTTTCTCTTTCACGCTTACCACTATCTTTCCAAGGTTCTGCTTACTTTGCCTGTTTCTCTTGTTTACCGCCTGCCTCCCCTACAAGAATGCAGGCTCCATGAGGGTAGAAGTGTTTTTCTGGGCTAGTGCTGAACCCCAGCAGTTAACGGAGTACTTGGCACATAGTACTCAACAACTATTTGCTGAATGATTAAGTCAGGTAACTAATCAGTACATAAGGAAATTGAGCTGGACCATAAAGGAGCAGGGGAATATGGCAGGCGGGACCTGGAGGGAGGCTGTTCATTCCAGGCAGACGGGACAGCTGACCAAAGGCGCTTGGATGTGCAGAGCTGTCTGTGGCTACGGCCATGGGCTGTAGGTTGCTGGGGCAGAAGGAAGGACTGAGAGGCAGGTGTGGCAGAGGATGCTTGTAAAAAGGTTAAGATTTTATTGTGTACCAAAGGGATGCACTTAAGTTTGAAGGCCAGAGGTGATGTCCGTGCTGTTTCCTTATGGCCTGGCCGTATTTAAGAGCACACACGCTAGGAGGGGCCCTACAGTTCCTATACTAACTACTGATTTGTTGCACATTGGCCAAAAACTCTGACTCTTTTACTGTAGCAAACAGCATCTCAGTCTTCATTTTCTCTTTCTGGCATAGGAAGAGCACAACTCCCTAAATGTTGGGGTCTTTCCTGTTCTCCCTCCTTCGCCAGTGAGCCTGAGGTCAACATTCAGCCCTTGGAGACTCGGTGGCATTCGGGGTACATGCGGCTTTATGCCTCGGGAATGAATCGTGTATTTCTTGCTATAATTTCCAATTTCGCTGATGTATAGGGTGTCTTAGTTTTCTCAAACTTCACTTGCTGAGATTAAAAAAAAAAAAAAATCTACGTTGCAGCTGCTAGCAGCACCTGTGTTGAAGTGTGAGCACCTCACATAGAGACGCAGGGCTGTTCTGGAAGCCCAGCGGGTGAGGGACCGCTGCTTCCTGCCCTTTGCTGGAAGAGAAGCAGCCCCAGGACTGAGTTCCCAGTGCCTTCTGCTCAGAGGCAGGTTATCTGGGGATTGCAGTCTATCCTGGCTGTGAATCCAAAGGCGGAGGTACTCAGTACGTATTTGTTGAATGAATGAATGAGTAACTTGAGGTCAGCCTTAAAAGAGAAGAATTTCTATGTCTGCCTTAGATAACCTAGGCGGTCTCTCACCTTCAGAAACCAGGTTGGTTTGAAGTTGACCAGACCTTCCAGAAGGGGTGGTGTAAACACCGGAAGAGGAGTGCAGCTTGGTGCCTGGGCTGAGAGCTGACCGTCTCTCATTCGGAACTCAATGTGTTACCAGTAGCCTCAGAGCCAGGAAGGTGGGGAGGAGGGTAAATGGATGTCCAAGGTAGGCTCCCCTATCGTGGTGCTGAGGGGGATGTGATTTCCCACTTGTATACCAACGTTTTCAGCTCAAGCAGGAGACTCCCCTTTTTTTTTGTCTGAAATACACCAAATACATCCCAAGGTTGGCACTACTAACCATCTCTATAATTAAGAGCTCATTCTTGTCCTTATGAGCTAAAATGTAGGGCCTAGGAGCCTTTCCATGGGTGCAGTCCCCAAGTTTTCTGTTACTTGCACAAGTGCCACCCAAATTTCTGTCTTTTCCCAACGATGTAAAGACATCTGCTGTCCACCTACGTACTGCCACCAGGAGCTCCTAGCCAGGATGGTGTGTGCTCCCGGGGCCGTCAGCTTTCTTTGCCAAGTCCTCTGTCCACTCCCTTTTTATTCCATCTAGTCAAGTGGGCCCTTCCTAGGTGCTAGACTCCTAATCACAGGCAAAGGCGCACAAAGAAAGAATTGTAACATTTTAAAGATATCTATATAGACGTTTCCTTTCTTTTGCTGAAACGGTATGAATGGCTGCGCATGACCCACATTTGGCATAGTTGATTTATATTTAAAGGAAAATAAAATTCTCATCTCTCCCTAGTCCATGGAGGGTCTGTGAGCTTGACTTTGCATTCTGCGCTAGCTGTTAAATCTTATTCTAGCCCAGACATCCCAGTTGGACCTACAGTTTAATACTCTTCCATAATATTTAGCCCCGGTTCCTGCAGCTATTAGAGAAAGCCAAAATTGTCTAATTCTGCTGAAACTCCACTGCTCAGAGCCACTGAACACAGCAGGACAGGGGGACAAGGGGGTACAGAAGGGCGTGTCCCCAGTCCTAGAGACCTGCTGTACGGCATTGCACCCAGAGTCCACAGTGCCAGGTTGTGCACTTAAACGTTTGCTGAGAGGACAGATCTCATGCTAAGTGTTTTCACTGTAGTAAAAAAAAACTGTGGGGCACCTGGGTAGCTCAGTCAGTTAAGCGGGTGACTCTTGATTTCGGCTCAGGTCCTGATCTCAGGGTTGTGAGATCGAGCCCCGTGTCAGGCTCTGCTCTCAGTGCAGAGTCTGCTTGAGATTCTCTCTCCTTCCCCTCTGCCCCTCCCCCTCTAGCACATGCTCTGTCTCTCTCTCTCAAATAAATAAATAAATCTTTTTTATAAAATGCTATGGAAAATGGGTTGTGATGGGATAGTGCCTGGAAGGGAGTGTGCGTGAGGTTCATGTTCTCTTCCATGATCCAGGTGCCCATTAGACAGATGTGCTCAGTTTGAGAAAATTTGTCGAGCTGATGGATGCACTTCTCTGTATGTATGTTATAAAAAGTTTAAAAATAAAATGAGTAATTTCTCTCTCTAAAGAAAAGACACTATGTCATGTACACTTAGTGACTCAATCAGTCACACCAAATAATAATGAAAGCTGGGGTACCTGGGTGGCTAGTCAGTTAAGTGTCCAACTCTTGATTTTGGCTCAGGTCATGATCTCAGGGTTGTGAGATCAAGCACCAGTCGGACATTGCGCTCAGCGTGGAGCCTGCTTAGGATTCTTTCCCTCTTCTTCTGCTCCGCCTCCCTCCCCCACTTGCACGCGCTCACACTCTCTCTCAAAAAAAAAAAAAAAAAAATGAAAACAAGAACAATAGCCATTAACTGGACAGCATGTGCTTCGAATGCGATACAATCTTTAATCAAAACAACAACTCTGTTATCACAGTACTTCAGTGTTTTTGGTGGGGAACTGAAGCATAGACAGACCTTGTATTTTTAACATTTCCAAGGTAACATAGCTAGTCAGTGGTGGAACTTGGATTTGGTCTGGGATGCTGAGTTCAAAATCCGGCCTATAAACCACCATGCTGCCGTGCAGTGAACTCTTAGCCTTACCAGTTGCCCCCTACACCATTGCCACGAAGACTAACTGAGACACAGGTTCTGAGTTAGAAATACTGGCATATTTTTGGTAGAAAAAAATTCAAGAAACTATAAATTATGAAGAAAAATGCTACGATGTCCCACACACAATAATTTTGTCTGGTACCAAACACAGAGCTCTGGGATGTCCCATTGTTGATACAATGCCATAGAATAGGAGAAAATTGATAAAATGAAGAGGGCAATTTAAACATGATTATTCAGTCGCCAAGCCAAATAGCCAGGAAATATAACGTTTTGCAATATATACCTATACACAAACCACCCAAAGTGAGGGATCTGTCTTTCTGACTGTCCTATAAACACACAGGACAGACAAGATTAGTCCCAGAAAGAGGAAAGCCCTTTGTGGAGACCACTGCCAAAGAACGTGTGAGATATTGGGGAATCCAGAGCCGTATATGACCTTTGACACTGGGGAAGATGGGGTCTGGAGAAGAAAAGGGAATCTTTCCGTTGGAATGTTACCCATCAACAGAAGTTCAGAGGCAGGGATGCCTGGGTGGCTCATTTGGTCACGCATCTGCCTTTGGCTCAGGTCGTGATCCCAGGGTCCTGGGATCGAGTCCTGCATCGGGCTCCTTGCTCATCAGGGAGCCTGCTTCTCCCACTCCCCCTGCTTGTGCGCTTGCTTTCTCTCTCTGACAAATAAATAAAATCTTTATCCAGAGGCAGAAATAACCAGGACATATTCAGGGCACCATCCAAACACCAAACAGCAAATCTATTGGCGAGTAGTTGAACAGGTGGCTGGGGAGGATTATGAAGAGCTATGAATGCCTGGAGGAGGCTGAGAGAATTTGAAGGGGCAGACAGGGCAAAGTCTAGGTAAATTATGAAATAATAGAGGACATGAGGGTGGAACATGGGGGGAGAGGAGACCATGAGGAGACAGGGAGGTGGCTGATGAGGGCCTGGAATAGCAAGGGAGCTGTCCAGAAAACAAGAGAAAGATTTTTATTAACTTGGCAGGACTCAGTGACAAATTAGGTGTAAGGGACGGAGAAAACAGTCTCTAACTACTGCTTATCCAGAAGTGTTTCAAAAATGAACTTGGATAGGGAGGCGGTTTACCTGGGTTGAACCACAGAGGGGGAGCAGAGAAGGGGGACGAGGAGGAGGAGGGCTGATGTACTATGTGATGGAATGGCACGCTGGCCTGAGAACGGGAAAGACGGGGCCCTGACACCAACTAATTTTGGGATCACATCACCTGCTTTCTCATTTCTAAAACTAGGAATTTCATCCAGAAAACAGTTATTGAGCACTTACCCTGTGCCAGGCACTAAGCAATTGTCCGTCTGTTTCCCATGTGGGTGGGCCAGTGGTGTGCCCTATCCAGGGTAGGGTCCAGCCTTGGTTCTAGCAACCCAAGTATGGCCAGTTCCTTTAGTAAATCCTAGCTTTTGCTTCCCTCTAGTGGCCACCTCGCACCACTAAGAACTGTGCTTTTGCCCTTTGGTTCCTAGAGAGGAACCTGAGTGGAAAGTTAAGGGGTCTTTAAGACGGAGCTGAGTCAGAGATCATGCACACCGTCAAGGGAACAGGTAGCAAGCAGAGTCCAAAGGGCACATTCTGATAGTTGGGAACCACACGGGAAGGTGGTGGTAAGAAAGACCCAGTGTCGTGAACCAGACATGAGACGGGCGTGCCCGTCAGTCCCAGAGAAAATGAGCCAAGGGCAGCAGACAGCAGAAAATCCTGTTAGGACTCACTCAATAAATGGGTGAGCCTGGACAAGGAAGAAGTGCGGGTCGCAGATAAAGGCCCTTCTTCACACTGACGCGGCAAGGATAGGATCGGGGATAAGGGAAAGTCTGTAATTCACTGGGGACAAAAGCTTGACGACTTTCAAGGAAGACACTGTGAAGACTCTGGGAACCCCTGCATTTGCGTCTGCTCCTCTTCTCCTTGCTGGGCACGTGTTCTGGATCATTCACCTGGAGAGCTGCCGTCTCCTCCAGTCCCCACTGCCAGGGTGGAACCCCACAGTTGGGGATGGCCAGGATGTGGTGAAGCCGAGCAGGCTGGCATAGGACAGGGCGGACGCTCCGGGCTCTCGCCGGCTGGTGGGTGAGCAGGGGAGTAGTTCTCACCGAGTCTCACAGCCCTGGGCGGGTGACAGAGCTCGTAACATAAACAGCTCCGAGGCCAGACAGCCACGGCAGTACCCAGTGGAGCAGTCCGGTGAGTCGGCAATGGGAAGAGCAGATCACTTTCTGAGGGACCCCCGCCTCATCCCCGGGGCCAGCACCCCACGCTTCCCCTGTTGTCACGCTTGGGGTGTTTGTATGATGTTCCCCAACAGGACAGTAAGCTTGGTGAGGGCAGGGCCGTCACCACTGTCTGCTTCAGCCCTCTCTGCCCTGTGCACAGCTCAGGGGCTGGCTGGTGAGTAAGCAAGTAAGTACATGGGTGACATAACTGGGTTATTAAGACTTGGGGTCCTGCCTTTGTGATTTGCTGCTGTGTGTTCCTGAGCAAGATAGTTCACCTCTCTGAGCCTTGCTTTCCTCTTCTGTAAAATCAGATTATAAAATGGGGTCTGTGAGGATCAGGCTGATGTCTGTGAGTCTTGTAAAGGGTCATACAAGTGTGCATCGTTATCTTATTCTGCTTGAAAATGGGAAATTAACCAGATGTCCACTGGCATCTCTTTGGGCCTGGGAGACAGTGACTATGGGTGTTCGCTTTCTGAGTCAAAGCATTTAGAATGGGCTGCTCCCGTATGTGCAGTTGAATTCACCCCCCAGCTGCCAGCAGCCAGCTGGCCCCTTTTCTGAGACAGGTTCCCCTCCCGGGCACTCAGCAGCACACCCCTGAACCTCACCTATGCCCTCTTCCCAATTCTGGTCCTGGCCGACTTGCAGCCTGTGCTCAGATGACAGAACAATAATCAGGCTGACTGGTATTCTCTGGTCAACCAGGGCGAGGTATGGCCTCCCTCCAGGGATGGTTTTGCCAATTTTCTATATGTGAGTGGATATCTCAAACCCCGCCCCACCCCCATCACCTCAGTATAAACCTGTTATGCACCTGGTCTGGCAAATAGTTCCAAGAAATCCTTCCCAGCCTGATGTGGTCTCTTGTTTCTCTGGGAGCCCTAGTGTGGGAAAGAAGGGACGTTCATATCCATGGCCCTACAAAGGGAAATTATAGCCTAAATTGTACCCTAAACCTTTTAACCCTGGGCTTGGTCCTATATGGTTGCTTTTATTTATTTTTTCCAGTCTGCCAGTTTCTCCCAATATGTGTCCCTAAGGCTAGCTTAGGAATGGATTTCTGTACCCTAGGCACACAGTATTGGCGCAGGAAACACGCCCTGGGTATGTGCCAAGTTAGGATGACTGGATAAACAATAGATGACATTTATTGAGCTTGTGATGCATGTCAGGGTTTACCTGTGTGAACTCACGGAATCCTTGCGATGATTCATGTTTTCTCTATCTTATAGATAAGGAAGATTAGCCAAAGAGAGGCTAACTAACTTGCTTGAGCTTACACAGACAGAAACAATGGAGACAGATTCAAACCTAGCAGTCTGACTCCAGACCCCATGACCCACAGAATGGAAAATGGTGACCCACATCTGAATACCTGAGGTTGGATGACATGGTACACTTCTTTGAAGTCCTGTCTGGTCTTTGGCCAGATGGCCCCTGGAGCTCAACTTCTCAGTGTTGCCCAATTGCACAGAGGACAATTGTGAGAATGCCTGAGGGCAGCCCACAGCTCCTCCCCTCTCTATACCTGCGGAGAAGCTCTTTGTAGTCCAGGCTTCTCCCAGCCACCTCTCTCCACCCTCTGCTGTACATCACCGTGGGTTGTCAGCACCAGTCCCGTGGGCTCTTTCCTCTTTCCCAAGCTCTGGCGTGTGTTGCAGGAAAGTGCCCAGGTACCTACAAGCAGGACATCAGTAAAGGCAGCCTCAGGGAAGCACAGAGGAGCCGGGAGACACACCCCCACCCCGCCTTGTCAGAACCCTTATCTCCATACAAGGGGTCAAGGTTGCAGAGGCCTCCGCTTATTGGCCAGCTGTGCATCCTCCCAGCTGTGTCTGCTGATCGCTTGTGCCTGGCCTCGATGCTCTCGGAAGCCTGGACAGGGAGTACAGAGAGAAGGAGCAGACAGAATTCGCAATCAGTTTTCATTTCCTCCCTCCCTCGCTGGGGAGCTCGAACCCTCCAACCAGCATTCAATAAATTCTTGTTGGATGAACAAGTAAATAAACATTAAGTTAAGCCAGATCTGAGACCCTGTAACTTCCACTCCTGGTGTTCATTATGCCCCGAGCAAATCCAGTTCCTCCTCTGGGTGGATGGCGCCTGTCTGCTAGGAGCCTAGGCATAGTATCCGTGAGCTCTGTCCTTGTTCCTACCAAACTGTGCTCTGTGTTTGTCTCTCACTTGGATGAACACATTGAAGCATAAATTTCAGGTTTGCAGATGCCACAAAACTGGAAGGAATCACTAATCTGATAGATGAGAGAGTCAAGAACACTACGCTTTAGCTAGAAATTTGAAGTTAACACAGATAAATAGAAAATTCTCTGAGTTAAAGCCTCAAGTAGAGAAAGGGAAGAAGTTCACTTGAGAAGACGCTGTGAGTCAGACTGGGGTCTTTAGGAGGCTGCATGCTCAATAGAAGCCAGCCAATAAAAGACTCTCAGACCACATTGATGGAAGTACAATGTCTAGGCCTAGAAGTGAGTGCTTCACTTAGTCTGTGCTGGACACACTAGGTCTAACGGATTGGATTCAGGTCTAGGTGTCCCTATCAAGAGGGACAGTGACATACTAAGTTCATCCAGAAGAATATGATGAAAATAGTGGAAACTACACACTTGAGAGCCATTTGAAGGAACGTGTGGAGAAGAGAAGACTTAAGGAATTATCCATCTAGTCTTTACATATGTAGAGCTCCATGGAAGAAAGGAAGATTTCTTCTGTATTACCGTAGAGGGCAACTAAGAACCGTGGATGGAAATTACAAAAACAAAGAAAATGTTCTGAATACCTCAGCTCTCCATCAGGAGAGAAGAGTGTCATAACACAGAGAGCTAGATGTCATGGAAAGGGTCCTGCCTTGAGTGGGAGATTAGAGTAGAAGCTCACAAAGGTCCTGGGTGTCTATGATCTGTAATCTTAGCTGCCTCTCCCAGCTTCGTGTTCTCTGCAGCTTTGTCAAGCTTTGGATTTGAAAATCCTCTTCCCACACTGACCCCAATCCGTAATCCGTGTATCAATACATTAGGTGCAAGTGTGGACCTAGAGCCTTATGACATTAAGGGGGACAGTGATCATTAATTTAGCAAAGTCTACCGAGAAGTGTTCTGACCCCAGAATTTGGAAACCCAAGTCTGGTCTTGGCTCTGCTATATTGGGGTCCTCGGTTTTTCTACTTATGAGTTAAGAGCATTGGATAATCCCTGGCTTAACTCATTTACTTACCCACTAACACATTCATTCATTCGACAAATGTTTATTGTCTACCATCTTTCAGACACTATCTTCCTTAGGTAAGTCCTTCCTCTTTGGGGGATTAATTTCCCTCTTCTGTCAAATCAGGGGATTGGGTTAGATTGGGTTAGATGAACCCCAAAGTCCCTTGCACCTCAGCTAGGCCGCAGACCCACCACCAGTACCATCACCTCACCACACATTTCATAGCTTTGACTAGAACATTTTCACATAAGGCCTGGGCGAATGCTTTGCTAAATAAAAAAAACCATCTTGTGGTTCAGGCACTCCTCAAACCTGTCTACCTATTAACTCCTTTTTTTAAAAAGGGAATGAAGGGATTAATTTTAATTTGTATCTACTAAAGGTATATCACATTAAGAGAAACAAAAAAAGAAAGAAAGGGGATAAAAGAGAAAAATCCGGAAGCCAACATGCTAATCCTAACGGTTGCCACTCAGTGAATGCTTACTGAGGCAAATCTCTGAGACTTGAACGTCTGAAAAAGGCCTTTCTTGTACTCTCATCTTGACTGACACTTTGTTTGGACACAGAATTCTAGGTTGGTAATGATTCCCACTCAGAATTTTGAAGGAATTGCTCCATTTTCTTTAACGTTCCAAGGCTATTGTTGAAAACTGCTGTCATCGTGATTCTTGATTTTGTTGGATTTTATCTGACTTTTTTTTCCTCCTCTCTCTCTGAAAACTTTTAGAATGCCCTCTTCACTGCCGATATGTCCTGACCCCATGCTTTAGAGTGGGTCTTTTTAAAGTTCATCACAGCGGACACTTGGAACAATACGTCAGCTTGGCAGTTTGTGCCTTTCAGTCCTGGGAACTTTTCTTGACGATTTATTCCCTTTCATTCTGTCTGTCTCATACTTGTTGGATCAATTCTTTAATTTTCTTACATTTTCGCTCTTATTTTCCTCTCTCACTGCTCTTGTCCTACTCTCTGGAAGATGTCTCTGACTCTGTCTTCTGACCCATGTATGTATGAGATGTTTCATTCCCACCATAGTTGTGATTTCTGAGAGCTCTTCCTCATTCTGAAATGTCCCCCGTCTCTGTAGCAGCTTGTCTGTTTTCCTGGATATAAAACCTTTCTTCCGTCTCTGAGGATATTAAAGTGTTGCTGAAGTGTGGTTGTCCTGCCTGCCTGTTTCCTCGGAGTGCCTGATCCTTCTTCTTTGTTTAGTTTGGTCTCTGTCAGAGGGGCTTTTCTGCAAAGTCTGGGGATCTTTGGCCGGATCAGATTCATATTTATGAACGAGGCACTAAAAAAGCCGAGCGGATACTCTGTGTAATGGAAGGAGTGTATTTACTGGAAGGTTCCACTCTGCAGTGAAGGGAGGGATCTCCAAATGTCAGAATTTGAGTATCTGTACATCTTTTTGGTTTCCCTAATGAAAGATCCTCAGGTCTACGTAAAATGTTTATATTTGGCTGCCAGTATTCTGGGAGACAGCAAGATCAAGGATGGTGGCCATCTCCCTCTTCTGTATGTGGACCTTCAGTGAATTTCAATTTTCAGGAAAGTGTACATCGCCTAGAAGAGGGACCAAGGGGTGTACTCCCTTTACAACCCCTCTTCCCCTTTTAGCCCCACCTGTACTCTGACCCTCAGTGCAGCCTGGTGCTTCCACTTCCTGAGCCTTTCCAGGGGTCGTGCAGGGCTAATGGCAGGAACTCGCATCTCATCTCCATTCTGCCGGGTCAGAACCCACTTTTGCAGGGACTTTCTGTTATTCGAAAAAAATGTTGACTTCTCTTGTCTATTCTTACCTCTCATTCTCTTTATTCTTGGGGGTTTATATCTCCCCCGACCCCGTGTCATTTTTATCACACTTAGGAATTAATGAAGATATAGCCAAATGATCGGAGGGTGAGATAATTTCTCAAAAAGGGGTTCTGAACAAATAAACTGTGGGGTCAGGAAGACACGGACAAGAAGAGGCGAGCAGCCAGTGCGAGAGCCCTCAGCCACTGCAGCTCCACCTCACAGCTCCGCACCAGGCAATAGCTTGAGGGCTTCATTCTCAGGCACTCAATGAGTATTTGCTGATCACCTGCTCTGGGCCAGCTGTCACTCTAGACTCTGGAGATGTGACTGTGAGCAAGACAGAGAAGGCTTCTGCTCTCCTGGACCTTATATTTTGACGTGTGATATGGCAACAAATAAATAAACAACCCGTTAGTGTTAAGTGCTTGAAAAAATTAAACAGAGTTGTGTGTTAATGAGTGAACATAGGAACTACTTCACCCGTAGAATATTAACACTGGAAGGGCCCCTGAAATCCAATTTCCTCATCGTAAGAATGAGGAAGTTCAGGTACAGAGAGGGGAAGGGATTTTCCCAATGCCCCTACACCAGGGCCTCCCGATTCCCGCTCCTGCATTTTTCCCGCTATTAATTTCTACCCAATTCATGAGACTTCTACTGACCGCAGACCACACTCTGTGCCTCTCTGGGGCTCCGCCTTCCATCTCAACCCCATGGGAACCCACTAAACCAAAAAGCTCCATCAGTTGCAGTCAGAGCAGCCCCAGCTCCAGGGAACAAAAATGAAGCCAGTCATCAGCTTTAGACTCTTAACCGGACTTAGCAGCAACCCAAGCTAGCTACCACCTACCAGCGACTGAAGCCGTCCCAGAGCTCCACAACAGTGTCCCTCAATGTCCAGACATTGCGATACACCTGTTTCAGATCCTGATCAGGGTGGAAACAGAGCACTAAACTCCTGTAAGGAGACCTCCTTTCTGAAGAGCTCACCTGGATTGCACAGGAGTGCAGGGACAGAGGTTTCTAGTGATGGATTTTAAAGCCTCTACACAGAGGCATCATTAGCAACTCGGGCCTTTCCTGAGGCTCACACAGTGGTCCTGGAGCAGAACTGGGAACTATCCCTCTGTCCACTGCCCCTTTTTCCCCTCAAAGTATTATGCCTCCTGGGAATATTGCATTTTCCCCCCATTCCATTGTTGACTTTCATACAAGTTGTTATTGTTACTTTCCTTATAAATAACTCTTAGGTCAGAAATATCAGGCAATACTGGAAATTAGAAAGGAGGGGTGAAATCACCCAGTTTTCCACCCAGTAAAGCCAGTCTTAACATTTTGATGAATTTCCTTCCTGTTAATTTTTGATGAATAGGGTTGTTGTTAGTGATGTTCTTCACCTAGTTATATTTGCAACTTTATATCCTGTCCTTTTTATTTTTTTACATTATATGAGGTAAGCAATTTGTAACTGTTAGAGCTTTATTAATATATAAAGACTGCATAATTAAACAGTTACTTAGTATATATATTAGTGTATATATCATAATTACTTAACCATTCCCTTCCTGTTAGATTTTTGTGTTTTATTTTTTGGGGTTTTTTTTTTTTATGTTATAGTTTTCTCATTTAAAAGAATGCTCTTATGAACGTATTCATGCTTAAAGCTACATGAGTACAATTGCATGTCACCTATGTGCTGCTTCTCATCTTTTTGTAATTGGAAGGGAATCGTACACAGACTGTGTCTGAGACATTTCATGGTGAGAACGTTTGCATCTCCGACTGTGGGATTGGAGGCGTTGGCAGCAGGGGCAGGAGCCATTGGGGGAGAGAAGGACTGTTTCGAACAGGAGTTGGCAGGTCCTCTCGGTGCCCTAAAACCACACCAAGTAGATACCCTCCAACTTCACCTTTTTCTAAGGCCAGCTGTGGCCTCCCACGTTGTCATTCATAGGCAGATGTTAATGCAGAGAACTCTGTGCCTCGCCCTGGCTGAGCACCATGGAGGAATTAGAGTGAATCAGAGGGCAGGCAGCCAGGGGAGGAGGAGGAAGTCTGACTTACCTGACGGGGAAGCAGTGTCAGGAGCTGATGCTTACAGGATCAGCCCGCTCCGGCAGCAGGTGTTGTGAGCAGTTCTCAGGCTCTTGGGCGGGGGTGCTCTTCAGATGGATGGTGCATGGAAAGCAGTGTAGAATGAATCCTCATTTCCATAAAGGGATCCAAGAGCCCACCATCCCCTTGTCCTTTGGCAGAAGAAGCTTGTGCTGAGTTGGGGGACCCTTAAAGGCATCTGAGTCACCTTCCCTAGAAGCCTTCAGGCCATTCTTCTAATTGGCCTGGGTTAGGGCAAGACTCCATTAAGATTATAAAAAGGGGAAAAGATTTGATTTACTCTCATAATAATTTGCATGCCTATTTACAGCTGGTATAGTCTATTTCCAGACAATTGATTCCTTTTTACCATTTCTTCTCTACTCCTTTCCCTCAAATTTAAATAATAATGATAATTAATTTATTTATTTATAAACAAGCATTTAGAGAGCTTAGTCTGTAGATGGCACCGTCCTAAGTGCTGTAAAAATATCTCGGGGCGCCTGGGTGGCTCAGTGGGTTGAGCGTCTGACTCTTGATTTTGCCTCAGGTCATGATCTCAGGGTCCTGAGATGGAGCCCCTCATTGGGCTCCATGCTCAATGGGGAGTCTGCTTGAGATTCTCTCCTTGTCCCTCTCCCCCTGCCCCTCCCCCTGCTCACACTTGCTTTCTCGCTCTAAATAAATAAAATTTTTTAAAAAAAATTATCTCATTGGGAGTGCCTGGCTGGCTCAGTCAGTAGCATGTGTCTCTCAATCTCAGGGTTGTGAGTTCAAGCCCTGCATTGGGCATAGAGCCAACTTAAAAAAAAATTATCCCGTTTAATGTTCATAGCAACCTATGAAGCAGATACTCTTATATCCCCAATCCACAGATGAAGAAACTGAGACCAAGAGGTTAAGTGACTTGCTCCTGGTCACACAGCCAGTGAGGGGCTCCAGAGTCCATAGCCCTCAGGAGAGTCTGGTAGAGACAAAGAGGCAGGCAGAAGCTTGGGGACCTGAAATGACAACAGTAGAATGCTGGGCGGGTCGTGTTCTACCTCTCTGAATATCCCCCCCACTGGAAACCCCACAGGGAGTAATCAGATCTTTTTCCATAACACAAGGAAGTTCTTAGGGCTAATCTAGCTCATGCTGTTTATACACGGAAGGAGGAGTTCAGGTAATCTCCAAATAATAACCAAGCAAAAATGGACCTAAATGAAAGCAATCGTTTCTGGTGAATGTGAGTGAGAATGAGGGTGGTTATGGAGTGTCCTGTGTGTGTTTCCTCTGTGCTGGAGAGAGGGCTACCCGGGAGCACCTCGGAGCGGGGAGGACAAAGTCCACCCAGGGAGTGGGTATCACGGGAACGGGTTCCACAGGAAATGGTCAGGACCCAGGAAGGAGAGAGGCTGGGAAAGTCAGGGGAAGAGAATCAGATGATGGCTCAGCAGTGAGGGCGGGGGCTTGCGGAAATCTAAGCAGTGATTAGCATCAGAAAGGTTTAGCAGGCCCTGGGCAAGGTCCTAGGGAGCTAGGCAAATGTGTGTTGTGTTGTGGTGAGTGCTGTGTATTGTGTAAGACTGATGAATCACAGACCTGTACCCCTGAAACAAATAATACATTATATGTTAATAATAACAGTAATAATAATAATAAACATTAAAGAATCTAACACTAAAAAGAAAAAAAGAAAGAAAGAAAAAGAAAATGCCTGAGAAGCTCCCAGGAAGGGGCCAAGTCAGAGACTTCTGGGGCGGGGGGGAGGTGCACAGTGAAGGGAATAAGGGGGGAAAAGATTATAGAAACTGGAGTGCACAGTAAGAGAAGACTCAGAAACACCTGACTTCACGCTGAGAGTCTGTGCTACCAACTCAAGGCTCCCAACGTTTCCCTCCTGGGAATGAGTTTGGTCGTAGAATCTAGAGTGGGATCAAATTGGTAGATTGGAAGTTAAGCATCCATAGCCAATAGTTTGAAAATAACCAGTACAAATATGATGCAGCCTCGGAGTTTTGAGCAGGGTGTGATAGCCCTTCCTGACACCTGTTGAATCACCTGGGTGGGCACCCTCCCTCCACACCCCCTGGTCTCAGCCTGTCAAATAGGAACAAATGGTTCACTGAGAAAACATTTTAAAGATTTGCGGGGGACATTGAAACAGTTCTTAAAGGCTGTGGGCAAGAGAAGAATGAGGTGAAGACAAAGGTGTTTTTTGCAACATTCTCTGAAGACCTATTTAATCTTCTGGGACAGAGATTTAGCTCTGGGAGAGAAATGGGGACTTTCTGAATGTGCCACTGTAATGGAGTGCAGCACTGCAAAGGGGAAGGGACAGGGAGAGTGGGGACCGGTCACTGGTCCTTGCCAGATGGGAAGAGAAAGAAGAGAAAGTAATGACCCCGGGGCTCTGCGAGACAGACCTGCTGATGCACAGCAGAACTGCTCAGAAAGAAAACTGCACGTGTACTTTTCTAAGAAACTGATCATTTAGTATTTGTGAAGGAATTTGGTTTTTATTGGTTAATGAGGGGCACACTCTGTAATTAATGTTCAGTAGGTGGTGTGACTCATCTCAGTCCAGGAGAAAACTTAAAGCGTGAGGCATGAATGAATGATTTTGAGGATTTCAAGTACAAATGTTTCAAGTGTGCTGAGATTCCTCAAAGGTCTTTTGGCCCCTCTGCCCCTGCCCCTCCTTGCAAGGGCTCTTCGAACTTTCCAGTTCTGATTCCAGTCCTGGGTTCTCTGAAGCAGGGTTTCTCAGGTGTGAACCCAGAGTCCCCTGGGGAGCCTGAAGCTTCCCTGTTGCTCTGGGGAGAAGTTGAGGGGGGATTTCAGAGGCAGCTCTGCCCGATCACAGACTCATCCACTGCTCCTAAGCCCCTCGCCGCCACTGTTTGGAAATCCCTTATTGCTGTGGAGTGGGGACCGAGTGTGGTAAATCTCTTTGACCATGCCACTGAGGTGAGGCAAACCAGGACATTCATCCTATATTTGAGCCGTAATGGGTTTTGGCTGGGTCTGTGAGCCCATTGATCATCTTTCTTCCACTTTCTCCTCTGTCTGTCTGGCCTGCGCAGCCCACAGGAAGCAGAAACCACCATCTGCTGGTGTTTTCCAGGTTTCTCTTGATCTTTGAATTATAGAGGCACGCAGCCTGGCTCTTTATCCTCTCCTCCCCCCGCCCCCACCACAGCCCCCACCTGCCTGTGGGTGGGTCTGGCTGTAACTTCTCCACGGGGGGCAGTGGGTCTTGTGTCTGGGGTCATGCTGGGCTGTTTGTAACCAGAGCCTCAGGCTCCCTCTGCTTCGCTGCAACAGTCTGCAAAAGGGCCATTTCCCTCCCTGAAAGGGCTGCAAGTTGCATCTCAGGTCATGTGCACACTTGACCTTGGGAAAGAATCCTAAGGTTGGCACAGAGGAGTGACCCCACTGAAGCTTAAGAGTTCGTTGATAGAAATTCTCAGACTTAGCAGGAAATTTTGTGATCATCTAGTCTAACATCCTACAAATGGAATTGGCAAATTCTACAAATTTCCGTTAGTGGAAAGTGGAGTCAACTTAGTGGGATGCCACGAGCAACTGAGAAAAAAAAACTGAAATAGAATATCAGTGAACTTAACTCCGGGAAACTTGTGTTTCCGTGATGTAGCCGTTCCTAGTGTAGTCTGGTCAAGATAGAAACTGCAGTCCAAAAAGTGTAAGCAACCTGATGCCGGCCAAGCCAACCCCGAGAAGACCAGTAGCTCAGGCCAGTGATGCCTTCTCTCCACCTGCCGCCCACCCCCTCTAACCACAAACATACCTAAAACTTGTACATAATTTGCTCTGGTATGTGGTGTAAAGAACATGGGATTTGTGGTCCAGGGCCGGCTTCAAGTCCAGTTGGGTGACCATGGGAAACCATCTAGCCAGTGTTTCTCAGGCAGTATCTCAGGGAACCCCTTTTCAGAATCATAAATTGGGGGAGTCTTGTTAAAAATAGGCATTCCTAGGTCTCCTGAATCATAACCTGTGACTGGGGGCTAGGGCAAGCGAGGAACCAGCAAAGCCATCTGCATGTCTAATAAACTCCTTAGAAAATTTTTATGCACACTCATTGTGTCAACAATGATCTTGACATTTCTGAGCTTGAAGTTCTTTGGCTGGATGAGTGGAGACGGTAACAGCACCTGGTCGTTGTGGAGAGTTAATGTGAAGGTACTTTGCACAGTGTAAAAGCACTCTGCAGACTTGAGGGATCACCATCCCACAACATTCTTCTCAAAATGATGCTTTAGGGAAGAGAGCACCAGACGGGGACAGGGTAGAGTCTGTGCAGTTAATGCGACCAAGAAAGTTAAATGGAAAAATGAGCCAACAAGTGTGTTTTCTTCTTCTGTCGCTTTCCCTCTTCCAGCTTCTGTCCTACAAATTTCTCTTCCTGATCAAATCTCAGTGGCAGTACCATGCCCCTCCACGAACTTGTGTTTTGAGCAGGCTCCCTGCTCGGTGGTTGGTGGCAATACATACTGCAACTGTCAGTCTGATGCATCGTGCGGCCTTCTCAAGCCCACTGTGACGTTCAAGTTCCTTTAATAGGAAATTCTCACAGTCCGGAATGCTGAGCTCTGGGGTCTGGTGGAACTGTTGATTCTCTACTTACTGGGATGCTTGCTGTGTTTTCCATTCAGCAGAAGCCTCCCAGGCTGTAGGTGAAATAGCTACACCATGTATTTGGACTAGTGCCTTAGTACGGCTGCTGGTGCAGACAACGCAGGCCCTGGAGGCTTCCATTAGAGATGCACAGACTGAGGCCAAGTTCCCTGGAGGCGGTAGGGGGACTGTCCCACTGAGCCACTGTCTGGGCTGAACCCTGGGGAGAACAGGCTGCCCAGCTGGGCCTCTGGGTCTCCCATTTCTTCCCTTCTCTTCCCCTCATTCTGCCCCTAAGTGCAGGTGCTATTTTAAGAAACAGGCTCTGTACTTAGCTCTGTGAGACAAACTATTAACTAGTGGTTTCTCGTGGTGAGAAGAGAGGATCTCGGCTTTCAGCTAGAAGAGGTAGTTCTTACCCTGGGGTGTCTCCCCGCAGTTTTATTGGTTCTGCCCCAGAACCAGTACAGTGGGGAAGGGCCAGGCCCAGGGGGAGGGCATGATGGGGCACTGAGGATGGTTCCTAAGTACGATGTGACCTCTCTTCTTCCCTTCCCATTCTTTCCCCTGGCCCCCAGTGGCTGGGCTAAGGTAAGCCAACTCTGTTCCCCTTCTGTTCTGCTTCTCCTTGGACTTGATGCCTCCTTCTTTTTTGTGTCACTGGCAGCCTCTGTTTTCATCTGAGGGTCCAGCTAGGGATGGGGAGGGGGAAGATTGCAAAGGTTAGGAGGAAGGAGGTCGTCTCTTCCGTTATTCCCAAATTTCAACTAGAAGCACGTAAGAGTGAGTGAGTTAGAAATGGTGCCCAGGAAGTGTCGGAGGGTGGACACAGGGGCAGGGATGGGGTAAAGGTAGTGCCCTGGGAAGAAGTAAAGAGACATACTGGGGGAGGGGGTGGAGGGCACAGTTAAATGGAAGCTTGGCAAAAGAAAATAAGAATTACTCCAGGCGAACAAGAAGGAATTAAAATCAAGCTCAGTCCTGGGCAGGCTCCAGGCTGTGGCCTGAGCTAGAGCGGTGGGATGATTGAATGGCATTGTGTCAATTACTTTATTTTCTTGTTTTCTTTCCTGTTCCCAACTCCCTTTTCCATCTTCTGCCTTCTTTCCACTCCGGACCCCATCTTTCCCCTTTATCTTCCTCTCCTCCTCTTCTCCTCTGCACGCATCCTTTCTCCCTTCCCCTCTGGCCCACTATCTCCTCCCTCCACCCCTCACGTTTCACTCCACACCCTACCCCAAGCTCTCTGGCGGATGTGAGTTGACCGTGGTCCTCCAGGACTTCAATGCAGGCCACAGCAGCGAGCTGACCATCCAGGTGGGGCAGACGGTGGAGCTCCTGGAGCGGCCCAGCGAGCGGCCGGGCTGGTGTCTGGTCCGCACCACGGAGCGGAGCCCCCCCCAGGAGGGCCTGGTTCCCAGCAGCGCCCTGTGCATCTCCCATTCCCGAAGCAGCGTGGAGATGGACTGCTTCTTCCCCTTGGTGAAAGGTAGGGGGAACTGAGGGGGTGGGCACGTGCCAAGGGCCGCTGGGGCGCTGGCCCACCCTAACCCCAGAACATCGCGGAACTAACCGGTCTTGTGAACCTGTTGGACCGTGTGGGACTCCTCTGGGACCTGCTTGTGAAGGGAGCGGGTTGGGAACTTGAAGAAAAAGAGCTACCGAGTGGCCGTGTGACTTTGGAAAAGTCATGTAACCTTTGTGAGTCCATTTCGTCTTAAAATGAAAGCTGGATTAGATGGCCTCTAAGACCTCTTCCAGCTCTCCCACAACATTCAGAAAAGTCTTCTTGTACCTGTGGCCAGCGTCTAGCCTTCTCCCTTCGGCGCTGACCCATACCCTCCTGCTCCGGAGCTACTCTGGGCTCCCCGGCAGGTTTGACCCTCCCCTCGGCCCTGCCAGGCCACGAGACACTTATTTATGGGGCTCTAATAGATACGTTATTTGAACCCTGGCTTCTATTTTATATAAGCTCTGTTATTTATTTTATATAAATTCTTTGCTTGCTTATTCACTTTTTCCCTCACACCAAGGAGACTGAACTACTTAGAACAGTGATTCTCCAAGGTGAGGGGTGTCTCTGGATTGGCAGCATCAGCATCCCTCGGGAACCTTTAGAAATGCAAATTCTCAGACTCCAATCCAGACCTACTGGGTCAGAAATGCTGGGGGCAGGGGCCAATGGTCAGTGTTTTAACAAGCTGACTTTGATGCTCACTCTAGTATGAGAACCACTAACTTAAAAAGACAAGCCTGGCAGGGGCTTTGAAGTCTTTCATTGAGTCATTACATTAAGTAAACTGAGGCTCAGAGGGTGACACCAAGTTCTCCTGGTTCTGAGCTTATTTTCTTAACTGCTCAGATGATCTACGTCAGGGGCGCCTTCTCTGAAGACCCGTGCTGGGTATTTATGAAATGGAAAGAGGGCGGGGACCTGTTTGGAGGCAGGGACACCAGGGTCACCACGGAGACCCGCTACAGACTTCCTGGTACATACTGAGGCTAATTAAATTGCTGAAATGATCCTGATTTTCGAGTTCCATCTGGTCCACCTTCACAGCCTGACTTCCTCCTTTCGTCCACCAGATGGCAGTAGCAGGTTGCATTATTCGTGCTGCCCGACTCCTCCAAGGGTGTCCCTGGGGTTTTACTGGAAACTAAAACCTGATTCTACACACACACACACACACACACACACACACACACACACACACACCTGTGTCCCTTTCCCCCAGTTCAGCCATCACCTGCTTCTCCCCCCTTTTCTCTGAAGACTGAGCGGGGACAGTGTCAGGAAATTGGAGTTTGAATTGCGGGTACAGCTCCTGGGTCCTTTGAAGTAGCCACTGGAGAAACTCATCGTACCAAGGAAGAGAAGATCTGTGAAACTCAGGAATGTGGCTCTGTTTGAAGTCTGACCAAGGGGAAACTGGGGCACAAAGGGGCCAGAATTGTGAGGGTGGATGATATGAAATACACACAGCACTTGGAACAGTGCCCAGCACGCACGCAGTACGTGGTATAGTTATTACATCATTTGTCATCGGTTAGTCAGCAAAATAGCTACAAACTCCCACACATCCCATCTAGCGACCCCCATCTTTGGAGACAAAACCAAGGACAGCGCATCCTGTGCTGGGAAGGTCTGCAGGTGTGGGTGGTTCCATCAGGAAGGACTCTACTTCCAGAGAAGAGCTGAGACTTCCAGACATAGGCCAGGCCTCCCCGGCCTGTGGCTGGGTAGACCCTGCGTCCCCTCCTTGCTGCCCGCCAGGTGGGCCCCTACCGCTTGTGGGGCCTGGCAGGAGTAAACCAGCCATGCAGAAGCAGAGAGCCAGAGAGCCGTCAGAGGGGGTCTGTGATCCAGGGCGAGAACTCTAGAGGGAGAGGGGTTGGTGAAGAGGTAACAGACAAGGGGCACTAAGGAGGAGGGATGGTAAAGAGAGGGCAAGAGAGAAAGCAGGGAGGGAAGCAGACATGGAACTTTCCGGCTCTCTCCACCAGCCAGCATGGCTTCTTAAAGGCCGCCCCCTACCGGTGCCTACCACCCGTTTCCTTGGCTCTGTTTGTTTGCAGGCTGGTTCCTCTCTCTCCAAGCGTAGGCCAATGAGCGGGGCCTTCGGACGGCAGCCTGTGAGCTCGCACCGCCCTCTCCCCCGCGTGGGCTCAGTACACATAGGTGTCCAGTTCCTGGCAGTCGGGGCGCCATGGAGTAGCCCTCATGGCCCTAAAGTGGCCTCATCTGAAAGTATGTGCACTCGTGCACACGCCCCAGTTTGGAAAGCCTCCTCCCCCTTCAGGGCCTGCCGGGAGTATTGGCTTCTTAGCCGAAACTCAGTAAACTGTTCCTTCCCCCATTCCGACTGGCTGCCTGCCGGCCACCTGGCTTTTTCTCCTCCCAGCTGATCTGTCTCCAGCAGGCGCTCCAACTCACAATGCACAGCTGGACTGAGAATAAAACATTCTTCTGGGTTGTGGCCTCATCCCATGTCGCTAGAGGTCGGAATCTGTTTCTTTTTCAGTTCTTAGAAGGGAACTGGTCCTCTTAACCTTTGCAGAGAGCATCAGGTCAGTGTTCCTCTGGGCTGTGAGAAGCAGGGCAGTATCTGTAGGATGTGCAAAGTGCCACATGAGTGCTCAGGCCATGACTGTCACCCCCGGAAATGGAGGCAGAAGAACCTCGGAATGGTAACACTGAGGAGGGTACTTGGGAGAACTGCTAGACCACGGCTCTCAACCCTGGCCACATAGAATCACCTGGAAGCTTTACCAAATGACAACACCCAGTCGCCACCTAAAACAACTGGATTCAGAATTTCTGGAGTGGGACCTGAGGGTCAGTGTTTTCTAAATGCTCCTTAGGTGAATCCAAGGTCTAGCCAGGGTTGAGAAGCAGAGCACTACCCAGTTTCCTTTCTTCTAGGGGCACTCTTGGGCACAGGAGAGCGAGGTGACTCCTCAGAAGCCACAGAGAAAGTTGATGGCAAAGCTGGAGTAGAACCAAGGCTCCCACCTCACGGCCCAGAGCTCTCCACCACACACTCTGCCCACCAGGCTTGCAGGCAGCTCGAGGCTTCTCTCTTGTCTCTCGTTCCCGTGTCTTCTCCGGAGACAGTGGATGGTTGTTTCCTCCTGATATATCTGCGGCAGGACTGATGATAGGGCTGTGTGACCAAGTGGGGGCCCTGCTTTTCCTATGACTTTGCTGCCCCCCTCACTGGGCTTGGGCACTGTGGGACCTTGTCATTCCTCTTCCTAATCTATCCCCTCTCGCTTTCTGAGCAGTGAGGGGGGGAGGGCAGTGCCTCCCACGGGTTTCAACTCTGGATACATCTGAGAACCACTCGGAGGAGACTTTTTAAAACTTTTCTGATGCCTCACACCCCCACCCCAGACCAGTTAATTCAGCACCACCAAGGTCCTGGGGCATCAGTATTTCTTTGGTTCCTTCGTAATTCTGATGTTCCATGAATGTTGAGAGTCCCTGCTTTAGGGGGTTGGCTGCCTTTACCAGGAGATAGTAAAGATGAATTGGAAGGGATTAATCTGCAAGTTATATAAAGAACCCCTACAACACAACAACAAACAAACAATTTGATTTAAAAATGGGCAAAGGACTCGATAGACATTTCTCCAGAGAAGATATACAAAAGGCCAATAAGCACATGAAAACATGGGCAGCATCACTAACAATTAGGAAACTGCAAATCAATACTACAATGAGGTACCATTTTATATCCATTAGGATGGCTATTTTAAAAAAAAAAAAATCCCAGCGAATTGGGGCGCCTGAGCGGCGTATCAGTTGAGCCACCCACTCTTGGTTTTGGTTCAGGTCATGATCTCGCAGTCCTGGGATCAAGCTCCACGTCGGGCTCAGCCTTCAGCTCAGAGTCTGCTTCAGATTCTCTCCCTCCATCTGCCCCTCCCCCTGCTCTCTCTCTCTCCAATAAATAAATAAATCTTCAAAAACTTTTTAAAAATTGAAGACCACAGAAAAATAGCAGGCATTGGTGAAGACATGGAGGAATTGGAACCCCTGTGCCCTGCTGTGGGAAAGTAAAATGGGGCAGCTGCTGTGGAAAACTGTGAGGTTCCTAAAAAACTGAATATAGAATTACGGCGCGATCCAGAATTCCACTTCTGACTATACACCTGAAAGAATTGAAAGCAGGGACTCAGAGAGATTATTGCACACCTGTGTTCACAGCAGCGCCATTCACAACAGTGAAAGGGTAGAAGCAGCCCTGGTGTCCATCAGCGGCTACAGGGATAAGTAAAATGTGCTACATGCATGAGCATGGAATATTATCCAGCCTTAAAAAGGAAGGAAAATCTGACACCTGCTACAACATGGATACGCTTTGGAGACATTATATTAAGTGAAATAAGCCAATCACCAAAGAACAAACACTGTATGGTCCCGCTTACCTGAGGTACCTAGAGTCGTCAAATTCATAGAAACAAAAAGTGGAGTGATGGTTATGAGCGGCTGAAAGGAGAGGGGGAATGGGAGTTAGTGTTTAATGGGGACAGAGTTTCAGTTTTGCAAGGTGAAATAAGTTCTGGAGATGGATGGTGATGGTGGTCGCACAACAATGGGCGTGTTGTGACTTAAAGCCACTGAACTGTATACTTAAAAATGGTTTAAATGGAAAAAAAAAAAAAAAAAAGCATAGGTCCTGGGTGCCTCTGCCCCAGGCTCCAAAAACCAGTCTAGATGTTTCTCTGTGGAGTTACATAAGACATCTGTGTTCCTTTTCCTTTCCTGCATGGTTTCTTCGCTGGCTTCAGCTGCACGCCTGGAGAAGCTATAAGGAGAGGGCTCTTTGCTTAGCAAAACCTAGGCCAGGGAGGTGAGCCCTACGAGCCGATGTCCTGGAGGAAAGGGGCAGTGGCCCAGGGTGGCGCTGGCCTCTTCACAGGGAGTGCTGTCCCATGGGGTGTCCCAATGATTTCTCTGTCATCCCCCAGCTGGCCTCAGGACCAGCTTGCCCAGGCTGTGGAGGGTGTGAAGGGACAGAACGGTGCCAAACACCGGGGCTCTGGAGGACCGACAGCCTGAAGATGCTGAGCGAGTCCGGGGTGCTATATATGTTAAGTTTGCAGCCAACTCATAAAAACGCCTGACGTTTATTGAGTCTTCCTGTGGGCCAGGTTTCTGGGTTAGTGCCTTAATACGAGTAACAACACTATTTTCTCATTTTATAGACAAGGAAAGTGAGTCTTGGAAAGATTAGGTAACTTGCCCCAAGTCACGAGCTTACGTGACTTACGAGGTGGACCTGGATTTGCAGCCGGGTCCATCCATTTCCCAAGGTCTCCCTCTTCACCAGGGTGCTCTGTGGCTTCCCAATTCTGAAGACACTTGAGACAGGCACTCAGGTTCACTGTGCCTCCCTCTGACGAGGCTGCCCTTTATTCAACCAGTTGAGCTGGATGAGCATTTAGAGAGAGGTGGCCAGACGCACTGCTCTCTCTCACTCTCCCTCCCACCCCGGGCCTCGTGTGCTCCCTCCCTAGAGGGATTTTAACCTGTGGGTGCCTTGCCAGCCAGAAAGGTCCTGGTGTGCCCGGCTGGAGCAGAAAAACTCTGATCGGCCCTCCGGACAGTAGGCCGAACCAGGGCCACTTCTGATAGGGGCCGGCCTAACCCTGGAGCTGGTCCAGCCTGTCCAGCAGATTTGCTGCAGGATGGGAACTTCCTGTACTTTCTGCTGCCAGGAACCAAAATGGGCCTTTCCTACCCCCTCTGCTGTCAGATCCAGAGACTAAAAGGTTCCTCCTGCCTGCTGACTCTGGAGAGTACGCCAAAAGTCCCCCTCTTAGCTTTCAGTGCGATTCTGCATTAGGAGCAGCCACGCTCAGATTTTAGTTGACGCCATATGCCTACCCACAGGGATTCACCACGGCAAGCGGGAAAAATAACTGGAGGATGAATAGACCCCAGACGTTTCCTTTCAGGTACGAAGTGACATGTTGAAACTATAGCCGCTGGTCTGCACCCCTACTCCGCTTGTGCGTCCGTAACCGAGCAGCTGTGGGGGAACCCCTTTGGAAACCAGAACTCGCTTTCTCCAACAAAATTGTACACGTGAGAGTGGCATGGGAATGGGTTTCCAGGCTAGCCCATAAAATCCTGTTTAAGAATAACATAGCTGAATACAGTATGTTTGCAGTGAAAAATGGCCATGAAGTTGTCCTTAAAAAACACAACACTGCTGGATAAGAACAACTGAAACCAAAAATTAGTGCATTTGCGTGAGAAATGTAACGAACTTGCATGCTGATACTTCTCAAAGAAAAGTGTGTTTTAAGATAGATGGAGAGGCATTGGTAGAGATTCTAAAAGGAGTTCCTAGTCATTTTTCAGAATTATTAAAAGTTAGAATTAAAATTTCTCTTTTTATAATTGAATAAAAGTGGTCCTTGATCAGATTTCATTTCAGTTCAGAACATTGGCTTTTATGGACTCTTGGAATCTTAGAATTGGAAAGCACACTAAAGGTCCTCTGGTTCACTCTCTCCCTAATATAGGGAGCCCCTTCTGAATGTCTCTGACAGTCCAGCCAAGCATTACTTGAGCACTCCCAGGGACTGGGAGCTCATTACTTCTAGAAGAAGCCTGCTGCATTTTAGTGTAATTCTAATGGTAAGGAATTCCTCTTCGTGCTGAAATCCAGATGCTTTCTGCCCACCCCTCCTCCTGTTCTCCTTTCTCCAGTCCCCCTAATACTCGTGCTGCATCTCCTGATTTTTATCTAGAACAAAACAATTTGCATATAAAATGTTAGACACTTCTTTCCTAAGGTACAGTTTTTCTGTACCTTTTCTATGTACATCTTTTATTAATTCCTTAGGGCAGGACAAAACATTTTGGATTAAATTCAACAATCCTAACTTGTTTAAAGTGATTATGTGTGTGTGGTTTTGGAAGTCCTCTTAGCCATCCTTGGATTTAGGAACTTGCAGCTGTCCAGCTTCACCCTGCACGTTCAGTGCGCCCTAGTCCCTCACGTGCACCTCTGATCTGGTCTCCTTCTCTCTGGGCACAGCTTGGAGGCGACCGAATTCTACTTGGAGGCTCTCTATGGGCTCGTCTTTCTTCCTGATTATTCCCTACAGTCACTCATATTGCTGCTTATTCTAAAAGAGCATTTGTGTTACCCTTCATCCCTATCTTCCTGAGTTACCTGTAGGGTCCCCTCCAGTCCTAAAGATGTCTGCTTTTTTTCTGTCCATATCAGGTGAGCATACTTGGTAACCTAAAGCGAGGAACCTAGGTGTCCTATGCTTCATCTGTCTCCACTTGGCATCAATATCTTCATTTTAAGGTCTAATTTATTAGGTTGAACCACAGGAAATTGGCATTTTTGTTAGTCAAAAATGGTTGAATATCAGTAATGTGAGATGGTTCAATCTAATGTCTTACAATCATCATCTTTTTCTTAGAAGTGTCCTTACACATCCTTGAGGAAACAGGTGAGGGTCTAGTTCTCAGGGAGCCAGATGGGCTAGGAAGAGGACAGGGGGGGAATGAGTGCAAGGTCACTTTATCTTAGTTTCCACACCTGTGCAAAGGGAAGCTGATAAAGATGCCTAGATCTCAGAGTTGCCAGAAGGCTCATGGGGGCAGTGTTAAGTAAAAATGCTTTTGTTTTTTTAGTTGTTTTTTTTTTTTAAGCAATCTCTACACCCAACATGGGGCTTGAACCTACAACTCTGAGATCAAGAGTCACGTGCTCTACCGACTGAGCCAGCCAGGTGCCCCAGTGAAAATGCATTTAAACTTAAAGTTAGTCATGTTGTCGTGTACACAGGCTGTTTAGAATGAAGCAAAAGGCCTGGCTACCACAAGGCTTTGCCGCGGATCCTAGCAGCAGGCCATGAGATGAGCAATGACAGATGTGGAGGGACCACAGGTCCTGACGTGGAAGACCGGGGTCTGAATCCAGCTCGTATCCGTGGGCAAGATCCTCAAAGTCTATAAAAAGGGGCAACAGTACTTACTTCCCTTGTGTTAGACTTCCCAGCCTAGGACCTCACCAGAGGTCAGTTAACGTTAGTCTCCCTACCTGCCCTTTGTCCCAGTCCTGATAGCTCCATAGAGGTGAGTTTAGGGTATTTCCAGCCTGAATCCTTTCCAGGGTTGTTCACAGAGTCAAGGTTCAGTTTCTAGTTTCATGCATAGGTTCTTTTTAAGATTGTATTTATTTATTTGAGAGAAAGAGAGTGAGCGAGAGAGAGAGAGAACAAGCCAATGGGGGCTGGGCGGGGGGAGAAGCAGAGGGAAAAGCAGACTCCCAGCTGAGCAGGGAGCCCTACGTGGGGCTCAATTCCAAGACCCTGGGACCATGACCTGAGCTGAAGGCAGACGCTTAACTGACCGAGTCACCCAGGCGCGCCGCCCCCCCCCCCCCCCCCCCCCGCCGTGCATAGGTTCTGCAAAGGCCCCAGTATTGTCTCTAGTCTCTAGTCTGCACCACGCTTCCCTCAGTTTCTATTCCTGGCTTATCCTGGGCCCTTCCCCCAGGCTACTAACAGCAGGTCTGTCTGGCTCTATGATTCCCGCCCCCTCACAAATGGTTTACTCCTCTCTTCTAACTTTCTTTTACCTTCTACCCAGAGGGTTGAGATCCTATCTGATATATTTGAACTGAAAATTCAAAGTTATTCCCTGGTTTGCTCCTCTCAGTGATCTGTTCTCTTTCAGTGATGAACTGTGGTCATTGAAGGAAGCATTCAGGTCACACCGTTAAGATGGGCTGACCTGTGTGATGGAGGGCGGTTTGAGATGTCAAGGGTTGGGGTGGGTGTGGGGATATCATGCCTCAATGGGCTGGGCCAGAAATGGTTCAGTAGTTATTGACCAACAGTCTGGGAGCCCTCACAGGATGGAGTTTCAGGAAGAGGGAGATGTAGGGGTCATCCAGTCCACGCTCCCTACCCCCCACTTTTTTTTAAAGAATAGAAGAGAGCAAGGATAGTTGGCACGTGAGCCCCAGGCCTACTTTGTTCTGGGCTGAGGACCCTCCTCAGTGTAAAACAGTCCCCTGGCTCCTGTCTCACTTCGACTAAACAGCAAGTCGTTCCTGTGGCTGCAAGGTGGCTCCAACTCATCCTGACCCAGAGCTGCTCCCTGACATCGTCTGCTAGGTCTTCCTTTACCGCTGTGGCAAATCACCTCAGACCTAGTGGCTGCACACAACACACACTTATTCTCTTACAGTCCCACGCAGGTGTCACTGGGCTAAAATCAAGGTGTCAGCTGGGCTGCACTTCTTCTGGAGGCTCTAGGTGAGAAGCTGTCTCCTCAACTTTCCACCTTCTAGAACCTGCCTGCATTCCTTGGCTTGTGGTCCTTACTCCATCTTCAAAGCCCACAGTGTCGCATGTCAGATTCTTCTTCCACAGTCTGGTCTCCCTCGGACCATAGCAGGAAAGGGGCTCTGCTTTTAAGGACTCATGTGGTCATGTTCACTGGAATATTCCAGGACAACCCCCAATCTCAGGGTCCTTAACTGAATCACATCTGCAGAGTGTCTGCTACTGTGTAAGGTAACATTTCCAGGTTCCCAGGATTAGGATGTGGACAGGTTTGGCGGGGCCATACTCTTCCTAACACATCCTCCCACTCTCCTGATCAGCCTGCCTGACGGAGCTACTCCTGGGTCAAGCCACTCACATGTTCCCCGGCACCCGCACCTTTGGTTCCTGCTGCCTGGGACCCTCCGGACCCTGCAGGCCCTCAGATACCTGGACAGCTGGCTGCCACGCATCCTGCGCATCTCCACTGAGATGTCACCTGGTTAATTCCCACCCTGTCCCATCGCACCGTGTACCCCTTCCCCTGTTGTACTCTCCTCAGTGCATTTATCACCACACAGCAACATTTGTTAACATTTATTGTCTGTTCCTCCCACTGCCCCAGCCCGTCGGTTCCCCCTACAAGTGCTGGGGTGTTGTCTATTTTGTTCACTACTCTATCCCCAGCATCTAGAACAGTAGCTGGGATATAAGAAGTTCTCAGTAAATATTTATAGGAAGGAAGGGAGGAAGGGAGGAAGGAAGGAAGGAAGGAAGGAAGGAAGGAAGGAAGGAAAGGTGGGAGGGAGACCATGCATCAAAGACTTCTAAGGAGTTTGTGTGTGAATCACCAGGTTCACTTTGTTCTCCATCCCCTAAAAACTGTAGTGGAAGCTGACTTAAGCTTTAGCAGGAGCTTGAGGATGGGCACAGGGAATAGTGTTCTGATGTCAGGAGTTTTGCCTGAGGAAATCTTTGCATTTCTGTTTCCCAGGAAGTCTTTTCTGGGGACACATGGACTAAGTACCTCACATTTCTTTGGGATGGGCAGTGTCTTCCACATTCCTCTTGTTACTGAAATCTTCAATAAACTGACCTGAATTACGTCAAGGCAAAATCCACTTTGCACTTGGTGTATGGGAAATGTCTGCCTGGCCTGGGGCCCCGTGAGTCTATGAGCTGCTGCAGCTGCCCTTCCCACACGGGAGAGCGGGAGGGAAGGTGGCGCTGAGGGTCGGACTCCAAGTGCCATCCCTTGTGGTGGCCGCTTAGCGACGGTAAGCCTCCCTGAATTGGAACTCAAAGCGATAGACTGGCACTTGCTACTGCCTTACTTCAGGAACACTTTGACCTACTTAGAAGTAAGCATTTCTGGAAGTAGATAAAACCTGGAAGGGTTTGTTTTTAGCAACTCCACAGCATCAGTCATCTTTACTTTGATAAATAGCCTGTCTCTCCTCCCGAGCTCAGGCGGCTGCTCAGCACAGATCTCCAGGAACCTGTCCTGGCTGCCTGCAGCTCTACCTGTCCCCAGGGGACAGGAATGTTGGCTGTTCTGGGTCCTCAGTGGAATCCCACTGATTTCCTCCGTATGACCTAGACCTCCCTCTCCCTACCTGGGCCTGGTTCAGACCAGAGAGTGATCAGTGAGACTTGCTTCCTGAAAGCAAAGAGGAAGATTGAGAGGATACGCTGGGGCTTCCTGTTCTTGAGTGTGAGTCAGAGACAGGTGTCAGGTGGGCAAGCACGGAGGAACCCTAAGTTTACACATACAGGATGAGCTTAGGGATGCTTTCGTCATTGGAGTCTGTGGCCCCCACAGGGCCAGCAATGGTGCAGTGGTGAGACCACACTAAACAGAGAAGATTCCTGTGCATAATGCTGGCAGTCATGCCTTTTTATATAGACATTACTATTAAAATGGCACACACTGCCTGGGAATAGTTACCCATGCGGACATTATATAGTTCTGTAAGACCTATTTGGAGTTCAGATTAAATAGAGAAGTAATGCACACTTCGCACCTCCAATCTCTAATCTGAAGAGTTTCAGGTTACTGGTGATGATTATCTCAATTCCTCTTTCTCACATAAAGACAAAACCTCTACCTGTGCCCAGTCATGGTCTGCCTCCAGTTCCCTTTCTCTGCCACCAAAAAAAAAAAAAAAAAAAAATGAACCAACTGTTTCTCCCAGAACTCACCCAGTTCTTCTTTGTCTTTGCTCAGGGTACATATCTTATCCAATTTCTATTTCTCATATAAATTTCCCAAATCCCCGTATACAGTTGAGCTAAGTGACTTGTAGATAGTAGATGTTCAAAAACCAACCATTTGTTGAATAAACAATCAGTAACCATCTTAGAGTTTTAAGCCACAGTCATAAATGGAAATCAGGATGGGGTAACTGGGGAAAAATTATGAACCACCCTGGCATCCACAATCAGGCAGTTCAGAGATCAGAAGTCCACACCGGGAAGATGAGGATTAAGGGACCTGCAATCAGCCCCTGGAGAGAATAACAGGCAGCGGAAGAATGAATGAAGGGGCTAGTTGTCAGAGCTTGAGGAAGTCAAAACGTCCCAGTGCGGGTGTCTCTAAACTCTGCATCAATCATGCAGGAAGTAATCCCAGGGTGTAGGTGGCCGTGAGCCCCAAGGTCGGTGGTTCTTAGCCCTGACTTGACGCTGAAATCTCCTGTAGAGCTTTAAAAAAAACTGTAGATCTGAATCTGGATCAGAATCTGGGAGTGGGTGTTAGAAGTGAGAGTCCGTGCTGGAGGAGGAAAAGGCAGGCACAGGACTGGCCAGGGGGCATGAGGGAAGCGGGGCCCATCTCCACATTCACCAGGGGCCATGTCTGCAGCCCAGACGGAGCCTATATAGGCATGGTCTGTAGAAGGTGTGCGCTCTACTTGGTGGGACACCGTCTCCAGGCTGAGCTCACACTAAAGTGAGGTGATTTTGAAAAACTCTGTGCCTGTAAATCTGAAGAGAAGAAGCCTAAAGGACAAAATTGGACATACGTCTGTGGGTGGAAAGGGCAGATGCCTGAGGTCACCGTCCAGTGTTACTGAAGCCTGTGGCTGATATGGAGGAGAGGGCAGTCCCTTTAGTCCCTGGTCCCAGGCCCCGCATTATGGTGTACCAGGCCCAGTAGGTCTGCAGGCTGAGACCAGTGGGAATTCTTTGGGGTTCACTGTGGTGCGGAATGCAGATGAGACATAAAGTGGACACACAAGTGGATAGAAAGCCTAATTTGTGCAAAATGGACTTTGGAGGAGGCCTCACTAAGACAAACTGCCAAATAAGAATGAGGCTCAGCCATCTGTTTGGAAACTAAGAACACTCTAAAGATATATGCTATAGGTCAGGGGTTCTTAGCCTGAACTTTGGGAATGGATGGGTAGGTGTTCAAAACCCTGAAATTAGACATTCAGTTGCCTTATGCAAAAAGGAGTTTATCTGGGTGTGTGTAGTCCAGGGCGCAGTAAGCCTTTGGGGAAAAAAAGTGTATCTAGTTATTCAGATAATATCATCAGGACCTCTCCCCCAACTTGTCTGTTTTTCTGTCACTCTTTGTCTCTCATCTCTGTCTCTGGCTCTCTTATCTCTTTCCTCCATGTTGACTTTATTCTCAGGCAGCTTCTTCCTATGTGCTTATGGCCAGATGGTCTCCAGCTGCTTCAGGCTCACTTAGAAATTCCACCAACATAGAAATCTTGTGGGACGAGATTGCTGCCATCCCAGGACTTCTTGCTAAGCTCTCATGGTTTATGCTCCTTGGCTAAAATTGGGACATGTGTGAAATTTGAATCAGTCCCTGTGACTGACTGGCTGACTGGCTGAGCCCAGGTCAGGGACCAATCCTTGGAGTGGAGGGTGGACGGGGAAGGATGTCAGGTATACCCAAAAACATGGTCTGAGAATGGAGGAGGGCTGCTTCCTCAAAGAAAAACCAAGATGCTATTACAAAAAGAAGGGGCATAGATTGCAAACACATGGGGAAAATTCTCTACATTAGTGGTTCTCAAAGTGTGGCCCCTGTACCAACATCAGCATTCCCAGGTAACTGGTAGCCTATAGGAATGCAGATCCTCAGGCCCCACCCCAGTCCTACTGAATCAGAAACTCTGGGAGTAGAGCCCAGTAATCTGTGCTTTAATTCACCCTCCAGGTAATTCTGATACACACTCAAGTCTGCAAACCACGACATTACACTACTGGTTCCCAAATTATGCTACATGTTACAAACACCTGGGGAACTTTTAAAACTACTGAAGTTGAGATTCACCCAGAGTGAATTAATCTGAATCTCCAGGGGATTGGGGGAGGAAGACCTAGGCATCGATTCTTAAACTTAGTTCCACTCTGGAATCACCTGTGGAGCCTTAAGAACAACAACAACAGCAACAAATCTAATGCCTAGAATTATTTTATCTTAATTCCAGTAAAATTAACATGGTGTTATATTAGTTTCAGGTGTACAGTATAGCCGTTCAACAATTCTGTGCATTACTTAGTGCGCATCATGAGTGTACTCTCTAATCCCCATCACCTATTTCACCCATCCCCCCCATCTCCCCTCTGGTAGAGTGAAATCATATGATACTTGTCTTTCTCTGAATGATTTATTTCACTTAACATTATACTAATCATCTAGGCCAGTCCAGGTTGTTGCAGATGGCATAATATCATTCCTTTTATGGCTGGGTAATATTCCGTTGTCTATATATATATATATATATATGCCACATCTTTATCCATTCACCTATTGATGGACACTTGGGCTGCTTCCATAATTTGGCCATTGGAAATAACGCTGCAGTAAACTTAGGGATGCGTATATCTTCTTGAATTAGTGTTTTTGTATTCTTTGGGTAGTTACCCGTTAGTGGAATTACGGGTTCATATCGTAATTCTATTTCTAATTTTTTGAGGAAACTCCGTATGGTTTTCCACAGTGGCTGCACCAGTTTGTATTTCCACCAACAGTGCACAAGAGTTCCTTTTTCCCCACATCCTTGCCAACACCTGTTGTTTCTTGTGTTTTTTATTCTAGCCATTCTGACAAGTGTGAGGTGATATCTCATTGTAGTTTCGATTTGCATTTCCCTGATAATGAGTGATGTTGAGCATCTTTTCACATGTCTCCTGGCCATCTGTATGTCTTTTTTGGAGAAATGTCTGCTCATGTCTTCTGCCCATTTTTTAATTGGATTATTTGTGGGTTTTTTTGGTGTCCCCTTAATCCTCAAGAACATAAGTTCTTTATGTATTTTGGATACTGACCCCTTATCAGCTATATCATTTGCAAATATCTTCTCCCATCTAGTAGGTTGTCTTTGTTTTATTGACTGTTTCCTTTGCTGTGCAGAAGCTTTTTATTTTGATGTATTCCCAATATATATTTGCTTTGATTTCCTTTGTCCCAGGAGACATATATAGAAAGATATAGCTACAGCCAATGTCAAAGAAATTACTGCCTGTGTTCTCTTCTAGGATTTGCTTGGTTTCAAGTCTTACATTTAGGTCTTTGAGTTTATTTTTGTGTATGGTATAAAACAAGTGGTTCAGTTTTATTCTTTTGCATGTAGCTGTCCAATTTTCCCAGCATCATTTGTTGAAGAGACTTTTTCCCATTGCATATTCTTGCCTATTTTGTTGAAGATTAATTGACCATATAATCATGGGTTTATTTCTGGGCTTCTGTTCTGTTCCATTGATCTATGTATCTATATTTGTGCCAGTACCATATTGTTTTGATTACTACAGCTGTGTAGTATATCTTGAAATCTGGGATTATGATACCTCCAGGTTTGTTCTTCTTTTTCAAGGTTGCTTTGGCTATTCATGGTCTTTTGTGGTTCCATACAAATTTTAGGATTATTAGTTCTAGTTCTGTGGAAAATGCTGCTGGTATTTTGACAGGGATTACATTAAATCTGTGGGTTGCTTTGGATAGTATGGACATTTTAACAATATTTGTTCTCCCAATCCATGAGCATGGAATATCTTTCCATTTGTTTGTGTCATCTTCAGTTTCTTTTATCAGTGTTTTATAGTTTTCAGAGTACAGATCTTTCACCTCGTTGGCTAAGTTTATTCCTTGATATTTTATTATTTTTGGAACGATTGTTAATGGGACTGTTTTCTTAATTCTCTTTCAGCTACTTCATTATTAGTGTATAGAAATGCAACAGATTTCTGTATATTGATTTTGTATCCTGAAACCTTATGAAATTTCATTTATCAGTTCTAATAGTTTCTTGGTGGAGTCTTTAGGGTTTTCTACATATAGTATCGTGTCATCCGCAAATAGTGAAAGTTTTTCTTCTTCTTTACCAATTTGGATGCCTTTTATTTCTTTTTCTTGTCTGATTGCTATGGCCAGGACTTCCAGTACTATGTTGAATAAAAGTGATGAGAGTGGACATCCATGTCTTGTTCCTGATCTTAGGGGGAAAGCTCTCAGTTTTTCTACCACTGAATATGATACTAGCTGTGAGTTTTTCATACATGAATGCCTAGATTTTTTTAAAGCTTCTCTTATGATTCTATAAGCACCAGTGTTCAATAACCATTGCCCTACCCTCCCCTTTAAATTGTCCTGAGGACATTACCATAAAACACCTGGATACAGGTTAGAAGAATCAGGCATCTATTTTCTTAAATCCCTCAACTCAAAACCTGGTCACATATCTGATGTTGATTCCCTTTTCTTTCACATTCAAGGTGAGTCTGTCTTAGCAGCTAGCTCCACAAGGGCTGGGATTGTTTTTGTTTACCAATGTAGACCTAGTACCTAGAACAGAACCTGGCACATAGTAGGCATTCAATAAGTATTTGCTGAATATTGAATAAGTCTGCAATCGGTCAATGTCCCAGTGGTGTTCAAGACTTCCTTGTTGGATTGTAGACGTCACTGGTCTCATTCTGGAAGGCACATGAGGATGGCAATGGGACTCTGAGTTATTGGTGCCCAACCCCTTTAGTGAATCTCCAGGATGGCCAAAATGTATTGACCCTCTCAACTTAAGATAGGTAGGTGGTCCTAATGGTTTTATGCCTTTGAGAGTAGGATGGATTCTCAAGTTATAAGGACCTGTGGACACATGCCTGATGGATTCTTTTCATAGAGACTAAGACTACTTTAGGGTCTACTTATACCCTGATTTCTGAAGTAAGGGCTGGGTCTTCCACAAACATCTAACTCAAGCTAGTTTCTGCAAGATGATGTCATCAGCCTCTTGCAAAGGATTATGACAGAAAAGTGATCAGTGTTACCTGAACACAAAGGCCCAGAAGGAAGACTTAAGTGAAAAAGTAAGTGGTTACCAAGCAATTTTGAAACATCTTTCAACTTCTGTCGGAATGACCCTAAAGTATCCAGAGTGATGGATTAGGTGGCTAGACTAAATATAGACTCCTGTATCATAGCCCCCATGCAGGGGATCGCAAGCAAATAAAGCTCACTTTTAGAAGGGCTGAGGTCCTAGCCAATTTCTGCTCTGGGATGGCAAGGACAACAAAATGGCTTTTGTCTTTGGTGATATGGAAGAGAGAACTAGACAACAGTATGTATAGGTTGCCACAGGTCAGAACTGGAACCCAGGATAACTATGATCCTGAATTCATTCAGGCTGTCAGGATGAGACTGACCATAGTCAGGATGATCAGCAAATCAGTAATCTGGAGTGTGGGCTGCATGAGCAATCTGAACTTTTATTTCTTTATTTTGTGTGTGGAGCACCAGGGGCACATTTCCTACTCAACAATGAGATTCTCATATAATCCTCGCCAGGAGAGGCTATCAGGGAGATGGCAGTGGCAGAACTAGAAGTGGGATTTTGATTCTGGGTTCTACTGTTCCTATGGGGGGGAAGCTTTTTATTTAGACTTAAACCATCAAAGCCTCATCATGATTCATTCATTCAGTTTCCTCAGTTATAAAAGAGGACCCTACCTTTTAAGGGTTGTGTGTGTGTGTGTGTGTGTGTGCATAAATGAGTCAATGTATAGAAAGCAATTAGGAAACTGCTTGGCACAAATAAATGCTCAATACATGTTAGCTATTGTTATTCATTAAGTTGTGCTGCTGTTATCTCCTGAGCATCTACTGTGTTGCAACCATGTGGCAGATGCTGCAACACCTACATCTAAACATGGTTCAAATTGAGAAAGAAAGCCCCAAAGCATGGTAACTCCTAAAAGGCTTGGCCCCTGGTTGTCTTTATTGTAGGTGGGAATTGGTTATCTGAGTGATCAACTTCTGTTTTTTTTTTATTCCTCTCACAAACTTCCCTTTTTTCTGATCAATGGGCCTTCTCTACTTTATGTGTGTGGTATGGTTCCAGAAACCCTTTTTTTCCCAAATCGGGACACAAAAAAAAATGGGAGAGATGACCTGTGAGTGATAAACACAGTGGTTCATAGGAAGGTCCAGTGGATGTGATGCAGGTGGGCTTCATGGTGCGAGTGAGGGATGTGAGTGTGTCCTTGAAATATGAAAAATATTTTTAAAAGAAAAGCTTAGGGATATAAGGAAAGGAATGATAGACCCACGGGGTGTGGTTGGGGAGATGGTAAATGGAAGTCTTCCTCCACCATAAGCAAGATGTTTGGAGTTTCTCTGTAGGCATTCACCCAACTGGAACTATTAAATGTCTAACAGGTACTTACATGCATATGTCTTTTAAACTTCTATTAGCAATCCTGTTAACATAACAATCCTTTCTCCTTCTTTCATTTATTTACTTTTTCAATGAGGAATTTGACGATCAAAAAAGTGAAGTGACTTGCCTGAGGTCAGTTAGTAGGCAGCAAAACAGCTTTGAATTTGGGGCTTATGATTTCAAATCCAGAGTGCTTTTGCACACCATCATTATAGGCCAGGAGCCTATAAAAAACTCAGGCACTATTATCATTATTAGCATTAAGTAGTAAAAGGAGGGAAAGAAAAGAGTTAAGTGAAGGTGTTTTCAATGCAGAGGAAGGTGTTTTCAATGTCTTCCCCTCCAAGACTGGGGGGAAAGAGGGGGTGCATCTGTTAGAGAGAAAAAGCATTATTGAGTCTTGAACCTTCTAAATCTGCTCCTCTCCCACCTCTTTGGCCTCCTCTGGCTGCGTATGCTAAGCCAGCGCTGAGGAGGGGAAGCTGCACACAAGGACAAGCACCTGTTGTGTGCGGGAGGCTGTGCGTACCCCAGACCCGGCCCCCGGCGCTCCCCCTGCGTCCACAGCCCGGCCGCTGGCGGGGACTCCGGCCCACAGCTGGACTTTGGAACTCCGCCCCACAGCTGGACTTTGGAACTCCGCCCCCCTGAGGCCCTCCCTCCCCGCCGGCACCCCGCCCCTCCTCCCCAAAGTGGCTCTGGCTCCCAGAAAGAGCGGCGGCCGCGCGGTGGGGACTGGACGGCGGGCCGGCGGGGAGGAGGGAGGGGACTGGCTCGCGGCCGCGGCGCTGAAGTTTCCTGCCCGCCGCGCTCCCACCCGCTGCTGGCGGCCCGGGCCATGCCGGAGCGCTGGGGCCAGGCGGCAGCATGAAGGGCGGCGACCGGGCTTACACCCGAGGTCCCTCTTTGGGGTGGCTCTTCGCGAAGTGCTGCTGTTGCCTCCCGTGCAGAGGTGAGTGGCTGTGCGCGTTCGCGACTTCTTCTAGCAACGCCCGGGCCGGCGGGGTACGAGGGAGGGGTGGGGGCGGATGGGGGATGGGGTGGGAGGGAGGCCGAGGGGGTTCGCTGGGCCCCGCGTTCGCGTCAGTGTCCCTAGCAGAAAGCGGGCTCGCTCGCGGGGAGCTTCTGACTTGGATGCAGAGCTGCAGTTTGGCATCTCAGTTACTTACTTGGCAGCGACTTTGGATGTCAGGACGCCAGCCTGCGGGGGGGGGGGGGGGGGGGGGGGGGCCCCCCCCCCCCCCCCCCGCAGCTGTGTGTCCCTGTAGTGGCCGACTCGCACCACCCTGCTCTCATTTACGTATGGATCTCAGCTGAGGGATTAAGGAGTGACTCTTAGCTATAGGAATGTGTTTGACACTTGTCTCTACACTAGGAACTATTTTTGCCAAGTGACAATTTTCTTCGGGGACTGGAGCGGACTTTTCTCTGCCTGGGCTTTTCATAGACTAGCTGGGTTTGCAGCTCTGGGGGGGAGCTTGGCTCATTAATTAACCAAGAATTCTCTATGTACCCAATTAGGGCTGTATTTAATTATTCTCCTAATTTTAATATTGTTGAGGAGATTGCAGGAAGCAACTAATTTGTCCAAAATCAGCCTGCAAAACAAGATGGTGAGAACGGTCACAGAGAGAAGGTTATCAATTGTGGAGCCTCTCCTGAAAAAGAAATGGGGCCCTTCCTAGGCAGAGTGCCCATATGTTCCTAAAGCTGTTCCTACCACTTTAACATTTCAGCTTGGAGGGTGGGGGAAGAGAGGTTTTGTTTCTGTGTGGTTAGAAGTGAGAATATAGCCTCTCACTTGACATTCACCCTTTTGAAATTTAACCTATTGGACCTCTCCCCTCCACGCCCTTTTACAATGCCCCAGTCTCCACCCTCATCCTCATCTAACAAAGTCCCGATGGAACTTTCTCTCTGAGTTACTGATAAATAACCTTATCCAAGTACCCTTCATCATCATCATCTACGCCACACACAGAGCAGAGCCCTGACGAATTCTTCATCCTGAGCTGATAGAAGGCTACAACAACTAATTAATTAAACCTGAAGGACCTTTTCTCAAGTCATTACGGTTCATAATGCCAGCGTTAGTCTTTCGATCTCTGCATTTAATTAGAACAGCCTGCAACTTTGTGGTAGCCGGCTCTAAAAGCCAGAATTCGGATGGAGAAGGAATCATAGAGGGCCAGGGACCCTCACCAGAATTAAGCCTAGTTCAGAAACATTCAAAACCAAGGCTGGGAATTGAAGGAAGGGGACATAAAAGGGAGAGGAAGCAGGAAATGGCCAAAGGGAATCTGAGTGGGTGGGATTACTTTGAGGGCTGAAGGGTTTCCAAGCACGATTTCTTGGGAGCCCATTTCCTGTCAAAAGGCAGAATTCGGGGACTTGGGCAGAGCTTTTTCTAAAGCCCCTGCAGTGGCCTGCTTGAATCCAGATGTGTGGCAGCCCCAATTTGCCTGCAGAGGAATTCTCCTGGGGTCTCTCAGCCCTTGGCTTTATGTATGGCCCCAGCTGCCCCTCCCGCTCCGGGGGCCCAGGAGGTGGGGGGGGAGGGGGAGCCGCCTCCAGCCTGCAGGACTGGGAAAGTGGTGGCTGCAGGCTCTGTGGCTCGCAGAGGGCTTGTGGGAGGAAAGGGGGTGTTGCAGAAGCTGGAGCCAGAGCAGGAGACCACTGACCCTCAGCTGAAGATTGAGGGAAGCAAAAGACCCAAGCAATGAAAGCTACTTTAAAAGGGGAAGGAGAGTAACAGAGGTGGGTGCCTAGTCACCTTCTCCGGCTTTCCTCCGTGCTCTTTCCCAGATGTGAGATGTGAAGATGGCAACCTGGGGCTCAAGTCTGAGGAAGATGGGGGGCGGTGAGTTAGCCACCCTTTAAAGAACTCTCGGCCTCAGCTGGGCAGGGCGATCACGATCCTGTATGAGGTATGGGGCACTACCCCGAGGCTCTCTAGGTCTGCTCTAACAGAAAAGAGAGATCCAAGTCTCCACCCAGACTGGAGGCATCTATTCTGTTCGGAAGCAGATTGCCAAGATAAGGTCTTGTACTGAGTTTGAGCACCTTGCCCAGAGCCCCGGAAACTTGCCTAGTTGCCACACGGAGAAGGGCTCCGGAAGTCTGAGAGGCTGGCTGGCGTGGAGGGCAGCACCGCCTGGGACTGCCGGCCTCTTTTCGGTTGAACCAGTTCCTCTGGTTGTACAGACCTAATACAATTGAAAGGCAGCTGGCTCTTTGGCCTCTCTCTCTCTCCTCCTGAGAGAACTTGGCTCTCCTACTGCTCCAGGAGCTGCACTCTGAAACTAGTGGGTCAGAACCCACTACTGTGGTTCCCAAGTCAAGGGAACCTTTCCCAACTGGCTTCCGGTCACTCAGAATTCAAAGGACAGAGGAAAATCTAAGAAAAGTCCTTCTGAAGTCTGAGGAAAAGAGGACGTGGAATGTTCTGGCTATTTTTGACCAACCCAAAGCTAAGTGAGGCATCCTGGACTTTCTTTGGTGAATACTAAGTGGTTGTAATTGTTAGCACGAGGTTAAGAGTCAAGGTTTTAGTGAGGTACCTGTGTGGTCTTTAAATATCATATTTGAGGAAGATGTGGGTGAAATTAGTTGAGCCTGTCTTTTGATTTGGAAAAGTGAGGAAAGCAACTATCTTATTGTCTCTTGGTTTTTGGTTCTATTGAGTATGAGGATGGTCAAGGGGTTTGGTGCAGGGTGATCTTTCTTCCCTCCCCTGAAATTGGTGTTGAAGGGCAGGAAAAGTGAAAACCAGGGGTAGGATGGAAATAGAGATGAGGTGAAAAGGAAGAAAGACAGCAAATACATTTATAACTGCCTTTTTGGAAGTGAAAAAGGGCCAAACGTGAGCTAATAGCATGTGTGCGGCTGGAGGCTGATTAATCATTGATGTCACACTTCGTGGGAAGTTTCAGGATTGCTCTGGCTACTTAGACTTTCCTTTAAGCCTGAAGAAGTGGGTCAGCTCTGGATTCTTCTTCAGTTATCTTAAATTTTTAAAAAGCACCTTGTTTCAGAGACAAAAAGGAATTGAAATCACCAGGAGGTTGCTAAGTTACGTGTTACAGACTGGAATTTGTGACTTCTAAGATCATGGAGCCCAGACATTTTTCTGACCTTGCTAGGTGGAAGCCAGTGTTAGAGCTTTTAATTTTCTAGTCCCCTTGTAATTAACTCCAGGTATGTGGACCAAAGTCCCTTCTTGGAAACCCTTCCTGATCACTGTCCTCCTCTGCTTCTCCACAGTGTGCACAGGGTTTATTTATATTCGTTTATTACTGTATCACTGTCCCTGCATCTCAAGCCTATGTGCCCTTGTGTGTCCCCATTTGCACTGCAAGTGCCCGGTTCAGGCATCTGAGTCTCTCAGAGGTAAAGAGAGGAAGGAGTGGTGACTTAACCGGACTGAATCAGCGGAGAGGGGAGGTGCTTTGTCACCACAAGGGCAGTTGGGTTCCAGCCTGACTCTGACATCCTGGGGCCTGGGTAAGGGCCATGCGGCTTCACAGGGTGTCCCAAGTCATCCTCATTCTGCAAGCTCTCTTTCCCCCCTTACCTTATCCCAGAATCACTATGCAGGGACCTCATGACTTGATGTGAATGTCTCTTCTTTGGCCTATAAATGAATACAGCTTATTTTATAAACTGAATTTAATGTGTGAAAGCATGACATCAAGTTCCTTTAGAAAGGTGCTGGTAACCTCACAGAGAAGCCCTTGTGACAGTTACGATTAGTGACTTAATTCACCACTCAAGGCACAAAATCCTTGGGACCTTAATGCACATACTCTTTTATTTCTTCATCTTCCGGGACCTGCCTATATCAGAAGGAAAATGGAATCAACCATTTAGCATGTATGTTTTTCCATGTATCTCTTGGTTTTTCTGACTCCTGGGGAGATACCCTAACATGGGGAGAATTACCACACACACTGACCGTCCCCAACCCAAATCCTGTTTCCTTTCCCCTATCTGATTCTCTGACTAGGGAGTAGCAGGAAGGATATCAGTTATTACCTGGATAACAGTACTGACTGCCAGTTGTATGTCCCTTGTAGAAATAGGAGTGTATGGGTTTGGTGGGATGAGGTGGAAATTGGAAACGGAAGCTGAATATCCCTCCTCTGGTACGGCTGTCGGTCCCACAATCACCAATAGTGCTGTAGGCATCACCCCCGTGGTTCCACGTGCTACAGGTTGGTAAGTCCTAACGTGGGATGAAAAGGTAAAATTCAGACTCCGTATTTTTATGCAAAATGATTTTAAGTTAAAAAATAAAAGTGAACATTGGGGATTCACTTCCGAGCCCCCTATTATAGTCATACCTTACACTGGAGAGGTGTTATTGATATTCTCCTTCTTCGTGATAGTTCCCCCTGAGAATCTTGATGCTGGTCTCTTCTGCCCTGAAGATATTCCTCATCCTTCAAAGTGCTGCTCCTCTTTCAGTGAGGGAGTGGCCACATGGCCTGCCCTCTCCTTCAGACCAAACCCAGACTTTTCCTGAAGGAGGGCCCTAGAAAAAGCATGGATCTGAAACCCAAGAGAGGGCTTCTTGAACAGAAGGGGCTAAATCATGGAAAGTTAGAGATCATTTAACAGATCTTCTTCTGTAGAGGAGGAAACTGAGATAGAGCCACTTAGTAGCAGGTCAGAACTAGAGCCCTTTTCCTGTGCTCTTTTCTCAGTGCCATTATTGTCTTCATGAGCATGTGGCTTCTCCTACTATGGGCACAGATGAGGTCGATCCAACTGAGAAGGGTAGAGGCGATCCCCAGACTGGAATTTAGGTGTTTGACTGTGGATTATCTGTAGCTTGTGCGGGGGGGGGCGGGGGGGGGGGGGGGGGGGGGGGAGGGGCGTCGCGGGGTGGTGTGGGGACGTGGTGTCTCGGGGGCTCTTGCGTGTAGCTGCGCCCGCCACC